>NC_090739.1:73612939-73720439 GCF_036898095.1 Palaemon carinicauda
TTTTTCTCTCCTTTTTCATCAACATTTGTTTTTTTCATATTTTCTCTTTCACTGCCTAAGGTCTTAATGACGTGATATTCATGAAAGGAATTTTGTTTTGAGTCATACAAAGCGTCAGTTCTCTTATTTGCTTGCGTTTCTATTTTAATTTTCACACATTTCCTCTCCATTTTCCAATAGGAAATCGAACAAAGGGAACATGTCCTCATTCCTCATTAGGGAGACATTTTTCCTTGTTATTCATGTGTTCTCTGCGGCACTCCTTTTGACATCTCTCTCTCTCTCTCTCTCTCTCTCTCTCTCTCTCTCTCTCGGATTAATCTTTCATGTTAGGACAAAGACTGGAAATCATTCCGTTACTGAGTCCAAAGGTCCCTCAAGTATGTTTTCTTTTTTGGTACAGAGCTTTTGGACTTTACAACATGGGAAAAAGTCTGTCTTGTTAGATAATTAATTGTATCTTAGATAGAAGCGTTATTCCTATTTAAAGTTAAATGTAGAACTACGTCGGCGTCAATGACCCTAGATGTCAGGATGCCAGAAAACCTCAAATCAATCAAAGTAGAACTACGATGAAGATGTCAACCATCTGATAATGCTGTGAACAAAAAGGTGATAATATTGGAATACTTATTTTGAACACCATTATATGAGGGCGAAACCGTGTAAGGGTGAGAACATGGATTCCAAGGGGGTAAATTGAAGGCTTGATTATAAGGGGCTTGGGAAGGTATTCTTTTAATAGTGTTATTCCTAGCAATTGGGCTTTACCATCTACTTAACTTTACTGCATGACTTGCCTGCATTTTGTCTCTTTATGTTTGACCTAATATCATATGTGTTTTTGTTAAAAATTCAGACAGTAATTAAGATAACGATGTATTTGGCCTGGTACAAACTTTTCTTTTTAAGGTAAGGGCTCCCATGACTGCCAATGATACAGGATTCAACACAAGGCCCATACATATCTAGGGAGGTGCAGCATGCCTTACTGCTATGGTCCCGTCTAGCTACATTAATATTAAAAGATCAATTTATCATACTCTAGGTTTGTTAATAAATGGAGGCTATCTTTATGATGAGCGTAATTTTGTCTGCATTTAGCCTTAAACTGTATAAAGTTTTCTTCTGTGACTCGTTGTTCATGTCAATATGGTATCTTGAGACTTGGGTGGACGGGATTGTTAGAAGAAAGGAGCCAAGATATCAAAAGATTGAAAGATTAAATTCACATAAATGTGTAATTATGAATTAGGGCTCTTATCATTGACTGTTAGACTACAAAACCTTAAAAATTCCGTTTAATAACTAATATTTCTAATAAACATCCTTTGAAAGATCTAATTCTATTATCATAAGATGTCTTTCCCCTTAAAAGGACTTACTGGCCACAGTCATAAGCACCAAAACAATTGGAAAAGAATATGCTTTTGATTTTAAGAACTTTTCTTTAATGTTACGACCTCACCCCCCCCCCCCTTTTTTTTTATAGTATCCTAATATCCTACTGTATAATGGAATGAAGAGCTGTAAATAGTAGAGTGTTACTTGGAAAGTTTAAATAAAAAAAGTGAAAAATTAGTATTATAGTTTGCTATGCTCCAACAAATGATTCCCCCTAAGAAAGGAATAATGAATACTATGAATAACTGCAGTGTAATATAAGAGACCCCAGAGAGAGAAAGGAAAATTGTGATAAGTTGAAAGGTATAAAGAAGGTATAGAAAATGTCATGGGTGTTGAGGGTTTTGGCCAAGTTGCAAATGAAAATGGGGTACACTTTATAAGTTTTTGTTCACCAAACAATCTTGTTATTGGAGGTACTCTTTTCCAACACAAGGACATCCACAAATACACTTGGACTTCACCATGTGGCAATTACAAAAATCAAAGAGATCACAAAGCCATTAATAAAGAGAGAAGGAGGACTAGTAGAAATGTAAGAAGCAACAGAGGTGTAGATATTGGTATTGATCACCAGCTCCTCATTGCCACACTAAAATTAAAACTGAAAGCACCCAACAGAAATGTAGATAGAATACTAGGTTTGTTACAACTAAACTTCTAGAAGATGAGCACCAAGAAACATTTGCAGTTGAATGTAGGAATCGATTTGCAGATTTACAGACTTTAAGAGACGAAGAACTGACAATTAATGAAGAATGGTGTGCTATCAACAACATATATTAGTCAGTTGGTTGTGAAGTTTTGGGACATTTAGTTACAAAGAAAAAAAAACATGAATTTCAAATGATACTTGGGATACTATAAAAGGGAGACAAAGACAGAAATTCATTGTTGAAACTTTTCTAGAAAGTAATGAAAATACCAGGTAGAACATGTTAAGTACCCCAGTATTGATAGTGAAGTCAAAAGAAAAGCCAAGAATGACTGGGGATAATATTTAGACAGTTAAGCAGATGAGGCTGACAAAGCTATGAATTCAGGTTGTGGCTATGGTGTGTGAGTTTCTCATAGAATTATTAATGAAATCTCTACTGGGGCAAAGAAGAAGAAGCATATACAGTACTTATCAAAAAGAGAGCTGAATCTGTTATAACAACAAAAGATGAAGAAAGGCAACGTTGGATGGAACACTTTAGTGAGGTCATGAATAGGAGATATGAAGGGAATAATTTGATTGATATACCTGAAGCTGAGAAAGATCTTGATGTGGTCATGAATGAAATCAGTGCGTTTAAAATCGAAGCTATCAATAAAAAACTAAAGAGATGGAAAGCCCCTAGATACGATGGAATAGCTGCCGAGATGATATTGGCCTAAAATAAAGTGACATTCGGAATACTTGAAAGATTATTTTGTAGAATGTGCCATGAAGAGGGAAAACCTGATGAAAGGGAGCCAGGAGTGTTGATGACTGATTGCAATAATTACAGAGGCATAACAGTTACGCCATTTGTCATGAAAATATTTAGTATGCTCATTCTAAAGAGACTGGAGAGAAAGATTGATGAAAAGCTGTGAGATAAACAAGCAGAATTTAGAAAAAGTAGAAGTTACACTGACCAAATTCTCATTTTAAGCCATGTGTTACAGCAATGTGTAGAATATAGAAATCTATTTTTGATGGCATTTGTAGACTATGAAAAAGCCTTTGATAGTGTGCAATGCCCAATTTTGTTGAGAGTCGTATGTTATTGTGGCGTTCCTCTTAAACATGTAAATTTGATTAAGTGCAAAGTTAATGTTAGCCGAGTCCTATCAAATATATTTCCAGTGAATAGCGGAATACTCCAAGGGAATGTGTTGTCACCTATGTTGTTTATCCTCCTCATGGATTTTGTAATGCATAGAACAGTTGGGGATTGTGGAGAAGGGTTGGACTGGATTGGTAACAGGAAATTAGCTGACCTAGACTATGACTTAGACTATTATCAGAACACCAATGGAAGATGAAATATCATTGGAAGGAGAAAGGATTAATGAGGTGGGAATTATTTAAATATTCAGGAACTATGATCTGTCATACGGGATATTTAGAATTGGAGTTTGGTGAAAGATTGAAAAAAGCAAATCAGACAATGGCTAGGTTGAGTAAAATTTGGAAATCAAATCGCCTGAAATTACATATAAAAATCAGACTATAAATTAGTTTAGTGAGATCGGTTTTATTGTATGGACATGAATCGTGCTATTGCAATGAAACAATCACCAAGAGATTTTGTAGATTTGAGGACAAAACCCTCTAAAGAATATTGAGAGTTGATGTGTAAGACAGGATTACAAATGAAACTATAAGAGATTACTCGAGTGCCATATGTGGATGAGGACATGGTTAGTGGTAGATGGTTTGGGCATGCTCTGTGCAGTCCCCAAGAGAGATTAATTCACCAAACTTTCAACTGGACTCCACAATGCACTAAATGAGTTGGAAGACCCAGGCCTACATGGCTGAGGACTATAAAGCGTGAAGTAGAAGATGATGAATGGTGAAGTATTAATTTATAAGCTCAAGATAGAGACGACTGGGCCATTTGCATCAATAGGCTGTGCAGGCGAGCCGTTAGGAGATAAATGAGAGACGTGTAGAATGCAACTAACTTCATTTGGACGGAGCTTGAGTATTTATACAACCTGTTGCAGTCAATAAAGGCACAAAAATTCAAACACTGGTACAGGAAAATACAGGCTTGAACATGTTATCAGTGCGAGGGAAGAGCGATAACGACAAATACAAAAAAAAAAAAGAAATACTGTCACAATATACGAGTGTGTGTGATACGTGTGATACATGGCTCCCCCCTTAAAAGACATACTTCGAAATGGGGCGCCCTGAACTTGAGAGGCGTTCTGTAGGCGGGTCATCTGGCAGGAGATATGCAGGTTTTAGGTGATCAATGGAGACTCGGTCTCCTTTGCCACGCATATTGAGGAGGAATGCTTTTGGCATACAATGGATAATGAGGAAAGGGCCCGTGCATGGTGGCATTAATGGTGGGTTGCTAGTGTCATTGCGTAGGAAAATGTGTCGATGAGTGCAGATCTGTCTGTAAGTGCTGCTTTTCTGGGGGCTTGTAAGTCTGGTGGCATGGAGTAAATTTTCTCAGAACATGACGTAGGCGCTGGATATTGTTTGAGAAAAAAATTAGGCAGGGACGACCAACGGGTCGCCATATACCATTTCAGCAGCCAAGACATCCAGACATCCAGGGAATCTTTAGGAGTTTTCCTTAGTCCAAGGAGGGCCCAGTGAAGCTGCTTGGAGAGTGCGATGAAAACGTTCAACCATACCTTTGGCAGCAGGGTTGTAGGCGGTTGTCTGTTGGAGGGTGATTCACAGGAGGTTCGCTAATGATGTGCACAATTGAGAGGTGAAAGTGGCACCCTTGTCAGAAGTAATATGCTCAGGGATACCAATTCTCGCTATCCATCCTGAGAGTAAGGCAGATGTACACGAGCGAACGTCGCAGTTTCCATGGGAATGGCTTCATACCAACGAGTGGAGCAGTCAATGACGGTAAACGTGTAACAATGTACTTGTGATGTGGGTAGGGGACCTACAACATCGAAGTAAATCTGGGCAAAGTACCGCTGAGGTTGAGGAGAGGTGCCTACTCCTGAATTTTTGTGTCAATGTACTTTTGAGGTTTGGCAGGAAGTGCAGATGTGGACCCAACCCTTAGCATCTTTAGTAATGCCATGCCAAATGAATTTTGTCTTCAGTAGCTGTGCAGTAGAATGGCAGGATGAATGTGAAAAGCCATGAATGCTGGCGTTGGATTTGGAGTACACAGTAATGATTTTAATTGTAGAGCTGCACTTCCTTTAACAGCTTCCATATTTACTGCCGAACTGTATGGCATACTAACCGCTATTGAGAAAATAGCGTTGGAGAAGGAGGGTAATTTTACCATTTTTAGTGATGCAAGGAGTGTCCTTCAAGCTTTGGAAGTTTTTAATTCTAGTAACCCTTTAGTTTTAAAGATTTTAGAATGGCTTTTTATTATTGGTCGGAGAGGTATAACAGTTCAATTTTGTTGGGTTCCAGCACATGTAGGAGTGTCAGGGAATGAGAAGGCAGATTTACTGGCAAAAAATGCGGCATCCTAGTTGCTACCAACAAGGTATCCTATTCCCTCAAAAGATTTCCTACCTAACATCAAGAAATTGTTCTGTAATAATTGGCAACAATGTCATATCTCCTTGGAGATATAACATGATGCCCCAAAAGTGGGAGACGTCTCTTTGTCGTCTCCGCATTGGTCACACATGGTTGACACACAAGTTTCTTCTGAAGGGCCAACACCAACCTTATTACGACGACTGTTTGGTACCTTTAACAGTGAGGCATTTGTTGACTGAATGCCCCAATTATAATAACTTGAGAAATAGATATCTGTTTTAGGCTCGAGGTGAGGATGGCAGGTTCAATCTGGCCAAGATCCTTGGACATGATGTGTCGTACAATGCTAGTGCCATTTTTAAATTGATATCAGAAGCAGGTCTTCTTAATGCTATTTAACTTTTATAACATATTTACTTCCAGTGTAATTTTTAAATTTATATCAGAAGCAGGTTTTCTTAATGCTATTTAACTTTTATAACATATTTACTTCTCTGGTTTTAATTGAATATCCTTTTAATCTTTATTTATAATAAACGATATCATCGTCAATGACCTTGATGTCAGGATGCCAGAGAATTTCAAATCAATCAGTCAATCAATGAAATCAAACACCTGTCAGTGAATGGGAGAAGGTATCCACGGTCTAGATCAGTGGTTCTCAAACTTTTTCATGAGCGACCCTATTTGAAACATTTCATTCCTTCGCGACCCAGAGTAAAGTGAAGAGAAAGAAAACATGCAATGATATATACACTTTATTTTGGAAAAAAAATAATGTGTACAGCTTTTCATTCACAAAACTAAACTAGTGGGATTTATGGCACTGCTTTTCCTTTTCACAAAACTAAACGAACAGGATTCATGGCACTGCTTTTCGTTCCCAAAACTATATTAATAGAAGTCTTTCCTGTCAGAGACACCATTACATGGGGCCCAGGAGGAGGGAGGTGGGGGGAAGATGAACATACATAACAAAAGTAATTTATGGTTAAAGAAGAATAATTCAAGCAACTGAAATACACTGAAACACTGAAAGCATGATAATGTTCCTGTGTCCCTGCGACCCATCAAAATTGATCTCGCGACCCAACTTTGGGTCGCGACCCATAGTTTGAGAACCACTGGTCTAGATCTACCAGTAGGACATCACAATGGAGGGATGTGCAGGTACTCTGGATCTTTTTGTTGGAGTTTTGCCAATGTGTTTCTTGAGAGGGCATTGGCAATGGGATTCATTTTCCCTGGAACTTGCTAAAGGGTACAATTGTATTCAGCCACGGCGGAGAGATGTCGGCATTGATGGGCAGACAAGGCATTGGACTGGCGAGTGAAGGCGTATACCAGGGGCATGTGGTCCGTGCAAATGACGAAGGGTGTACCTCCCAAGAAGTGGCAAAAGTAACGGAAAAACGAGTGCACCGCCAGTAATTCGCGGTTGAAGGTAGACTAGCCAGATTCCTCCTTGGACAGTTTTCTACTGAAGAAAGTCAATTGGCGGGGTGTTGACTACCTGCTCGAGGACTGCCCCAATAGTGACATTATTGGCATTGATGGAGAGAAGGATAGGTGTATGTGGCATGGAAAAAATGAGAGCAGCAGCGGTTGATAGGGCATTCTTTGTGTTGATGCAGGCCACTTCTTGAAGGGGACCCCACTTTAGGTCTTTTGGCTTGCCCTTGAGGGAGGCGTAGAGCAGGACAGAAGTGGCAGCGATGGCTGGCAGGAAAATGTGATAATAGTTGATCATGCCCAAGAATTCTTGTAGTGCTCTGATGGTCGAGGGCATGGAGAAGTTCTGAACATCCGTTACCTTTTCAGGGAAGGGTTGGACTCCTTCAGAAGTGACACGTTGTCCCAAGATCTATACTTCGTTGGCACCAAAGGTACACTTGTCGTACTGGACTGCAAGGCCGTTCTATTATAGGTGGTCGAGCACGATGTGTAGATAACGGAGGTGTTCCTCTTTGGAGGAAGAGAATGCAAGTATGGCATTCACGTAACATACACAGAAGGGGAGGTCCACTAAGATGCTGTCCATGAGACGTTGAAAAGTGTCCTCAGCATTATGAAGGCCAAAACAGGAGTAATTGAAGGTGTATGTAGCGAAGGGGGTATGATGGCAGTCTTCAGAATGTTTTTTGGGTTTATGGGCTCCTGATAATACCTCTCCAGAAGGTTGAGCATGGAGAAAACCTTTGTTTTGTGTAAGTATGAGTTCATGTCAGCCATGTTTGGGTGGGGATAGTGAACTGGTTGTGTCTGCATGTTCAGGTGCCTGTAATCCCCATATGGATGCAGAGAGCCATCTTTCTTCAGGACGATGTGTAAGGGTTATGATAATGGGCTTGAGGCCTTTTGGCAAAGGCCCATTTCTTCCATTTCAGCGAATGTTTGTTTAGTGACTGTCAAATGTCTGAATCTGGTGAACACATGGGTCCCCGTTGTCTTGGTATGGTGATAATACTGTGTTTTGCAGGAACCATATGCATTTGACGAAGTTCTGGAGGGAAAACTTCCGGGTACAATATGAGGAGATGGACCTTGGTTTCCGTGGGTGTGCTGATGTGGAGGGTGATGTCGAAGGGGCCGGAATGGAGAGGCCTTGAGGAGTATGAGCCCGCGTTGACTAACCGTTGGTGAGCTACATCAACCAGGAGGTGGAAATATGAGAGGAAATCTGCACCGAGGATTGGCAATGTGATGTCAGTATTGTGAAACTTTCAAATATATCTGGCGCTTCCAAACAAAAATGTGACTGTTTTACAACCGTGGGTTGGTATTGCAGATCCATTGGCAGCTACCAGGTGGTTGTTAGCAGACTTAGACAGACTATGTCGTGTCCTGGATTGTGGCCCTGTCAGAAGAGAATGGCATGCACCCGTGTCTACCAAGAATCGCGTGCTCATACCTGAATCAAGTAAAAGGAAAAGATTAGTGACAGGGGAGGCCACCGCTACAAGCAATGGCCTACTTGCATGTTTTTGGCCACTGCCAACCATTCGCACATTTCTTCTCAGCAGCCCCTAATTTGGGGTGATAGTAGCGTAATTGCGACTGATGGGCGTCTGTAAGTGGTTGGAGAGGTCGTTGGTTGGGGTGTAAGTTAGGGGATGGTATATGTGGGTATTGGGCAGCTTTGTTACCGCACCGGCACGTCACAGGGTTGGCGTCTGTGTACACATGCATATTTTCAGAAAAAGGAGGCCTCTCATCTTTGGAAGGGTAACAAATCAGATTTTGCTTGGAATAATTATACGTAGCTAAGGGCTGTTGCTCAGAGAGTTTATGCTTCAGTTGAAAAGTAATGCCGTTTGACCATAAATGAAACCCTTTCTGGTACAAGCCAAGTCGTGGGCTACCCTTAAATTCCTGCTTTACTCTGTCATTCACTTTCTAGAGGAAAATGCAACTCCTTTGGATTATGTGTTTGACACTAAGCAAAGTAATAAGAAACTTAATCTATATCATTCCTGTTTTCCTGAGGCTAAAGTAACTAGTTTATTTTTTCAGTCCCGTGAAATAAAAATATTCTTGATGGACCTTGATACTATAGAGGTCTAGACTCAAATGGTGTTTTTCCTTTTTTTTTTTTTATAAAGACCACTGAATATTTAGCTCCAAGTTGTCAATTATTTTCTAAATATTAGTACGCAGATGTTCTTTTTAACTCGTTAGAAAATTGGTAATGTTACTCCATTGAGGAAATGTCTTTGATCTTCAGCCCTGCTGATTACTGCTCAATTTTCACAACTGTCTTATCTTTAAAGTCTTTTGAAATAACGGGTAAATAGGTATGTGTTATGAATAGTCTCTCGAAAGAAGGATTATTATGTATGTCTGAAGAACCTAAAATCATTACTGTAATATAAATAGTAATACTATTTGTATTCATTATTATTATCATTAAGTTATTGTTATGAAATTGCTCAGACATATAAATATCAGTAACATATATGAATTGTCATTTATAATGTGTCCACTGTGACTCATGCAAATCTAATGCTCTGTGCTTTTTATTAATGGCGAGAAAAATCTATGGCGATGTATTAAATCTAGAATGCTTTAGAATGTTCAAGAAGGAGTATGTGGAGTTTAGAAAGGAAGTGATTTCATTTGAAACGAGTCTCGATTCCGAAATTATGTTCTATCTTAGTAAATAGGGGTTTCTTTGGGAAAATGTTGTTATCAAGTGAATAAGAATATTCTTAATTACCTCCTATTACATCATGAAAACTTTAAGTTCTATCATTACTAAGATCATTATGAGATCATTTTGGTAACGAGGTTTTGTTAGGTATTACGTGACACAGCTATATAATACCCACTCAAAGGAGAGTTGTATATAAGGCAAGTTTTGCATTGTAGACGCACACTTCTGGCCAATCTACATAAGGAATACAATGTCCTTTGAAAGCTAAATTAACCTTCGTTACCGGCTACCGATATCTCTGTTCTCTCACAAGTTTCCAATCTCGATGATTAAATTTATTGTGTTTGAATTACTCAGGTGTAAAGATACCTGTCTAAACTTAGTATAATTTTTGTGTTTAAATTGCTGATGGTACTCAAGTGTTAATACATTTGTCTAAGCATAGTACATTTTATTGTGCGAATCGCTTTAAAGAAACAAAGTGTTAAGAACTCTGTGTAATCGCTGATTTGTTATTCGGTCTAATTACTAAGCCTAAACTTTTACATGACTTGTTGTTAATGATATCAAGTTGTGAATTAATCTGTTGATTGAAACCAACTGTGTAATTTGTGCTAGTGCTCTTCCTTTAGCAGCATGTAAGTGTCTTTAGTATTTACTTAATTGAATACGATACTTTAGAGATTTCCCACAATTTAGCACAGGCGAGTGTAAATCGATATGGAAAATCGCGAATATGTAAAATATGTAAAGGAGACCCTGCTTAATAAAGGTTTATTGCACTAAGTGATATTTAATTTATAAAAACAAATGTATATTATTTTTATATTTGTAATAAAATTATAATTTTGTACGCCATTCTTATTATTTAATCTTATTATTTTTTTTTTTTTTATAACTGTTACCAACTCGAGTCTGGTTATTATTACTCTTAAAACTATTAATGTCATAGCCTAAAAGAACTATGAATCGGAGCATTTCAGATACTTGAGTATTCGGATTTATTTTTCTGAATTTTAAACCAACAAAATCTAACAGTATGCCAAAGGTAATAATCTGTTCCACAATTTGCAATTTGGCTTTCACTAGGGCCTTAGAACATATGATGCCCTTCTTACAATCTCCAACGCTCAATAGAAATGCCATGATTGAGGTCAGGAAGATCGTATGATTGCCCTTGATTTTAGTGCTGCCTGTGATTGTGTTAATCACGAAGCCCTTGTTTTCAAATTAAAAGAGTTGGGAGTAGGTGGGTCTTTTCCTAGCATCATTACTGAATATTTGAATAACAGATTGCAAAAAGTTGTTGATGAGCACCAGATCGGGTATAGGAATATGATAGTTTGTGTTCCTCAGGGTACTGTTCATGGCCCATTACTTTTCATGTTATATACACATGATATGTGTTTTGGCTTAGAAAACAAGCTCGTTGCATATGCAGATAATGCTACTTTCTTTGCCTCAATTCCACCTCCTGAATGTAGATCTGGGGTTGCTGAATTAGTGTATGGCGCTAATTATAGGGTATGAAGTTGAACCCTAACAAAGCTCAAATTATGATTGCAAGTAGGTCGAGGACAGTGGCTACTCAACTGCCAGATCTTTGCTTTGATAATGTTTCTTTAAGATTTTAGGTGTGATTCTTGATTGCAAATTTGCGTTTGAGAAATACACTCAGTTTCTTCTTCAG
The DNA here is from genome assembly GCF_036898095.1 of Palaemon carinicauda. NCBI lineage: Eukaryota > Metazoa > Arthropoda > Malacostraca > Decapoda > Palaemonidae > Palaemon > Palaemon carinicauda. The sequence goes on from NC_090739.1 coordinate 73,624,367, forward strand.
TTGCACAAAGAATTCTCATATTGACAAAGTTTTTAAAGATTTTTTTGTGATCAATCTATAATGAGGAAATGTTTTAATTCTTTCATTCGGCCTTGTATCCAGTATTGTTCTCCTGGCAGGTCTTCAGCAGCTGACTCATTTTAATTTGTGGGACAAAAATATTCATTTCATTAAATTTCTTATCATCTGGATATTAATCTCTGGCACCGTCGTTCTGTCAGTTGTTTTTTTATGCATGTTGCATATTTTTTTTTTATAATTTTGATTATCCTTTGCATTCAGATCTTCCCAGACTGTACCATCCCATACGTAGTAATAGGTATGCAGTTAATTTTAAAAGATTTGCCTTCTCGATCATAAGGCTCAACACTACACGGTATTCTAGAAGTTTTATTCCAGCTGTGACTAGATTTCGGAATAATATTCCTAATCAGGCAGTTGAACCAGTGGAGCTTCATAAGTTCAGACTCACAGCTAATATTTTTATGTTGAACAAGTCGTCATAGGTCTCTCGTCATAGTTTATATATGATAGATCTATTTTAATGTTCTTACGGTTATTTTTCCTTTTTGGGGCCCTTGGACTTCTAGCATTTTGCTTTTCCAAGATAAAAAGCATAAATATAAATCAATGACGAAATTAATCAATCCTAAGGGCAATAGAGTGACGTAGCGTAGGTGTTTTTTAAACATTTCGTTCCCTCATGATGGTCTCATTGCGTTCACAATTTTTTAAACTTTTATCGTCAAAATGGTTATCTTTTCAAAGTCAAAGGCCAGATAATAAAAAAAAAAAAAAATGATCAATGATAATGCGCCACTGTATTGATTAGAAGTTATATGTAATGGTGATAATAATAATAGGAAAAAATAAGAAAACCCCATTATAAGTAACGTAAGGTTAAATGCAATGGTTTTTTTTTGCCTGGCGTAGGGCCATCGAGATTCAAGGTGTAACTATCAAGAACACAGCAACCTTGGCATAGTGTATATAGTATCAAATGCCAGTGGTTAAGACTTGTGTGGATTTTGCTATTTTTGTTGTTGTATTTGTGGAAGTATTTATAGTTTTATCCTTTAAAATTATTGCAATACGTTATATTATTATATAAGTCCATTTGCTTTTCGATGAATTTTTCTGGTGATATTGCTCATCAAAATCAGCTGTTTTATAGACTGACAAGAAAACTCAGTCGTCGTTATGGGCGGGGAAAAAAAAAAAACTGTAAAAGAGCATGTGACAGTAAAAAAAGAATTTTCTGGGAGAACGTTGGCGGACTGTGACGTCATCATCAGTACCCCGAGTTCCCCTCGGTGCTAAATATATTTAAGTTTACGCCCTCACTTCTCCTTCCCCCTATGCAATACCTCTCCTTTCCCTTTTCTTCCCTTCTAGACTGCCCTTCTAGACTGTAGACTAGGTGTGGTAAATTTCCACTCGCTGTTGTAGTCTGCTTTCTAGTTGTTGCTTTTGTTGCTAAAGTTTAATTAGAAATTCCCTTTAGCCCCAAAATGGAAGATGACAAGGGGGAAATGCACGAGAAAAATGAATGAGACTAGACGGTTAAATGAGAACAAAAGTGGGAATTTAATCGCATTGGTCCATCTCTGACTATGAAAAGTGACGTTGTACCAGTGGACCACGTGCTGCTTGTCTGAGATACATTTCTATAAATAGGGAAAGTTTTTACCTTTAAAAGCGACATTGATCTTGTGACTTTTCTCTTGAGTGTCTACATCAAGAGGCAAAAACATCATATTTCTTTAAATAGATAAATTACTTCATTTTTTGACGAACCCTTCATAGCATTAACCTTTGTGCTTCTAGTATGTGTAATTATTTACTTGATCCTATTATTATTTTCATAATCATTATCATAAACGTTATGAGGTAATGAAATTGCTTAGTAATTGTCCAGAGAATATAGTGGTCATTTTTGAAAACAGAAAAGAACTAGATAAAGTAGAAAATTATTATTTATTACACATATCTATAAAACTGAATTTGTGCTTGGATATGCGTCAAACAAGATGGCTATTATCATATAGTAAATGATTGGGTCTTATTGTTTTTATTTCATTATTATTGCATCGAAGAAGAGTCACTCTGGACACAAGTAAGTGAATCCCTGCTTCAGAGAGGATTTCATACAGTCTGTGCATTTGCGTAATGTTATAAATACAAGAGGTAAGAATATTTTTACAGTTTTCTGCGATGGCAGAGGTAATGGGGATGCATTGAATAGCATAGATATTGCATTTTATTAAAAGCATTCCAATAGCTATAACGTGCGTATATATATATATATATATATATATATATATATATATATATATATATATATATACAGTATACACACATATATATATATATATATATATACATATATATATATACATATATATATATATATATATATATATATATATATATATATGCATAAATTATTCCTCCTTTAGGATATATACGCGATGAATACAGTATATATATATATACCGTTATATTTATATGTGAACCCGTACATAAGCTATTTGTTGTAGGTTGATTGCCAAAATGCGACTTAGATAGGTTAAGAAAAGGGGGACCTCTGAATCTCTGTGAATGGTATAAGTCCAAGTTTTATAAATTTGTTTCCCGTTAACATATCACCTCGTGCCATTGTAATCGATGGAGATGTGAATATCAACTATGTATATGTACTACATTTGTGTATACCTGTTTAGTTTTCTCCTTGAACGAATAAAATACTTTTTGATATGAAGAACTGAAGTGGGTCTTCTTGAAATGTTAAGAAATGAAGCAAAACACTTGAAACTTTCCCCGATTCTGCCTACATTGTAAGAGCGGTGGCCTTTAACTTGCAAGGCCGTTGGCGACGATAAGTACTTCCGTCACTCTGAGTACTATAATTGTCCTTTTAGTGAAGTACTTGCTAGTACTGCCGGCGGTGCTTGTGAAACGCAAACGCAAAGGGGATGTCCATAGATAAAAAGCACGGTAAATATGGCATTGAAAATAATTGACAAACTGTGATTATTCGACTCAGATACTTCAGAGCATGATGCTACTTTGAACTTTTTATGGCTTATGTAATTTACAGATAGATTATTGTGTTTATGCGAATCACTTCTACTTAGTGTATAGTGATAATTCCTACAGCAATTACTGGTTATCTACGAAGTTGCCATCAGCGGTTGTTATTCTCGCAGATTCATTTTAAAGCCACATTTCCATATAGGTGTAGGAGGAGGAGATATATCTATCTATCTATCTATATATATATATATATATATATATATATATATATATATATATATATATGTATATATATCTATATATATATATATATATATATATATATATATATATATATATATATATATATATATACATACATACATACATACACTCACTGAGTAAGACAATTTGTGGGTGTAGACTGACATAAAAAGACTATAAACAGCCGCGTGTGGAAAGACATGTCTGAGGCCTTTGTCTTGCAGTGGAATAGTTGTGGCTGTGATAAACTTTCTTTTTCTGCATCTTTTCCCACTTTTATGTGGGATTGATGATGTTTCTGCCCAGCGTTCTCCATCTACCTCTATCCTACACTTCATCACCTGTTAATACCTTTGATCGAAGGTCATCCTTGATACAGTCCATCCACCTTCGCTTTGGCCTCTCTCTCCCTCTCGTTCCCTGTACCTCCATTTCCATCACTCTCCTCCCAATATACTTCTTTGCATCTTTTCCCACTTTTATGTGGGGTCGATGTTTCTGACCAGCAGAGAGAGAGAGAGAGAGAGAGCTCGTCGACCCATTTCCCTGAGAATCCCTTGTGCCAGACAAGGTCCGAGTATATTTAAAGGACCTTGGTGCCAGTGTTGTTGTTGACATATACAAGGATTTGTGTACTTTACGGTAAATGGCTGTGGTTGGTCACAACAAAGGCTAGAAAAGGTCCCTGGATATCAAACTTATTTCAAAAAGATTGGTTGAGAACATGAAGGTTACCATATTCAGATGTTCTTTTTTAGGGATAAGGTTTTTGGGGAAAAAAATTGGTCCTTACATGAGTGTGTGTGTGTGTGATTACGTAAAAATGTACTACAAGGCCACTTGCAGAGTTTAACACTAAGGTTTACAATCCATTCTGGAATATTTCATTTTGATTTTCATAGGTTATCGTAGTGCAATTACCCTTCCTCGGTTCGGTACTGCAAATATTAAGATGGATTCGTAGAAATGAAAGATGTCGGAATTATCATCATCATCTCCTCCCGCGCCTTTTGACCCAAAGGGCCACGGTTAGATTTCGCCAGTCGTCTCTATCTTGATCTTTTAATTCAACACTTTTCCACTCATCATCTCCCACTTCACGCTTCATAGCTTTCAACCATGTAGGTCTGGGTCTTCCAATTCTTTTAGTGCCTTGTGCAGCCCATTTAAACGTTTGGTGAGCCAGTCTCTCTTGGGGAGTGCTAAGAGCATGTCCAAACCATCTCCATCTACCACTCGCCATGATCTCATCCACATATGCCACTTATAGTTTTATTTCTAATCCTGTCCTGCCATTTAACTCCCAATATTCTTCCGACAGCTTTCTTCTAAAATCTACAAAATCTGTTGGAGTTACACAGATCTCATTAAACTGATAATAGTGTGATTTTTATATGTAATTTCAGGCGATTTGATTTCCAAATTTTACTTAACCTAGCAATTGTCTGTTTTTTTTTTTCTTTTCAGTCTTTCATTAACGCCAATTCTAATGACCCTGCATTGGAGATCATAGTTCCCAAATATTTCAGTGATTATACCTCATTAATCCTTTCTCCTTCCAATGATATTTCATCTTCCATTGCATACTCTGTACTCATCATCTCTGTCTTTCTTCTATTTATCTTGAACCCAACCTCGTGTGATATTTCATGCATTCTGGTAAACAAGCATCGCAAATCCTGTGGAGTTCTGCTAATAAGGAAAGCATCATCAGCATACTCTAGGTCCACTAATTTCCTATTACCAATCCAGTACAATCCTTCTCCACCACCCCCAACTGTTCTACGCATTACAAAATCCACGAGAAGGATAAACAACATAGGTGACAACACATTCTCTTGGAGTACTCCACTGTTCACCGGAAATTATACATAAATATATTTTCGTACTTGTAAATATTCTTGTAGGTAAACCAGGTACAATGTTTCATTAGAAATGTATAACTATTTCATTTGAAATGACTGAAATCCTCTACGATTCGATAGACTTTGTCAAAATTTCTTACTTTCAACTTCTCAAATAGTTTAGCCCTTGATAGTCTGTTAACTAATAAGAAGCCAAGAATTAACACTTGTTGCCAAATAGAAACATGCGGTCTGTCTATCCTCAAAGAGGTTATTTTAAACATATTTTTTGTTTTATGTTTAGCTCTACTGTCTGTGAAGTGTCAGTAAATTCTTGTTTTTATGTACTTATGAGTTTGAGACAAGTATGTTCCGGATATGCGTAATCCTCATGTCTTCTATTTCTTGGCACACGCATAAGTGCTGGGTGTTGGACTGTACGTATAAAGATTCTCTCTCTCTCTCTCTCTCTCTCTCTCTCTCTCTCTCTCTCTCTCTCTCTCTCTCTCTCTCTCTCTCTCTCTCTCTACAGATTTTTGATAAAGTGTAACACCATTGCTCTTTAAAAACACAAATGGCAGGAAGCTTCAGAGCATAGAGGTATTATTCATGAATCGCTGATATGAAATTGGTAAACATTTTAGCACTATTACTGGGAAAATGGACGGTTACTAAATGCCATAATCTCCACGAGATACTTTTAAAAGACCTATACGAGTCAGATCTTGAAATAAGGACTGAGTAGAATGTATTTACAGGTATGGAAAATCATTCATATTTAGAAATAGAAATCAATCAGAAGAGAAATGAACAGGTCTCAATTTATTTCTGCAATATTAAACAAATAATAATTTAGTTTCCCGATTCCGTCACACTGGCCAAATTACTATTAGGATTAACCGAGAAAAAGGTTTCTGAATGATAGATTTCTCTTGGAAAATTATCCATGTGATTTTATATGATGGTTTTATTGATTTGATTCATATACGAACCTAAAACAGCAGCACACAGACATGATTAGTCTGTCATATTAAGAAAATTACAAAATGAAGACCACAAAAAGAAACAACTACGTTATAGTTTGTGGTGAAGCCCAACTTCCACGTTATGCCATATATATAAATATGTATATATATATATATATATATATATATATATATATATATATATATATATATATATATATATATATGTGTGTGTGTGTGTGTGTGTGTGTGTGTGTTTTCCATAACAGGAATGCTTTCATAGAACAACCCCACAAACATTTTTAACTGTTACATCGAGTATGAGCCCAATGTGCAGAGATGTTTATGCTGTTAGTTATTTCTTCTGCCTACAGAGGGCATCGAACCCTCAAGCATACAGAGCGCCATTCACCTCAATCTCACGTGCACATATTCCATTCCAGTACCTCTTCTACCCCATGTACTGTATCTAAGTACTTTCGATGTTTACCTCACCCGTCTTCCTCTCAACTCTTCAATATTATTCAGCATATTCAACAAATTAACGTTCTCTATTCTGTCCACATTGCCAAAATATTTAAAAAACCTAATTTGTCTTTTTACGTAGCAAAACATTTTATCACTCATAATCTCCATATATTATGCGCTTCAGGCGTTTTATGCAAACAATTAGTTTCAGCTTCAACCTTTTCCTTTTATTTTTATTCAACATTCACAATTCTCTTACATACATGGCAAAACAATGCCATCATTTATTTCAACTTGGGTTTCCATAAGCATTTCTTTACTCTTCAAAGTATTTCTTGTACATCGTAGTGCCTTCATTGAGCCACCTATTGGGAGATTATCTTGCATCTCATCCAACTATCATGTGTTACATGTATTCCAAAATACTTGTACACATTAACTATTCATTCTTCCACTGTCTAAATCAACATACATTGTTCCATATTCCTTGTGTATTTCAACCGCCAACCCCCCCCCCCCCCTCCCCGAACCTTACTTTTAATTACCTTCATTTTGGAGTGTCATCTTTCATGAACGCTCCCAAACTCATTGTCTTTACTATCACTAATGTATATTCATATCCTCTAAAATCATCAGTCTTTACAATCTATTCACAACCCATCTTTTTACCCCGCAACTTGACCTCTACATCCAATGTCCCTTATTTGATATCGCACGTCATTCGAACCACACAGATATAGAATATCTAAGGAACCACAAGACTCATTAGTTTTAGATATAATTTTACACAAAACCAGCCACCCTCCTGTCTGTCTATCGTAATACATATTATGTTATATTCACAATGATAGCATTGAATCACTCGACATTAACCTTCGATTTAATGCATCATTGGTACTCACCACTTTCTATTTCTGTTTTACCATAAGATACTATGTTAAGTGTAGCTTTTCACATTTACTTTAAAAACATTTGTAACTTTGTATATTGATACTCACTTGATCCAGGCTTTTGATCATTATAATTGAAAGTGATGATATAGTGATATCTATTATCAATTATAATGCAATTTTTCTTATTTTTTTCCAATCAAAATCTGGAATGTTTCTTCTTCCAGACATAATTTATACACTTAGGTCAGGCGCTCATCTCCATTATCCCCACTTTCCATTTCTGGACCTCTTAATTGCCTTCCTTGCACATATCCTTAAAAGTAACTTCTTCCAAAAGCATTTTTAAATTCGCCTTCAAATTGGGTACTCCGGAGGAGGGAGTCCATCCTCCACAGAATGCCAAGAAAGCTACTAGACAGGAGACTCGCTCTTAAACAGGAGGACCAAGTTGAAAAGGCCCTCTTCAAAATAGTTACTACAAATGATTGAGGAAAGTATCTCAAATAGCATGTTTCATTTTGGAATCAGTTTATGAAAATTTCAAAATAGATAAAACTATGATGTTTTATTTAAGAACAATATTAGATATTCATCTCTACAAAACATTCATGTACCTATGAATCTTACGATCTAAGTGTGTAAGACAGTGTCAATGATCTCGAAAACAAGAAAAACAACATAGATTTACTCTTCGAACAAAAAATACGTGCTATTGCATATACAACATATGAATGATTGCAATCATAATATTAATTGGATGGATATATAGAATTGGGATTTATTTGTAAAACACAAATTGAAGAGAGAGAGAGAGAGAGAGAGAGAGAGAGAGAGAGAGAGAGAGAGAGAGAGAGAGAGAGAGAGAGAGAGAGAGAGATATATATATATATATATATATATATATATATATATATATATATATACATATATATATATATATATATATATATATATATATATACATATATATTATCTCTCTCTCTCTGAGAGAGAGAGAGATAATATATACACACATATATATATATATATATATATATATATATATATATATATATATTCTCTCTCTCTCTCTCTCTCTCTCTCTCTCTCTCTCTCTCTCTCTCTCTCTCTATATATATATATATATATATATACATACACACAGTATATAGAAGCTGCAGTATATAATTTTTGTCACTTGATCTTAAAGGAGGGTGGGAACATGAAAGCGATTGGTTAAGGTTATTTAATGGTCTGTTTTCACCTCTGAAATTATATATATATATATATATATATATATATATATATATATATATATATGTATATATATATATTTATATATACATATATATATGTATATATGTATATATATATGTATATATATATATATATACATATATATACATATATATATATATATATATATATATATATATATATATATATATATATATATGTATATATATATGTGTGTGTGTGTGTATATGGACGAGCATACTTCATTGAAAAGACTTTCTTGCCGATGTTGACGAAAGCAGGAAATTAATTGCCTGGTGGCTAATAAAGCAGCTGCGGTCAATGTTACCAAGGTTAATAGAATAAACCTTCAACCTTATCGCTGAAGATTGTGTTGACCTGGTATCATTCTTTCGAAAGGGGTGTGTGTGTGTGTTTGTATATATATATATATATATATATATATATATATATATATATATATACACATTCATATATGATGGAGAGAGATATATGTACTGAACGGAAATGAGCTGCACAGTCTATTATGTGTACCTGCTTTGAAACTGAATAGGTACATTATATTGCTCCCACTTTCGTAGATGTGCTAAGGATTTGAATGGAAGTGTGCAAGTGTGTATATGTTGCCATCTGCCTTTTCAATACCTTTACCATGTAAAAGAAGACATGTAAACTATAGTAAAGAGTAGAATGTCAGACACCAGGCGAAAAAATAGTTACTAAGTGACGAAAACCCATATGGAAGTATGGACATTATGAAGAAAGAGCTAAATTGTTTCAGGTAATCACTAAAGTCGATAGAGAAACCTACTTTTTTCCTTCTAAAACAGCGCCACAATCTAAAATTGTCATCTAAATGTAATGCTGTCGGAAGGACAATATAAGATTTATTCAAATGAGATGAATGCGAGTGCCCAATATGACGTAAGGCCGGAGGTCAAGTATGGTATCAGTATTTGAAGCAAATGTCTCTAAGTCTTGAGAGAGAGAGAGAGAGAGAGAGAGAGAGAGAGAGAGAGAGAGAGAGAGAGAGAGAGAGAGAGAGCGTATTTCCGGCGTTGTGGCGCCAGACTCTGGGAAATTGTTTCTCACCTGACGTGGTGGCCATTTACGTGGTCTGGTCGTCTGCCATGGGAGGGCAGTATAAAAACGGCATGTTGAGGCTATGGATTGGCAAGGGACGGAGAGCAAGAGGTAGATAAATTAACTCACTTAATAATTTTGTATACATTTACACTGATATTTTATTAGTTCTATTGCCCAGAATTGTTTAAAGTACCCTAAAATAAGTTGATTATATCAGGTTAGGTTTTTAGTCCTTCGTCAAAAATATCGCTCATTTAAAAGTCTTATTTGTAAACATTTCGGAACAAAAAATTTAGCTTTTTAGTTCTCAAAGTTACAATACTCGGAATTGATGATTCGATTATGTATTAAGTTTGAAGGGGGATTTAAAAAAAAAAAAAAAAACTTAACATTTATTTTAAATGTATTTCAATCTTAGTCGGAACACATCATAGATTTTACTTTAGATTTTTTGGTTAGTGTAAGCTACATGGATAAAAGTAAATTTTATAGGGGTTTTATTAATTGACCAGATGGGTGCCTGCTGTATTTCTTAAAATCTATCCCAGATTAGTTTATTTGTTCAACACGAGAAAGCTAGATGTTTTGGTTCTTGGTGGAACAAAGGTGAAAGAGCAGTATGTGTAGGAATGGGAAGGCTAAAGCATGACTGATTCTAGCATAGCTGAAAGGTGTAGAATCAGGTAATGTGTAGTGCTTGTAGTGTTAGGAAGAATATATAGGCAAGTTTGTGTGGGCAAGGCTAACTGTGGTAGCAGTAGAATATGTGATAGTAAGTGTATATGATCCTGGTGCGAAAAAAGGAAGAGAATCTGTTTGGTATAATATGAATCTCTGAGTGAACAATATTCATCATCATCATTTCCTCCTACTATTGACGCAAAGGGCCTCGGTTAGATTTCGACAGTCGTCTCTATGTTGAGCTTTTTAATCAATACTTATCCATTCATCGCCTCCTGCTTCACGCTTCCTAGTCCTCAGCAATTTAGGCTTGGGTCTTCCAACTCTTCTAGAGCTTTGTGGAGTCCCGTTGAAAGTTTGGTGAACTAATCTTTCTTGGGGAGTGCGAAGAGTATGACCAAACCATCTCCATCTACCCCTTACTCTGATCTCATCCACATATGACACTTAAGTAATCACTCTTACAGTTTCATTTCTAATCCTGTCCTGCCATTCAACTCCCAATATTCTTCTGAGGGCTTTGTTCTCAAATCTATAAGATATATTGGATATCGTTTCATTGTCATACCACGAGTCATGTCCATACAGTAACAGATGTCACTAAACTGATATATAGCCTGATTTTTATATGCAATTTCAGACGATTTGATTTCCAAATTTTACTTAACCTAGTCATTATCTGATTATTTTTTTTTAAATCTTTTATTAAACTCCAATTCTATAGACCCTGTATTAGAGATCATAGTTCCCTAAATATTTAATTTTTTCTACCTCATTAATCCTTTCTCCATCCAATGATATTTCATCTTCCATTGCATATTTCCTTATCATCTCTTTCTTCTATTTATCTTGAGCCCAACCTCATGAGACATTTCATGGATTCTGGTAAGCAAGCTTTGCAAGTCCTGTGGTTTTTTGCTAATAAGGACAGCGTTTCCAGCATACTCTAGGTCAGCTAATTTCCTGTCTCATTCCTGGCGGGGCAGTCCTACACCACGGCTTTGAATTGGGTACTCCGGAGGAGGGAGTCCATCCTCCACAGAATGCCAAGAAAGTTCCCAAACAGGAGACTCGCTCTTCTAGGAGGACCAGGTTGAAGAGGCCCTCTTCAAGTGGAGAAGAAAAAGTTGGAACGCGATGCTTCACAAGGTGTCCTCATCGTCGTCATCGTCTTCTCGTCATCAGTACCAGCCGAGGGGGCGGAGCAGGCCCAGGCCGCAGTCTGGGAGCCGCCCCCACCTTGTCCGCAAGTCCAAGCCCCTCTGTCGCACGCTTGGGCCCCCAATGCAACCCCCCACCGGAGGACAGAATGCGCCCCCTGCCGTGCATCGCATAGAGGCCCCCCTCTCTTGTATCTTACAAGGGTAGGGGGTTGCCTCAACAGAAGATGGAGAAAATGGATGGAGTTGGGGGCAGATCCTTGGACTGTCCAAGTTCTGTGGGACGGAACCGGATCTCCTTCTGAGAGATCCTTCCTCCTTTGGTTTTGGGCCATGAAGCTGTGTCCCTGCAGCCCAGAGAAGAGGCACGAAGGAGGGCCTTGGAAGGGGAAATCCAGGACTTGCTAGGGAAGGAAGCGCTCCATCTCGTAGCTCCCAAGCCGCTGGGGTTCTTCAGCTGCCTATTCCTGGTAGAGAAGGCCACTGGGGGTTGCCGCCCAGTCATCGACCTCTCGGCCCTCAACCGTTTCATTACAAAGACCCCTTTCAGGAACGAAACTCTGAGGACAGTTCTGGCGGCTATCTGGGAAGAGGATTTTATGCTGTCCCTGGACCTCAAAAATGCTTACTTCCAAGTCCCGGTACACCCATCCAGCAGGAAGTTCCTCTGGTTCAAATGAGGGAAGAAGATCTTCCAGTTTTGCACCCTCTGCTTCGGCCTCTCTACCGCACCGCAAGTCTTCACCAGAGTCTTTTCCCTGGTCTCCCAGTGGGCCACAAGAGAGGGATGAGGATTCTGCAGTATATCGACGATTGGCTGCTCTTGGAGTCTCAGGAGGAGCTGTCAAGGCAGAGGGACAGGTTATTTGTCTTCTGTGTGGAGTTGGGAGTGATCTTCAATTGGAAGAAGTCCCAACCCTCCCCAACAACGAGGATGGTGTACCTGGGAATGGAGATATGCTCCATTCGCGGCACGGGAGAGGATCGTGAGGCTGGAGGAAGTGGCGAGGCCATTCATCAAGGAGGAGCCGGCCTTGTTAAAGGAGTGGCAAAGGCTAGTAGGCCACCTAGTGTCCCTAGAGAAGCTCATACCTAAGGGGTGGCTAAAACAACGCCCAGTGTCACTGAACGAATGGTACTCAACAGACTTCAATGGAAAATAGGCCCCTTATATCCTCTCCTTTATGCCTACAGACCAGTCATAAGCACTCAAGAATGTATAACCGATGTTTTCACAACAATCAACGACAAAAAAGCCTTTGTCATCTTTCTCGACCTTGGGAAAGCCTTTGAGTCAGCCAGCTTCCCCAGCAATCCTCTTCACACTTGTTGAAAAAAAAAGAGTGAAAGAACATCTACTGGCCTGGACTTGGAATTACACACAGAACTGAGAAGCCAGAGTCACCTTTCAAGAGAAAACCTCCAAATTCATCCACCTAGAAAACAAAACGCCTCAGGGGGCCATACTAAGCCCTTACCTTTTCAACCTACTAATGGAGAATCTAGCCCAAGGATGGGGAACCTGCGACCTTAAGGCCGCATATGGCTTTCTGGACCATGAAGTGCGGCCTTCTACGGCCTTTGATAAATGTACAGTATGTGTAGTATATTTCTGCTTTGACACTGAATATTGTGTGTTTGAAATCATTCTACTGTATGTACACACATACAAATATGTACACACAGACAATAGGAAAGTTGCGTCCAGTGATGTACTTTCCTTGAATTCAATGAATCCTAACTTAATACAACTAGCAGTTTTTCTTTGTCAGCTGCAACAGCTATTGTAGCTGACAAGGAAAAACTGCTAGTTGCAATGAGTGATTTAACGTATGATGGACAAGAGAGTTCCTGTTTTGTGCATCTCTTTGCTGTGATCTATGTTAGTTTTAGATGAGTCAACAGGTTCCAGATTTTTGGCATAAAAATATTTTATTTGTGCTTTCACTGATGAGTTTTGATTGTATGAAAAACAGCTTCCCTAAGGTAACCTTAACGCAAGGACAAGAGGAACAGACATATTAACAACTTCAATAAGCAACGGCACGAAGGAGGACTAAATTTTACTTCCTTATTATAATATGTTATGCACTGATGGTGTTCCAGTTATGATGGCTAAAAACTAGGGATTTATTGAACATCTTAAGAAATCAAATAATTGATTTTTTTTCATTGAAAACAGCTAAGTGTGTTTAAACAGATGCAAGTTTTTACTGGGATGTTGCATTTTTACGAGATATGATTGTTTAAAAAGTATCTACTTGCCACAAATATTTGAAAAGGTTATATTGTTGATATTTACAAGCTATCTTTTCCAAAAGATTAATATTATTTTATTTATCACTTCAATACAAAGAACCTACTTGCTTAACTAAAGTAATTTGAAAATGACATGCTTTCGATATTATTCATTTACTTACGGTATTTTGTAAACTACCCAAACTTGAATGAAATATTTTAGAAATTAGTTTTCAATATAATTAATTTACGGATTACTTGTATAAAAAGTACTTAATTCAAATATTTGAAATTGTATTGCTTTAAATTTTATAAACCTGTCACTCTTTCTTTAGATTACTAATAAATTACTTGGAGGATAAAATAACCAACAAAATTCTATGTGGCCTCAAGGAGCATTGAGGAATTGCAAGATGGCATTCATCCATAAAGGGTTCCCATCCCCTGATATTCTAGCCCCTCTAGACACCCCAAACGGAGTAAAAATCTTGATATACGCCGTTGACATATATATTATCTGCCCACAAAAGCACACTCACATAAAACCAACCAAAAGGAACTGGACATGATCCAGGCCAAATGCAAAACCCTTGGCCTAAAAATCAACACCAACAAAACCAAAGCCATAGCCATCAAATACCCACAAGACCCTCAGAATTTCATAATCACGGGCAAACCCATAGAATGGGTAAATCAATTCATCTATCTAGGAATAATCATCTACAAAACTCTATCACCTGCCAACGAAGTAACTCGCCTCAGAGAGAAAACAGAAATTCGTCTCTCAGCCATGAAACGACCTCTCTCAAACAAGGAGTATCAAACAGCCTCCTAAGACTGTTTTACATTCAAGTAATTCGATCTCACAGCAACTGTGCAGTACCTACGCTCACCTCGCTAAGCGAAACTCAAAAAGCCTCCTTAGAAGTGGTATAAAACAATGCCATGAGACTCATCAGCGGCTCTCCAATGTGGACCAGACTGCTTGTTAAGAGCCAAAATTAACCTAATTTCCCTTTCAGCTAAAATCAACATCAACTGCGGTATCTTATTCAAGTCAATCAAAGGAGACAGAGACTGCTCTCAGAACAACAGACTTAAAAGGCTCCTCCCTTTGGCGAAGGAGATTGATCCGCCAAAGACACTTGCAAAGAGACTGCTGGGCACACTTAGAAGAATGCAAATGCAAAATGAAGCCTACAAGACAATGGGGCAACAAAAGCACGATGGCTACATCACTCCTGCCTTGTGGTCTTCAGACCTCATCCAGTACAACTTCACCATCTTTCCAGCAGAAAACAAAGCTCCTGCATGCCAGAACAACTCACAGCAGCAGTTAGAAATGCAATCAGCAACACCTCAGCCCCCAACATCTACTACACTGATGGATCACTTAATCCTGATATTCCTGCAGCAACAGCTGCAGTTGTTTCTCTATTAGGCTACAGAGAAAACTAGGCTTTCTAACCACGCCTCCATGCAACAAACCGAGCTAGTGGCAATTACCATAGCCCTAGAACACTCGGCCAGTCTACACGGAGAAACACAACAATCCACACAGATTCAAGAGGAGCCATTCTGTCTCTCAGCAACATATAACCCACTGAAAATGTTTACCTAATCACAGTAATACAGTACCTAGCCTTAGCTCACCAAAGCAACAAGAGGCAAATAACCCTAAATTGGATCCCAAGTCACACTAGAATCACTGGCAATGACAAGGCCGATCACCTAGCCAAATCTGCCTTAATTTGCTAGACAATCAGTATCACACTTCAACCTTCACTGAAAACAATCAAGAATCAAACGACAGCCTTTTGCAACATACAAAAGACCAGGGAAGAAAGTCGAGCCTTCCTTGATAGATCCAGATCAGCCAAATGGTACATTGAAGCAACAAACCTAATCCTGTATCCACTTGCAAGAAAAATCCCCCGCCAAGTAGAAGTCATTATTTGCAGACTGCGACCGGGATATCTGTGCAACTGGCAAATCATCTTTCATAACAACGAGGACCCAGCAGCACAACAGCGACCGAAAAGACCGCGCAACAACTGTCAGCAACTAACTGACGAACCTCTGCCACACTACCTATTGAATTGTCAAGAAATGAGCCTTCTAAGACAGGATTTCAACCTCAACATTCCTGTAACCGTGACAACAATTTTAAAGCACATTATTGCTAATGTTGATACATTCTCAGCCTTTCTCTGCAGCTACTCTCCCCTTAGATAACGTAATACTGGCACTAATTTGAACTTAACTAACTTAAACCATGTTTTACCTCTTTTTAGCTCTTCTCCCACTTGCAATCTCTCTTCTCTCTTTATTGAAGTTCAGGAATCCCTCCCAACTAAACATTAAATCTGAAAGCATGTAGATGCTTCAATGACCACAATAAATAATTAAAATTTTATTTTTATTTTTCTTCTAGTATTTTCAGGTACAGGAAAGTTTATTCCACCCTTTCTCTACCACTCACATCTGCTAACCAATTTCTCATTTTCAGCTCTCTCCTGCTCAGCTGAAACTTTATATTATTGCTCAGCCTAAAAACTTAAGCTCAAGGTACTAAGGAAGTATTTTACTTCTAAACCAATATCTCTAACTAAACCTTTCCCTACTCCTTCCCGAGCTCTTCTACACATCGGGACTTACTGCTCTACCTCTTTCTCTCCAACTAAACGACAGAAGCCAGTGGGCTCTTTTGGGGTGGATGCCTCCTCCCTTCCGTCGCCTTCTTCCTTCCCTTTGACCAAAAAGAGGCTGGGACACCTCTTAAATAAGAAAAGCAAGCTGCTGATTATCCTTGATCCACATCCTATCCCAAACCACCTAAACATAAAAGTTGCAGATTATCCCATAACCTAAATCCCCTAGAAAAAAAAAACCCAACATCAATGGGCTCCAAGTGTGCAAGAGCTCTAAAACAACAACAATAACCTCAGGAACGGACAAATACTGGGGACCGAATGGTCTCTACACCCGGAGGTGGCGAAGGCAGTGTTAGAGAAGTAGGGATCCCCCGGCCTGGACCTGTTTGCAACCAGACTGAATAAGAAGTTGCCGGTGTTCTGTTCCTTAGTGCTAAACCCAGCGGTGGCGATAAAGGATGCATTCCAGCACCCATGGGACAGGTTAGACGTGTACGCCTTTCCCCCTTTAGCCTGCTCCGTCAGACCATCAACAGACTTCGTGAGGCTGAAGTTAGTAGCTCCGTGGTGGCCGAAAACGAATGGTTTCCCGGACCTTTTGGAGCTAGCGGTAGAACTTCCGTGGCCCCTTCCACGAGGGACTCCCAATCCTCATCCTTCACGTGTGGAGACTATACAGGTCTGCCAAGAAGGGAGGGTTACTCCAAGAGGACTGCCAGACAGATGATGAATAACTTTAGGGAGTCCTCGAGGGCCATATACCAAGCAAAGTGGGCTACCTTTGGGAAGCGGTGCACCAGGAGGGATGTCAAGCCTATCAACGCCTTGATCCCCATCATAGTCGACTTCCTAGTCCATCTACGGCTTGACTGGGGTATGTTAGTGCTGGCTGTGAAGGGCTTCCTGGCAGCCCTGGGATAGGTCTTCCTCCTTAAAGGACTGAACCTTGGGTCCTCCAGGCGGCTCTCAATGCTCATAAGAGGTTTCAAAAAATCATGCCAGCCGCAAGCTCTCCGAGCCCCCACGTGGAACATTACCATGGTGCTCGACTTGCTGAAGAAGTGTCCCTTTGAGCCCCTGAGACAGGTCACAGACAGGGTGCTCACACTGACCTGGCCTCTTCCAAGAGAGTGGGCGAGCTTCACGATCTCTCAGCGTACGTTTCTCACGCTTGCGGGTGGAAGGAGTTGGGGTTCAGGTTTGTCCGCTCCTTCGTACCCGAAACACAGGACCCGGCGGTGGCAGACCCTCAATTCAAAGAGTTTTCCGTACACGCCATACCCAGGACAAGTGATCCAGAGGACTTGCTATTATGCCCGGTCCGGGCAATCTGTAAGTGTCTCACTAGGACCGCCACCCTCCGCCCAACCGTTAGGAACCTGTTAGTGGCTACGGGGAAGGTGAAGAAGGTGGTCTCGAAGGACACCATCTTCTGGCTAAGAGAGACAATATGTAGGGCGTACTCGGCGAAAGGTGAGCCCTCACCCTGCACGACATCAAGGGCATCGGCACCTGACTGGCCTTCGAGAAGAACATGGCCGTCGGCCAGGTAATGAGAGTGGGCGTGCGGAAGAGACAATCGACCTTTATGGCGCACTACCTAAAAGAATGCTCCCTCAGGTCTTAGGAAGGGTTCAAGCTTGGGCTAGTTGTGGTCACTCAACAGAGGATCCATCAGTGGCTTGCGCATTGCATACTTCGTGCTGAGCGGTGAGGGATAGTGAGTGTTCCACTGACTCATTTTGATTGTATTTTTATTACCTTAGTTAATTTCCCGATAGGCCTCCCCCCCCCCTCGACCTCCTCTTGCACCTCCTACCAGGTCCCATTCCCCCGCCTCCTAATTCTGAGTCTCCTAAAGAGAGTAGTTTGCGGTAAGCCTAGTGTTGGCGGAAGTCTAGTGTTGGAATAGAGAACGACTTCTACGAAAATTGTATTTTTCCTAACATACGGGAACTACTCTCAGTTTATTGCCATCCCTCCTGACGGAAGTCCCTCTCTGTAGGAGTCGAGATCTGAAGTTTGTTTGGGATGGAATGGGGACCTTTGCCCTGAGCAGCTCTTCCTGGGAGCTTCTTCTTGGTGCATTATGAGTAAACAGATAAGGACGAGGGGGGATAAGGCCCTATAGGGGAGGAAAATTTTCTGGTCGTGGGGAGCTGAAGCTCCAGGTATACCAAAGAGAGTAGTTTGCGGTATATATATATATATATATATATATATATATATATATATATATATATATATATATATATATATATATGCACATACTAGTCAGGACCAGCCATACTAGGTTGGTTTTCTGTGAGCGATCAGACTATAATTTCCTACCATTACCAATCCGCACAGGCCAGTGTGGTGATGAGAATTGGACCAAACCCTAGACATGAACTGACATCTCTGAGGCCTTTGTCCTGCAGTGGACTAGAAACGGGTGCATTTTTTGTTTTTGTTATATATATATATATATATATATATATATATATATATATATATATATATATAGAGAGAGAGAGAGAGAGAGAGAGAGAGAGAGAGAGAGAGAGAGAGAGACGATCTGAGGTAACATTTTCATCAGAGGGTATGAGCAATCATATAGATAGAAAGTTGCGTCATACTTGACTTATTGCCAGAAATGTCTTTAGCGACGTGCTAATAATGTTGACTTTAACTGTATTCGCCATGACATGATTTTGTAAATGTAAAGTAATAAATTTAATTATTGTATACGGTATTCTAGTAGCCGTTAAAATTTTTACCATTTAGCTGTGGTTGGATTTTTTTTTTAGAATATATTAGAGGATCCTTTGATAAAGTGGAAACATTGATATCTCCATTGATGACTCTCATTTAGCTTTTGGATGATAGCAGATAACATGGGTTATGGATTATTCATCTTAGTAAATGCTAGCAGCGTGTTTTATACTTACCTTTGCCTCTTTTGGCGTTATTCAATGTCTAAAGTCAGGTGCTAATTGGCAATAAAAAATCGTCGGAGAGACAGAATATTATAGGCAACGATTGAATATTTTCTTTATTAGGAGCAAAGAACATTTGTAATTTCTTGATTTATACATTAAAAAGAAATGTTTTAAGAACCAAGGAAATGGTCGTATACAATGGATTTTAATCTTTTTCTGTTGTAAATAAGTGTATTAATACCTCGTCAAATTGAACATTTTATAAGTTTAGTTGAAAAAAAACTTAATTCAACTATCTGCAACTGGTTCCTGAAATTACACGGTAGTGTATTTCTCAACCCAAAATTGCATTGCTGTCCAAAACCTTATGTGCATGCTTCAATTGATTCTCTTTATTTGTTTTTAGGGAATGAAATATGCATTGCTTACGATATTTTATCGGTTAAAAACTTCTATGCAGTTGAAATTCCTCATATTTTAAAAGGGCTATTTAGCAAAAGTTCATAGTTTTTGAGGAAATTATAATGTTTGAGCCTCGAGCAGTAATCGCTGTTATGGTATCTATTAAATGTGATGACAATTAAATATTTTCTACTCTTTGGTGTGTTTGGTTAACACTGCTGTTGATTTTTTATTTGGTATTGGAAATCAAATTCTTAAGAGTTTATTATTATTATCATAATTGTTATTATTATGGGGAGGTTTGGAAAGGCCATTAGTGTTTCCCAACAAACTAGTATACAATTGATGACCTGATGGAAAAAGATCGCAGTAAAATTAGAAACAAATTAATTGTATTCGAATTAAGATATTCTTTAGAAAATTTTGCGGATATGTGTACAGGAAAAGTTATTTAAGAGGAGAAGGGCCAGTCAACAAAACACTGACACTTCGGGGTATTGGTAAAGACTTGAAGTATGTTACTGGTCTTCACAATAAACAACCCATTTTTTTATCCAACCAAGCAGGGTGTTGTTCCAGATCTTAAAAAAGGTAAAAAAATAAAAGGCTGTGAAAGATGTTAGAACAAGTATAAACCAATTCGAACATGCTGGAAGCAGAGAAACTGCAACCACCAGTGTCATGTCCTCTGTCATGAGCTAAAAAAGGAAAGCCTCACAGCACGTTAAACAAGGAAGGATTATTAATATTTTGAGTATTGTTAAATGTAGGTCATGGGAAACTTCTAGAAAAGATTAAAAAGATTGAAGAAACACTGGAAGAGGTAAACAGCGGGTTGGCATATATGTGGGGTTTTTAACGATTTATCATCTAAATAGATCAACAAGGACTTGGTGGCTATTCTAAGGAAGAGTGATCTTTGCACAGCATGGTTAAGAAAGGGGAGTCTGAATTCAAATGAGGTAGGGAATCTTTAGAAGATCTTTCTTCAGGGAAGGCCTGCTGCTGTCACCAAACAGGGAACTATTGACTAAATCAATGACATGATAATCACCGATCAACGGTTAATAGTGTTACATTTCCACAGATTTGTGTATATAACTGGAATGCATTCATTCAGTTATCCACAATGATCTCCAAATGACAAAGGTGTCAGAGCTTAGGGTCCCCAAAACTTCTTGGACCTGATCAGAAGCGGCTAGATGCAACATGTTAAGGGAAAAGCTTCTCACTGGTATTTTGCTGCTTCTGAGGAATTTCTCCATGGATGGGATGGGTTCACCACTTTCAACCGGAGACTAAGAACAGTCAAAACAGTGAAAACAATGATTTTCAACTCACAAGAAGGCCAAGGTAAAGTCTTCTGGGAAGGGTGTTGCCTTGATATTTTAGGAACAGGGTTGGGGGTGTTGTTGGTGCTGAGAGATTATATACCTGGTAACAGTGGTACTCTACCACAACAACGCTCTCACAAAACCTTGCTGGCCTTTGCTGCTATCCATGAATGTGGCTTCCAGTTTTTTTAACATCTGCCCTGTACACATTATTTACCCACCTGTTGAGATACTACCGTTACAGAGGTGGGGGGAGGGTCTCTTTGGTTACAGTTCATTTTCCCTTTGCTTACACACACAGTGAATAGTCTGACCTATTCTTCAATTATTCTCCTGTGTCCTCATACACCTAACAACACTAAGATTACCAAACAACTCTTCTTCACCCAAGGGGTTACTGCCCTGTAATTATTCAGTGGCTACTTTCCTCTTGATGAGGGTAGAAAAAACTCTTTAGTTATGGTCAGAAGCTCTTCTAGGAGAAGGACACTCCAAAATCAAACCATTGTTTTCTAGTCTTGGGAAGTGCCATAGCCTGTGTACCATGGTTTTCCACTGTCTTGGGTTATAATTCTCTGGCTTGAGGGTACATTCGGGCACGCTGTTGTCTTGTTTCTCTTCCTCTTGTTTTGTTGAAGTTTTTGTGGTTTATTTAGGAGATATCTATTCTAATGTTGTTACTGTTCTTAAAAGTTTTATTTTTCCTTGTTTCCTTTCCTCACTGGGCTATTTTCCCTGTTGGAGCCCCTGGGCTTATAGCATCCTGCTTTTCCAACTAGGGTTGTAGCTTAGCAAGTAATAATAATAATAATAAGACCCAATCAAGCTACTGTCTCTTTTCTAAGCATAAATAGTGGTTGAGGAGTCGTCAAATTGTTAGTAATGATGATGTTATTGATTCTGTATGACTCTGAGGAACAAAATGCTAGCTTGTACGAAAAAAGAAATGTATTGGTATGCTTTAGGTCCCCTGAAAAAAACGATGTGTGTAAACTCATGAAGAGGCTTTGTTGAAAAAATAGCCATCAGTTTTTTCTTGAAATCAATAAATCTTTGTACCTTAGGGCATGATATTAACAATCACCTCTCGTAATGTTGAGGTTAATTTGACTGTCACGATGTGCCTTTTGCTAGAACTATCAAATCTAAGTAGGTAAACAATTTTTTAACTATTTTTGTTTCCAGTGAAGAAAGTCAAAGACCATATGGTCTTCGCAAGATATTTTAGCATAAGACTTTTTATCTTAGCCCCCCACTAGTACTTCCTTCAGAAAGTAGAAATGAACTCTTTACTCTTGGCCATCCCTGATTATTGAAGAACATTGTATTTTGATTTTATTATTATTATTATTATTATTATTATTATTATTATTATTATTATTATTATTATTATTATTAATTATTATTATTATCTGATGAATAACTTTTCCTACACCCTAACGGTAACATGTGATTTTCCCTTGGCTTTCTGGACGCAGAAGACATCTGAAACATCATAACAATGTTGGTATTATGATGATTTCAGAGAAGATGTAATTAACGCAATATTCCAGGTAGTCATTTAAAGGAGAATAAAGTTGAACTCATTATAATGCACTCATAATTGGAATTATATGCCTTACATAAACAGAACCTTGTTTGACTGAGATTTTTATGTAAAGAAATTTATTTAATTATATTTTTATAAATAGTATTATCCATGCTCAGTGTTTGAAATGTGAAAATTTTGATACTAAGGGATTATTGGCCAGATCAAGTGTTCACCCATGGAGACAGTGCTGCACGGTATGTCTCGTGCATGGAATGGAAGACTGTCCAATTTCGCCTACAACTTGACCCAACTCATTTGATACACAGTTTAATGATAATTTTCAATTTTCAAATTTTATCTTAGGCGCCCCGGAATAAGGTACTTGAAATTATGCTTTCGCCCCAGTTATCGGTATTATGATGAAAACTATTTTTCCTGGTCTTATCGGAGGAAGCTATACCCAAGTCAAGAAGTGGTCTTCCGTTTTTTAAAGTACCTGGTCTTTATCACAAGATTTTTTTTTTTATAATGAGCAGCGTTTTACTGTAAGTAATATATTATATTCTTTCCCGAATGTTCTCGAACCAACTCTGTCAGCATCGAGTTCAACTCATTATGCTGATTAATAACGTAAAGAAGCCTTATTCCAACGCGTTTAAGTATTTGAGATAATATAAGGAGAATTTTATATTTTTGGTTAAATTTATTTTTGTGATGAATGCCGTTGTTTTTTCCACTACAATCACTTTTGTCTTTGTGATACCATTTTCATCGCTATTAAAATCAGTCAAAATCCCAAGTATCAGTTACAATAGTTATCAAAATAAGTCAAAATCCCTAGTACCAGTTACAACAGTTATTTATTGAAGTTCTACTCTAGCATCAGTTACGGTAGTGACTAATTGAAGTTCAAGAATACACCAAAGCTAAAATCAAATTAATTACTGATATTCATCATGAATATCAATGAAAAAAAAAATTAACGACCGATAAGCTGTCACTCACAAACCCCGACGTCCGGCCAAAATTATAAAATCACGTCATCTTCTCTTTAGGGATAGTCAAGGCTGGGTCTTAGGGGCGGGGTTTCTATGACGTCATCTCAAGATACCGGCGGACGTTGTTCCCTCCACGAGAAGAGTGCCAAAATTCCTTGCAACCTCATGGCACAATCTAATGGTGCAAGAAAAATAACTTGTTCAATTTTTATTTCATTGCATTTCACACTCAATGTGTTCATTCATTCATATATATATATATATATATATATATATATATATATATATATATATATATATATATATATATATATCGCGCTTATTTTTCATCTATTCACTTTTGTTTTATTTATTATAAGGCTCATCGATGCGCTCTGAATCTTGGACTTTCGTCATTAGAGAGAGAGAGAGAGAGAGAGAGAGAGAGAGAGAGAGAGAGAGAGAGAGAGAGAGAGAGTGAGAGAGACCGAAAATAGCATGGGTGCCGCCACAGCAAGAGCTTAGTCAGAAGTAAGCGAGAAGATGGAGGAAGGAGAAGTCAGATGGTGATATTCCCAGCATGATACCAACGTCTCTCCATCTTTCAGCTTCAATGACGGAGGGTTATATCTACCAAATCCTGTGCAAGTGGCGTCCAACTAATTCTGGCCATTCTGTTTATTTCGTTTCCAGGGTGTGTTCACACCAGGGCTGTAAATGTCAGACTTAGGCCGCCCTTAGAATCTTTGGAGAGAGTAGATTCTGTTTAGCCGTAGCAACAGATTGTCAAAATGAATCTTATCTTTTGAGGAACAACTGGAACAAAAGGGAATTTTAATACTACGGTAACACCAAGGTTACCTAATAATTTCAAGGGAACTTAGGGGTCGATGTTTTCGAGGTCTTGAGTGCACCTTGATATTTTCACCACCCCCTTCCCTACCAAAGAAAGAGAGAGGGAGCTTTTTCTTGGTGTCCGTAACGTAGATAAAGGTTTTCTTGCTGCATAACTGCAATGTCAATAAAAAGTGAATCTACGACTGAAATATTTGGGAATACCTTCTACTTTTGTGAACTGTTGATTGATTTTTTTCACAAATTGCTTATCGTGCTCATTGCATTTTTTTGTGGTGCATTGACAACCGATATTGCATTGTTTTTTAAAAATTTGCTTACTTTTCATGAAAGTTCACCCACATATATTATTTGTTCTACATTGTCTATCTGTTGAAGCAAGAACTAATTGTGTTTGCTGTAAGTCGCGATGGGCAAGAATCCGAAATATCATTGACCTCACTTTGCATCATATCTCTGGAAGGGAACCATAACGGAGTTTTTATCCAAAACTTATTTTTTCTAAATAACTCATTTCTCCAGTAATTTTGTAGCTTGGATAAAACACTCTGCATCTGTAATTTTAGAGAACAATGCATCTCTCTCTCTCTCTCTCTCTCTCTCTCTCTCTCTCTCTCTCTCTCTCTCTCTCTCTCTCTCCTACAAAAATGTACTTTTAACTAGGTATGTTCTTGCTTTAATATATAATTCTTGCATAGCACATTCGTCACGTAAAGGATAGTTTGGCACAAATTAGATACTGACACACTTTCATTCTAATAATAAATATTGGAGATTACAAAACATTGTATAGGTAGGAGAGAATGTCTGTCTCTTAAATTAAAAGGAAACCCTTGTTTCATAAACAACATTGTTATGGTTTGAGCAGAATAAATTAAACGTGATACGGCTCCTTTTATGCAAAGAAACAGTCTCAACCTATAAAATTACACATCTTCCATGTACTTGGATTTAATATAGTTACAGTATTCTTTGTGCTATGTGTCTCCTTTGAAATGTTGACTTGTTAACGAGGTAACCTTTAATTAATTGTTTAGTTAAACAATTACAATATACTAGGAAAATGATGAAAGATAAAAACTGGACAGTTATTTACTCCTAACTCATTACTGGTTTCAGGATTCTCACTACTGAGATATGGTTGGTAACCAACTACTACCAGGTTGAAGTACAGTACTACATTCTATGCTGAACACTGGGGAAATATCTTGCCCGTCAATCCAAACCTAATTTTCTCTCTGTACTTTTTAACTCTCACATTGTTACTTCAGTCTGTTTCCCATTTTATAAGCATTCTTCTACCAGGTTATCAAATCTTTTACTACTACTTTCTAGCATTACTGGAAAAATATGTAAATAACATGGCGATATCCACATTCTTCAAAATTTCCTTCTTAGATGAATGGGAAAACGTACCATGGCTGAGCCGTTGTTTGCATTCGAGTAGTTTGGGAGGGTTTTGGGTTTTGTCAGAAACTTAGATGATGGTCTGGATCTCTTAGGGGAATTTGTTTTGGGTGTTGATTTATTGTCATACTTGGGTTAAGACTGTTGGCATTAGGCTGAAATTCCATCATTACAGATAAAGGAATGAATAGTTCCATAATCACATGCTCTCACTCATAACAGGGGCGCTTACTTACACCTGCAACTCTGTCTGCTTAGTATAGTGCTATTCCGTATTGGTGTTGTACCACATGTTTCATACACGCTTGTACACTGTAGGTAGTAGGTTGGCCAGGGCACCAGGCGCCCGTTGAGATACTACCGCTAGAGAGTTATGGGGTCCTTTGACTGGCCAGACAGTACTTCTGGTTACGGTTCTTTCCCTTTGCCTACACATACACGGAATAGTCTGGCCTATTCTTTACAGATTCTCCTCTATCCTCCTACACTTGACAACACTGAGATTACTAAGTAATTCTTCTTCTCCCAAGGGGTTCACTACTGCGTTATAATTGTTCAGTGGCTACTTTCCTCTTGATAAGGGTAGAAGAGACTCTTTAGCTATAGTAAGCAGCTCTTCTAGGAGAAGGACACTCCAAAATCAAACCATTATTCTCTAGTCTTGGGTAGTGCCATAGCCTCTGTACCATGGTCTTCCACTGTCTTGGGTTAGAGTTCTTTTGCTTGAGGGTACACTCCGGCACACTATTCTATCGAATTTCTCTTCCTCTTGTTATGTTAAAGTTTTTATAGTTATAGGAAATATTTATTTTAATGTTGTTACCGTTCTTAAAATATTTTATCTTTCCTTGTTTCATTTCCTCACTGGGCCATTTTCCCTGTTGGGGCCTCTGGGCTTATAGCATCTTGCTTTTCCAACTAGGGTTGTAGCTTAGCAAATAATAATAATAATAATAATAATAATGGATTTGATTTTTTATCTTATCACTCGCTCTTCCCTGCACTGTTAATAGACCATCCTATCTTTTTATGATAGCACAAGCTTTTTCATGTTTGAATTTTTGTGTCGTTCTTGCTCGGAAGTTGCTGTATATAAATCGAGGATTGCTTATTTGCATTCACCTTGGCTTTCACTTATCACCAACTGGCGCCTCACACATTGGTGACTGCTGGAGTGCCCAGGTCCCTCCCGCCTTCCCCCTCACTGCTGTGTCTTACTGTTTGATGAGGCCGTCCTCCGACACTGACTCTACTCTCAAATCCAGTTTTGCATCATGGGCGTGACTCAGTCAAGCACCAAAGCAGGTTACATTCTTGCGGCTATCCCAAAGGACGCTTTCACGGAAATCTATGATTGGCTATGCAAGCAAGGAGACACCCCAATAATGTACGATGCCCTCAAATCATACCTGCTGGAGCAGTACCTGCCATCGCCAGCTGCCCGCATAGCAAAACTTTTTCAGCTCTCAACAACCACTGGGGAACCAAAAGGCTTCGCTTGCCCTCAGGGAAGTGACCAGTATTGCTTGTCTGTAACCTTACGCAGACGGCTCTCCTCATGAAGTAAATCTACTCCATTCCCTTTGGGTACGGTGCCTACCCAAGCCTGTACACTCTGCCATCCCAGAGGTCGACATTTTGCCCATGAACCTGATGACCAAATTTGACGCCCTTATGGACGTCTACTTCACCACCTTCAAGATCTCCATCAATGCCTCCACTCCTGACAGAGTGAACAACTATTCAACATCGCCCAAAGCTGACGTTAATGCTGTAGGACACAGACGTCCACCCCGTGACATGTCGTAGCGTCGATAAAACCGCCCACCACCCACCACTCGCTCACACCCCAACCAACAACTACTACAGCCACTTACTGATGTCCATCGGCTGCAGTTATGCAACTACCACTCCAGATTCGGGGCTGCTGCAAAGAAATGTTCGAATGGTTGTCAGTGGCCAAAAAACGTGTAAGTAGGCCATCACTTGTGGCGGTGGCCTCACCTGTCACTAATCTTTTCTTCTTACATGATGCAGATACAGGCGTGCGAATTTTTAGTAGACACGGGCGCTTGCCGTTCTCTTAGTGCTAAGGTCACTTGCCAAAACACGACATTGTCTGAATCTGCTGACGTCCGCCTAGTAGCTGCCAAGATATCTGCGATACCTGCCCATGGTGACGAGAACTTCACATTATCGTTTGAAAGCGCCAAATATCACTGGAAGTTTCTCATTGCTGACGTTACATTGCCAATCCTCGGGGCAGATTTCCTCTCACATTATCAGCTCCTGGTCGATGTTGCTCAGTGACAGCTAGTCAACGCTAAATGTTACTTCGTCAACACCTCTCCAGCCAGCCCCCTCCAACCTCATTCTCCCCATCAGTGCACCCACGGATGCCTACGCCCACCTCCTCACGTACATAGAAGTTTTCCATCCAGAATTTTGTCAAACGCCTATGGTTCCTGCCAAACACGGTATTTATCACCATATACAGATGAAGGGGCCCCACAGTATTCGCCAGATGCAGGCGTCTGGTACCGCATTGTTTGGCAGCCACTTAACAAACATTTGCTGAAATGGAAGAAATGGGCCTTAGCCAACAGGCCTCAAGCCCATGGTCATCACCCTTACACATCGTTTGAAGAAAGATTGCTCTCTGCGTCTGTGTGGGGATTACAGGCATCTGAACATGCAGACAGAACTGGATCACTATCCCCTCTCAAACATCGCTAACGTGACCTCATACTTGCACAAAGCGAAGGTTTTTCTCCACGCTCGGCCTCCTGAAGGGGTATTAGGTGCCCATGAACCCAGAAGATATCCCCAGGACTACCATCACCAACCCCTTCAGTAAATACACCTTCAATTACTCCTGTTTTGGCCTTCGTAATTCTAGGGCCACTTTTCAACGTCTCATGGACGACATCTTAGGGGACTTCCCCTTCTGTGCATGTTACGTGGACAACATACTTGTGTTCTCTTCCTCCAAAGAGCAATACCTCTGTCATCTACGTATCGTGCTCAACCGCCTACAACAGAATAGTCTTATAGTCCAGTATGACAAGTGTACCTGTGGCGCCAACGAAGTATCATTCTTAGGGCCCCGCATCATTCCTGAAGGAGTCCACCCCCAACCTGAGAAGGTAACAGCCATTCAGAACTTCCCCATGCCCTCGGTCATCAAAACACTGCAAAAATTCTTGATTATGATCAACTATTATCACCGTTCCCTGCCAGCCATCGCTGCCACTATTTCCCCCCTTCCTCTACGCCTCCCTTAAGGGCAAGCCAAAAGACATGAAATGGGGTCACCTTCAAGAAGTGGCCTTCTGCAACGCAAAGAATGCCCTGTCAACGGCTGCTGCTCTCACATTTCCCGTACCACATGCACCTCTCCTTCTCTTCACCAATGCCAGCAATGTCGCTATTGGGGCAATTCTCGAGCAGGTGGTCAACGGCTCGCCCCACCCATTGGCCTTCTTCAGTAGATAACCCTCTTAATGAGAGAATGCGTTGATGAAGTCATTGAATATCAGCACGGCATATCATTCCCGTGCTGAAACTTGGTGACAGGCAAGAGGGCTCTCGAACTTGGGGAAATTGATCCCCAAGTTCGAATCTAAATTTCTCTCCCTTTCCTCTATTTCTTCTGCTCAATATTACTTCGACCTTCTGATTTTATCAACTTTCTTTTGTCTTGCTGTCCTAACTCTATGAGTATTATTTCTCTAAAGTTATATATATATATATATATATATATATACATATATATATACATATATATATATATATATATATATATATATATATATATATATATATATATATATATACACATATATATATATATATATATTTGGGCTCAGGCCATGTCCTCCTTATGGAAGGTTCCTTTAAGTAGCTTCCTAGGGTATATTTGACTACAGTGATATTCCCAGAGAATTTAACTTAAGGTCTCCAGAATTCTAACTCCTGGCGCGAATATCCTTAAAGTTTCCTTTTAGGATATCGCATAATATCAGGGGATGTATTCTTGACACGCCACATAGCAATCTGCACCGCGCATAGCGTTTACGCTTCAAGGGAGAAAAGTGGCAAAATTAAAGAGGAGCCGTTATAAAGTTCCCTTCCTCCGTTAATATTTGAGTACTCAGATGGCGCCATAATTGTCGGCCATCTTTATTCCTTTTTCTGTAGCGGTTTCGCTCGGTGGTTTTCCTAGTGCTCTCTCATTATCAGGATTTATTATGCAATCTCCATCTTCTTCTGCCTCTGGAAAGTTGAGTATTTGATTCTTATGCTGTATAAATTTAGCTCTGGCCATAAAGTAAAAAATTAATTCGAATTAAACTAATTTTTTGGCAGAACTATTGCCTAGACTGGAGGCGTCTTCGGCGCTGTCGTTCGTAACGCATGAGTTATTCAGTTAGCCAGAACGACTTTCCCGGTATAATAGATTAAGTCAAAATAATTAGCTATTTAGTCTTCATTGCTAGGAATTAATTATATTATGCCGATAGTATTCACATTAGTTTCGGCGAATTAGGTAGCCGATCTTGTTTACGCTAGGCTTCCTAGCCTAGGTGTTATAGTTTACTCTCTTGCATGATATAATAAGTGTTCCTGGTGCTATTAAATTTAAATGAAGATAATAAGCAATTTATACATGTAAGATATATGAATTGCATATAAAATTTCCTCTTCTAAGATAGTATACGAGAGAGCTTCGATGAGTTAGGTAGTCGATCTCACTGTCGCTAGGCTAGTAGCCTAGTGGCTTTAGTATACTTTCATACAATCTCCCCGGTTACCCTCATATATAGGGTAATCCCTCTTTCCCTCCGAGTGTAGCCTGTGGCTACAATCCTAGTTGGTCTTGCCTCGAATTGTCATTCAGGCAAGTTTGGGCTAGGGTTTTTCTGCCCCTTCCCCTAGCTACTGATAGTGAGCTTTGGGTTTGGGTCAGAACCTCTGAGTACTTGTCGTGTGCCGGCAACTGATCGACAGGGTGAATGTACTCCCCTGTCGGATCTTGTTGGTTGGCATAGGAGGCCTTGTCTCCCTAGACTGCACTTGAAGGGGTCATGTGATTCCCTTCTCCCTGTGGTTTAGTCGACTAGTCCTGTGCTCGCAGACCCTAGGCTGAAGAATAGAGATTAATTTTCTGCCTAGGATGGCGCCGGCATTGGGACTCTGTTTCTCTATGATTAAGGGTGGTGGCTAGATGTTTGCCAGCCCCCTTACTGTATTGGCAGAACCTAGGCTGGGGAATGTATTCTCCGTCCGCCTAGGATAGCGCCAATACTGAAACAGCTTCCTCAAGTTGTGGTAGGGCCGACATGCTGCCGGCTCCTCTCACACCTTATACAGAACCCTTTCCCCTCCCCATTCTGTCCTTTAGTGATGACCTAGCCATCACACCCCTGTGGCCGTTGTCCTACAATCTCGCCGATTGCCGGCAGGCTGTAGAGCTGGCTTGGGCTTTTGCCTGTATGGCCTAGGCCCTAGTCGTATAGCTTCCCTATCGGACATGGAGCTCCGGGATAGCTCTAACGGCAGGTCTAGCTGCTGGCAGGAGACCCATTTGCTTTAGAGTGTTCTTCAGTCCTCCTTTGGGCTGCCATTCACATCCTATGACCGGCAGATACCGGCACGGAGGTGGATGGGTGGAAGCTTGATTATCCTTTATTCTCCCCTTCCATTAGAACCCTCATTCCGGAGGAAGGAAGTGAGACAGTGCTCTTACATCATCCTTCACTCCTTGCTTTCTCTCTCTCTCTACTGGCTAGTGCCGCCAGCTACTAACCTAACTGGCGGCTGCCGGCCACTAACCTTGCCGGCCACTAACCTTGCCGGCCACTAACCTTGCCTGCAAGATGCAGGCTAGACTTGTGGTCCGACAGCCATTAATTCATTGTCACATCTGACTTTGTCGGCTAGAGCCAGCCGAGTCTGGTATACCGGCCACTACCCTGTCACATTTGATACTGTGTCTCATGATATACTACTTCAAAAGCTGGAACATTATGGTACAGTATACGAGGCAATGCACTACTCTTACTCCAATCCTACCTAACAAATCGAAAACAATTTGTCACACTCGATGGTCATCTTTCAGAGATTATGGATGTCAAAATAGGTGTCCCTCAGGGATCAGTCTTAGGACCGTTATTTTTCCTCATCTATATTAATGATTTGCCTCGTTCAGTTGGCAGATTAAACTCCATACTTTTTGCCGATGACATCACGCTCCATCTTTGTCATAAAAATATTTATTCTCTTTGTAATTCTTTAACTGCTAACTTAAATAATGTTAAAAATTGGTTACTATCGAATAAATTGACCCTAAATGAGAGAAAAACATATTTCATAATATTTTCTTTGTGCAAAGTTCCCGGTAACATAAGAGTTGCAATAGGAAATCACACTCTTGACCAGAAGTCCAGTGGAAAATTTTTAGGAGTAATGTTTGACAATAAATTAACCTTCAGTAAGCATGTGGATATGATAGTCAATAAAATTTCCAAAGTTACAGGTATCATATATAGGCTGAAGGATTATTTCCCGCTATATATATTAAAACAACTCTACCACTCTTTAATATCTCCTCATCTAAATTACTGCATTACAGCGTGGGGAGTTGCAGTAGAAACGTTCTGCAACCGCTAATCATTATGCAAAAAAAACTGGTGAGAATAATAACTTCGAGTGATTATTTAGCTCATACATCACCTCTATTCCGGTCTCTCTCGATTCTGAAGTTGGAGGAGACCTACAAACTCTCCTTAATGAATTTGATGTTTCAAACACTTTCGCTGCATAAATATCCATCCATTAGACAAAAAATAATTCAGGTACAATCAGCACACCAATATGGAACAAGAGACTCTAACTTAACTCTTCCCTTCGTACGTGTAAAGAAATGTGAACAGTTTTATCTCTATCAGGGAGTTAAACAATGGAATACTCTGCCTGCTTATCTTAAGGCATTGCTTAGCATTCGATCTTTTAAAAAATCATATACTAATATGTTATTATCTGTGTACTAAGTGTTATTAGTGGACATTTCTTCATGACCTAACCATTAATGCAATAATGTTCTTAATTCTTATATTGTTTATTGCTTGTATACATTTGTAATTCTAGCATTTCTACCATATCAATGTTTAAATTCAAAATTTGCACTATTTATTATTCCGCCCTTCTTTATTATACGAATATACATTTCCATTTATTTTTAGGCTAAAAATCTCATTTATATGTGTCTGTGTATATGTGTATGTATATGTACATGTGTGTGTATATGTATTTGTATATGTATGCATATGTATATACTTATGTATATATATGTGTACATTTAGTTTATCTCTATCAATATTTACTTTTTATAAATTTTTTTAATTGATGATATTATTTTATTTGTATTATTGCCCGAAGAGCTCTGCTCCACATGGGCTTGGACCGAATCTTTTTTTGTAAATATTTTGTATGTAAATATGTTTTTGTCCAATAAACATTATTACATTGAATGCTGGCTGGGATAGTGTGCCGACAGCCGGTGACCCGCCGGTGTTCGGCAAGCCGCTGGCAATCCGGTGGGCTG
Source organism: Palaemon carinicauda (assembly GCF_036898095.1). Taxonomy (NCBI): domain Eukaryota; kingdom Metazoa; phylum Arthropoda; class Malacostraca; order Decapoda; family Palaemonidae; genus Palaemon; species Palaemon carinicauda. Next base: position 73,657,904 of record NC_090739.1, read on the forward strand.
CCGGCCATAAAAATTATCAATATTGTGTCAGTTGAATAGTGCCTTAGGTACTAGTCTTGCCGGCTGCAAGCCGGCAGCAACTACGGTATATGTATATACAGTAGCCAGTACATCTGTAGTATAGAGTATACTGCAGACAGAAAACTATGGTATAAAAGTATACAGTAGTTAAATTTTCCAACATACTCTGTGTGTCCAGACGCAGTCTAATGTTGAGGCCTTATAAGATTGGGAATGGAATTCCCTTTCTTTATACTGATAGATGATCAGTTATTTATGACCCTCATTATTAATCATTTTGGAAGTGGGTGTTGTTTACACTATTCTATCCTTATAGGCTAGACTCTTCCACCGGGCCTCCTGAGGAGGATAACCCTAGAGTTAATATTGAGGGAGGTCACAGCAATTGGCTGGGCGGAAAACACACGTATGTGTCTTTCCTATTTCATTTCTAGCTTACCTATCCTAAGCTATATGCAATAAAAAAAATGGAAAATATTATTATAATATTTATTAGTTTATCTAGTGAGATAGACTACGTTATACTCATTTTATTTTCCTCTCTTTACAGGAGGACCATGTGAAGTGCAACAGTGTCTTCTGCATCGTGCGTAGCAGGGACTTCTGTGGCCATCTGAAGTGTAGGACACACTCCCGCTGCTCCATCACCAAGGGACCTCTCAAATACTGGGACCCACAGGTATGAACTGTATGTAAAGACCTGGTGTATGAGGCTTTTGAAAATCCCGAGACAACGGAGTCAAGGGATGCAGCTCGGGACAAGCTGCGCAAATGGGTTCGTGGCTTCCAAAAGAATGCCGCAGGGCCTTACCTCCCCAGCGAGCGTATGAGAGCCTGTCTATTCCCCAAAGCATCTGCGGATGCTGTTATTCCTCAGCCTCACCCTGAGATCCCTTGCATCCAGATAGCCGTGGACACGGATGTGTCGGATGCGATGAAGGACATCCATCTAGATGATGAGAGGATGTCAGAGGTGTCAAAGGACACCGAAAAGGACCTACTGGTGGAAGGTCGAGATGAGGAGTCAACGTTGGCTCCAGAGACGGAAGAGGATGAAGTCGAAACAGTCTCTATTTCGTCGGTTCCTGCCCCAGAACCTGTGCCCTCTACGTCCTCCGCTCCTCAACCCAAAAGGTCGGACGACACCCTGTCTGCCATCAAAGCTATGATGGAGATGTTCGAGAAGAAGAGCGAACAAAGGGAAGCTGCGTTCAGGAAGGAGATTCTTCAGCTGGCAGTGACCCGTGGGTCTCAAAGGAGACTCAACGTAAAGAATCTTCCCTCGTGTTCCGAGGTAAACCCATGGAGGCATGCCGAGTACATGCCGATTACAAACGGTAAGATCTTTATTTTAGAGAAGCTGGGAGCTGTCCTTATCGAGAACATTGAGTTCTGGCCCAGCTTTGAGGCCTATCCAGACTGCTTCGTTCGTCTAAGGGCAGAACCTGTATCCAAGGAGGAGACAGAGCCTAAGGAGGCCATAGTGCTTGACCATATGAAGGCTCAGGCTTTGCTAGCCAGCAGTTTGAAGGACAGGGGCTTCACCAATTCGAAGGTGCCGGCCCTGAGCAAGAAACATACCTCTTTTCTTGCTCCAGCAACTATGGCCTTCCGCTTTGTGGAAAAAGGGTTTAAGGCGGTGATTAAGGCAGTGGAAGCTGGGAAACCTTGCCCTACACTGGAGGAGTGTAGGCCCCTTTCCCTAGCCTTGCCAGCAGATCACAAAGACTGGAAGGATATTCGACTTACCTTCTCAGTCGGGAAGTTGGAAGCTGATATCACTGGACGTCCGCTCAGTGAAAACTTCCCCAAGTTGTCTGAGTTTCTCCTGCGCTGGGAACAAAATACAAAGGAGAGGCTTGCTGCCTCTCTGTCCCTCCAGGTGTCCATGGAGGCAATGGCCAGTGAACAGAGATCCCCGGATATGTTCATTGTCATGGCCAAAACACATTTGGCAACCCTAACTAAAGACTTCTACAGCTTTGTTAGGGCAAGAAGGGCTTGTAGAGAGTTTGTGTTTGCCTCGGCTGCGGTCAAACGCGAGCCCAGGAAGTTGATATCTTCCAATATTTGGGGGAAAGACCTATTCCCAAACGATTTGGTCAAAGAAATAGTCGACAAGGCCGCCACGGAGATTAGAAATCTTCTCCAGAAGTGGGGCATGTCGGCTAAGAGGAATTCTTCTCCGGATGAGGGTCCCCAACCGAAGAGGAAGACAAAGAGGCCAAGAGTGCCATCTCGCCCTGCTAGACAACAACAACTTCCCGTGACCGCGGTGCCACAGATGGTGGCACAGCCCCAACCCACCAGCAGGTGGTGACTCAGTCACCAGCCTTTACTCCCCCCTATGAGAGGCAGACCACCACCTTTCGCCCTAAAGGTAGGGGGTCAGGTAGAGATTCCTCTAGACGTCCCTTGAGAGGAAGAGGGGGTAGGGGAGCACGCGGTTGAGGAGGCAAGCCCTCTGGAAACCAGAAGCAAGGAGATGCTTCCGGTAGAAGGAAGACTCTGACTCTTCTGGGATCGTTGAACCTTCGATCCCTGGGCCCACAGCCTAATCAAGAACGGGCTAGTTTGGAGCTGGAAGACAGCTCCACCATCATTTCCTCAGTTCTTCCAACACTCCACCCCCGTTCTGGAAGAATAAATCCGAGAGCTCTTGAGCAAACGGGTGATAAAGAGGGCAAAGTCCATCAAATTCCAAGGAAGGCTGTTTTGTGTTCCAAAGAAGGACTCAGACAAACTCAGAGTCATTCTGGATTTGTCGCCACTCAACAAGTTTATCGAGAACGACAAGTTCAAGATGCTGACCCTTCAACACATAAGGGCCCTGTTGCCCAAAAGGACATACACAGTCTCCATAGACATGGCAGATGCTTATTGGCACATTCCGATAAATCGCCAACTCTCCTCCTACCTACGATTCAGGCTACAAAGAAGAAAGTACGCTTTCAGAGCCATGCCCTTCACACTAAACATAGCCCCAAGGATATTCACGAAGCTTGCTGAAGCAGTCGTTCAACAACTACGCCTACAAGGTGTCCAGGTGGTATCCTATCTGGACGATTGGCTGGTGTGGGCAGCATCCGAGTCGAAATGCATGCAAGCATCCAAGAATGTGATCCAGTTCCTGGAACATCTAGGATTCAAGATCAACACCAAAAAGTCTCGACTATCTCCAGCTCAGAAATTCCAATGGCTAGGCATACATTGGGACTTACAGTCACTTCGTCTCTCCATTCCATTAAAGAAGAGGAGAGAGATAGCGAGATCTGACTCTAGAGACTTCTAAAATCCGACAGGATTTCAAGACGCCAACAGGAGAGAGTGCTGGGCTCCCTTCAGTTTGCATCAGTCACAGACCCAGTGCTAAGAGCACAGCTGAAAGATGCATCAGGAGTCTGGAGAAGATACGCATCAAACACTCAAAGAGATCTAAGAAAACCAATACTGATTCGGCTACGATCACTTCTCAAGCCATGGTCGGAGGCCAGAAACTTCAAGAGGTCAACACCTCTGCAACCGCCTACACCCTCAGTCGTCATCCACACGGATGCATCATTGGAAGGATGGGGAGGTCACTCTCATCAACGCAGAGTTCAAGGAACTTAGTCCTCTCTATTCAAGACCTTCCATATCAACATTTTGGAGGCCATGGCAGTCTTCCTCACACTGAAGAAATTATCCCTTCGCCCTTCAGTCCACATAAGACTGATTTTGGACAGCGAGGTGGTAATGAGATGTCTGAATCGTCAAGGCTCGAGATCGCCTCAACTCAACCAAGTGATGTTGGCCATCTTCAATTTAGTGGAAAAGAAGAGATGGCACTTGTCAGCAGTTCACCTTCAGGGGTTCCGCAATGTGACAGCGGACGTTCTATCCAGGATAACTCTGATAGAGTCAGAATGGTCCCTAGACGCAAGATCATTCTCCTTCATCTTACATCAAGTCCCGGAACTGCAGATCGACCTTTTCGCAACGAGCGTCAACAAGAAACCTCCTTGATACGTGGCCCCGTATGAGGACCCTCTAGTGGAAGCAGTGGACGCCATGTCCCTCGACTGGAACAAATGGACCAGGGTTTACCTGTTCCCTCCACCCAACCTGCTGATGAAGGTCCTCAACAAGCTGAGATCTTTTCAAGGAACAGCAGCCCTAGTGGCTCCCAAGAGGCCCCGAAGCAACTGGTTCCGTTTAATTTTGGAATTACAGCCGAGGCTGAATCCCCTGCCGGACCGAGTTGTCTAAACAAGTACAGAAGTCGACTGTCTTCGCTTCATTACAGAAAACCCAAGACCTTCATCTCGTGATTTTCTCTCCCTAGCAGTAAAGAAAAGGTTTGGGATCTCAAAATAAAGTATAGACTTCTTAGAGGAATATAAGTCAAAATCTACCAAAAGGCAATACGAGTCATCTTGGAGGAAATGGGTGGCCTTTGTCAAGGCAAGAAATCCAAAGGAAATCTCGATGGATTTCTGTTTGTCTTTATTTACCTTCATGAACAAGGTTTAGCAGCCAACACGATAACTACGTGTAAATCTGCCTTGACTAGACCCTTGCTTTATGCTTTCCAAGTAGACTTGTCTAATGAGATTTTTAACAAAATCCCTAAGGCCTGTGCCAGGCTCAGGCCTGCAGCACCTCCAAGGCCCATCTCATGGTCTTTGGATAAGGTACAACATTTTGCTTCAAGTTTGGACAACGATACTTGCTCTTTGAAAGATTTGACTCAAAAAGTTATATTGTTGTTTGCGCTAGCCTCAGGGGCTAGAGTTAGTGAGATAGTGGCCTTGTCTAGGGAAGAAGGCCATATCCAGTTTGCTGAAACGGGAGAGCTAAATCTCTTTCCCGACCCAACGTTTCTCACCAAAAATGAGCTACCCACTAAGAGGTGGGGTCCCTGGAGAATCTGCCCTCTGAAGGAAGATGACTCGCTGTGTCCAGTGGAGAGTCTAAAGGTTTATCTTTGCAGAACTTCAGACTTCAGGGGAGGACAACTCTTTAAAGGAGAAACATCGGGCTCAAACATATCCCTGAAACAACTAAGGGCGAAGATCACCTACTTCATTCGCAGAGCGGATCCTGACAGTACACCCGCAGGTCATGAGCCTAGGAAAATTGCTTCTTCGTTAAATTTTTTCCAGCTTATGGATTTCAAGAGCCTTCGCTCATTTACTAGATGAAAGTCATCCAGAGTGTTTTTCAAACACTACGCGAAGCAAGTGCAAGAATTGAAACGATTCGTGGTAGCGGCAAGTAGTGTACTAAAACCTGTCGCTTAGTGCTGTGAGGAACAGTGAATTATGTGGGACTGTAATTCTAAAGGGTGTACATGTTGGCACTTTATAGTGCAACATGGTAAGTGAAATGTCATCATGGTGACATTATGGACTGTTCCAGTGTACAAAGGTGATGAAACATAGACTGAACACTAAGTGCCATGTGTTTTTTTTACACAAGTGTAAATAGACAGACTTCTCAGAAAGACATTAGAAAATTTATTAAAATTTATTAAAATTTTCATGTGAGTGGCAAAGATTTTGTTTTCAGGTAAAACAAGCATTTCTGATTTATTCTGTTTTGTCTATGTTAATAAATTCTACTTCACTTGCATTTTTATGTTATTATAAATGTATGCTGAATTTTTTTTATTGTTTGACAATAAATGATTAATTGTTTTGTGCGTCTTATTTTGGCCTAAACATTTTAATAAAGTTATGTGAGAGCATTCCTTTCATTCCTTATTATTCTGCATAATTATATCGAGCAAAGGCAGTAACTTTGTTCCTATATGTATACAAACCTTTCTAGCTAGAAGTAACTTGTTTCAATACAAGATGCAAAGTTGTCTGTTGCAGTATACAACTGGACTGCTATACCTCAGATGCTATGGTGGCTGACATGAACCTGTGTTCATATTATAAATACAAACTTTGGCTAAAGGCATACAGTGAGACTTGTATGTCCTTTTGAATGCTAGGTGGGTCATATGAAATATGCAACTTCGAGACTTTTTCCCGAGTCTAGTTCGACTTTTCCCTGTAGGGGGCAGGAAGCACTAACATAGTATATGATTAGAAGAAATGACTTATAATGGTAATATCATAGATCTCTTAGGTCTAGATGACCAAGGAAATATTGTCTTGAGGTTTAAGGCACAACTGGGAAATCCACGGATACATTAATGCTCTGGTAAACTTCCATCAGGACGACATGCCTGAGCCCAAAAAACGGATTTTGAGCGAAGCGAAAAATCTATTTTTGGGTGAGATAGCCATGTCGTCCTGATGGACCCGCCCTCCTTTCTATGAAAGGCCTTGGCAGGATCCCTTCCGATAATAATGTATCTATAAGTACCAGCTTAACGCTACAAGGAATAAAGATGGCAGACGATTATGGCGCCACCTGAGTACTCAAACAGTAACAGAGGAAGGGAACTTTATAACGGCTCCTCTTTTATTTTGCCACTTTTCCCCCTCGAAGCGTAAACGCTATGCGGGGTGCAGATTGCTATGTGGCGTGTCAAGAATACGTCCCCTGATATTATGCGATATCCTAAAAGGAAACTTTAAGGATATTCGCGCCAGGAGTTAGAATTCTGGAGACCTTAAATTAAATTCTCAGGGAATATCACTGTAGTCAAATATACCCTAGGAAGCTACTTAAAGGAACCTTCCATCAGGACGACATGGCTATCTCACCTAAAAATAGATTTTTTGCTTCGCTCAAAATCTGTTATATATGTATTTATTTTATTTGTTCATTTATTTAGTTATCTATTTATTTTTATTTTATTTAAATGGCATGGATATTTCCACATTTGTTATTACTGCCTGCTTAGATGAATGGGAGAAGGGATCATGGTTGGGAGGTATTCGCATCCAAAGCTCTATATGAGAGTATTGGATGATCTCAGCCATCCCAAAGAAGGTCTGGACCTTTTTGGCAGAACTACTCTCAAGGGTTGGGTCATCAGAATCCAGGGGGATCCAATCCTTGAGGTGGGACTTTTCTGGCCGGAAGCCAATCATTACAGATATGGGGAGGATGATTCCATATTTGCTTGGTCTCAGTCCTAACAGGTGGGTTTAGCTTACACCTGTGCCTCTATATCTGTTTTGATGCTATCCTTTGGGTAGGGTATGGAGTGGACCATCTGGGAAGTATACTCTCATTGTGCCGATAGTGGAGAATGAAAATTTCCTTTCCAACGTATGATACTTTCTTAAAATTCTCAAGCAGGTGAACCAACAAAACAACCAACAATAAACAAAGAAAATCCCACCCTTAACTATGGAGCCTTCAAATACTGACTCCCATCCCCTGAATTTGCTGACTCTCCCCCGGTACTTTTGACGACCTCTGATAATGTGAATAGGGAAAGTTCTGTTGATGACCTTGGAACGGGTAAGGACCATTCTACTAATATTCTAAAATAGAGTAATTTGGGTAACGCGAGGAAACTTCGAATCCTTTATGTTATCCAAATTCCAATAGAGACAAACTACGATGATTTATATAAAGCATTTGAGTGCTATAGAAGTATAAAAGAAATAAGGATGAAACTTGAAGATGAAAAATGGGAATCATGGATATCTTACTGTACTTATGACGAAGCATTTAGTGCAATAAGTAATATGAATAATATTAAAATTAATAACTTGAATGTCGCAGCTGCTCTCTCTGATAAGGTACCAAAGGAATTGAATGTATATAGGCCTGCCGATTGGTTGGAAAAAGACGCCGATTTAGTTATGCCCTCCGAGAGAAAGCCAAAACCACCAATGTGGCTTATAGTTGAATCAAAGGGAGTTACAGGGAATTATTTTAAAATATGCAAATTGATTCAGAAAAAAGTAGGAACTATTGCACTGGGCGATATATCTTGTTTTGGAAAAAAAATAGTTTCCTCATTCATGCCAAATCAAGTACACAGTCTGTAATACTGTCTAACATAAAAACATTTAATGATGATATTGAGTTAGATGTCAAACCCCACCTAAATTTTAGCTACGGAAGGGGAGTCGTTTTTTACAGAGATCTGTATTAATTTACAGAGGAGGAGATACTGGCCATGTGTCCATTAAATGTATGGAAAGTTCACAAAGTCCCAGGTACATCAATGATAATCCTTACATTCCAGGATGCTGATGTACCTTTTCATATTGTTATTGAGAACGAAAGGATTAAAGTAAGACCATTCAAGCAGAAGCCACTGCAATGCTTTAATTGTTTTAAATTTTGGCACCCATCTAAAGTTTGCAAAAATGAGAAAATGTATGGTATTTGCTCCAAATCTTACCATGGAGAGTGTGTTCTTGGAGCCAGGTGTTTAAATTGCAGCTCAAATCATAAATCCACAAACAAGAGTTGCGAGCTATGTAAGTTGGAGGAAGCTGGCCTCAACAAATTGAAGTTAGAACATATAAGTGTGACCCATGCCTAAAGACTCTTAAATAAACCAAATACATATGCTAAAGCATTAAAATCAAACCAACCTAGTACTGCCAATAGCTCAAAAAAGTATACCATCTGATAAAATGTCAAATAACGAGGTAACCATATTACCTCCTGAGGCTTTACCATGGTGTATTAACACTAGGGCATTGCCCATTGCTGTACAGCCTTCATCCCCCATTATAAAAAATAGTACAAACCTCTCTCAGACTGTGTCCTTGCCTGATTTGATGGAGGTTCCACTTAAGATCAACTTATCTGATGCATCTGTAGTGGGAAAGGTGCAAAATCTTAGAATCGTACCATCTATTAATCGTAAAAGAGAGAGACCTCCATCTCTCTCTCCCCCCTCCATTAGAAACATTAAAGTTATGGCATCAAATAAATTTTGATGTTTTGTCTGTTGATGTTTCTAATGAACAAGAAGATAAACTGAATAAATCAGAAATTCAAGTTGAGGTCCACCATCCACCTCAACAAGTAGATCAAAAGGATACAAAGAAAAACACGAACGTAAAACCCAACATAACAAGACCATCTCTGAAGAAACCTACAGGTAATAATGTTAGACTAAAAACTGCTACTGGGAAGACCTCATAAAATGTCTTCCAGAAATAATTCATAATTTTCTCCTCCATTTTGCAATGGAACTGTCAGGGTTTAGGGGCGAAATATGAAGAACTTAAGCTCCTAATTCATGAACATTCCCCCATAATTGTATATCTACAGGAAAGTATGCTTGATGCTAACACTCCTAGTCCTTGAGAGTATGTTAGCTATAGAACACCATATAATCAACAAGCAGGGAGCCATGGCGGAAGTCTCATGTACGTTCATCGAGATGTTCCCCAAATACCTATGTTTATACGTACAACCCTGCAGGCAGGGGTTGTACAAATTGATATAGGGAGAAAATATACAATATGCTCTCTGTACATGTCTCCAAATGATAATATTTTATATGATGATTTAGCAGAGGTCATTCAACAACTCTCTCAACCTTTTCTCTTACTGGGAGATGTGAATGATAGACATCCTTTTTGGGGTTTACCAACCGTGTGTCACACAATCGTACATAGTAACGACATTTCTTTTTTTGTATACATTATGCTTTGTATCTTCGCTCTCCCCTCGCAGTGATAGGGACCTGAATAAACGTGTCTGTTTTTCTTACCGTTAACTGTTAACAGCAGTGGTTGCCGGTTGAACATGAAATTGCCTGTTATGTTTTTATGTCGATTTTGCCTGGAGTTTATGTATATATAAACGAATGTTCTATAATAAAGTTACTCAGTTGCTTTCATCCTGCCTTCTTAGTCACAGCCTTTCTCGGCCCGTCACATTGGTGACCCCGGAAGTCGACTCGCTCCTCCCGCCTTCCACCTCCCCCCTTCATCATTGGTAGTATGGCGGACTCCACGGAAGTTGGCGCCGCCCCATTGAAACTTTCGTTGTTCGCCAGAGGAGAGGATTTTGCTTGGTTTCAGCGCGCAGAAGTCCAGTTCCGCATCAAGGGAGTGACTCGCTCAACCACCAAAGCGGATTATGTTCTCGCGGCGATACCCGAGGACACCTTCCCGGAAATATCTGACTGGCTTTGTAAACAAGAAGACACTCCAATAGCGTATGACGCCTTCAAAACATACATTCTGCAGCAATACTCGCTGTCGCCAGCCACCCGTATAGCAAAGCTTTTTCAGCTCTCAACAACCGTTGGGGGACCAAAGGGCTTCGCTCGCCCTCAGGGAAATGACCAGTATCGCTCGCTTGCAACCTGCCGTAGACGGCTCTCCTCGTGAGGTGAACCTACTTCGTGCCCTTTGGATACACTGTTTACCCGAACTTGTACGCGATGCCATACCCGATGTCGATAGTTTACCCATAAAGGACTTGATGACCAAAGCCGACGCCCTTATGGACAGCCACTTTACGACCTTCAAGACCTTCATCAACGCCTCCACTCCTGACAAAGAGGACGCCTATTCAACGTCAACCGAAGCTGACGTAAATGCCGTAGGACAGACACGCCTACCCCGTGACGTGCCGGAGCGGCGACAAAGCCACCCATCACCCACCACTCTCTCGCCCCAACCAACGACTTTTACAGCCACTTACTGCCGCCCATCGGCCGCAGTTTTGCTACTACCACTACAGTTTTGGGGCAAAAAAACGTGTAAGTAGGCCATTGCTCGTGGCGGTGGCCTCCCATGTTTCTAATCTTTTCTTTTTACATGATGCAGGAACGGGCGTGCGTTTTTTGGTAGACACGGGTGCTTGTTGTTCTCTTTTGCCAAGGGAACTCTTCAGGACACGACGTAGTCTGTCTACGTCTGCCAACGGATCTGCGATACTCACCTACAGTTATGAGATCCTCACATTATCGTTTGGAAACGGTAAATTTAATTGGAAGTTTCTCATTGCTGACGTCACATTGCCAGTCCTCGTTGTTGATTTCCTCTTTCATTTTCACCTTCTGGTCGATGTCACCCACCGACGATTGGTTAACGCAGACTCGTACTTGTCGACACCTCTTCAACCCGCCTCGCTCTCCACATTAGCGCACCCATGGATGCCTACGCCCACCTCCTCACGTCATACCCGGAAGTTTTCCATCCAGAACTTCGCCAAACGCCCACGGCTCCTGCCAAGCACGGTATTTATCACCATATCAAGACGATGGGACCCCCAGTCTTCGCAAAATTCAGACATCTGGCAACGGAACGATTGGCAGCCGCCAAACAGACGTTCACTGAAATGGAGTAAGTGGGCCTTTGCCAAAAGGCCTTCAGCTCATGGTCGTCACCCTTACACATCGTTCTGAAGAAAGACGGCTCCCTCCGTCCGTGCAGGGATTACAGGCGCCTGAACATGCAAACAGAACCGGATCACTACCCCCTCCCAAACATCGCCAGCGTGACCTCCTACCTGCATAAAGCGAAGGTTTTCTCCACGCTTGACCTCCTGAACGGGTATTATCAGGTGCCTATGAACCCAGAAGACATCCCCAAGACTGCCATCACCACTCCGTTTGGTACATACACGTTCAATTACTCCTGTTTTGGCCTTCGTAATGCTGCGGCCACTTTTCATCGTCTCATGGATGGCATCTTAGGGGACCTCCCCTTCTGTGTATGTTATGTGGACGACATACTTGTGATCTCTTCCTCAAAAGAGGAACACCTCCATCACCAGCGCATCGTGCTCGACTGCCTGCAAAAAAAAGGCCTTGTAGTCTGGTACGACAAGTGTACCTTTGGCGCCAACGAAGTGTTGTTCTTAGGGCACCGCATCACTCCTGAAGGTGTCCATCCCCTCCCTGAGAAGGTAGCAGCCGTTCAGAACTTCCCCACGCCCTCGACCGTCAAAGCTCTGCAGGAATTCTTGGGCATGATAAACTATTATCACCATTTTCTGTCAGCCATTGCTGCCACTCTTGCTCCCCTCTATGCCTCCCTCAAGGGCAAGCCAAAAGACCTGAAGTGGGGTCCCCTTCAAGAAGTGGCCTTCTGCAATGCAAAGAAGGCCCTATCAACTGCTGCAGCTCTCACTATTCCCATCCAACATGCCCCTGTCCAATGCAGAATCGGGTTATTCTACCTTCGATCGTGAATTGCTGGCGGTGCACTTGGCTGTCCGTCACTTTCGCCATTTCTTAGAAGGTATGCCCTTCGTCATTCGCACAGACCACATGCCTCTGGTGCACGCCTTCACTCGACAGTCTGACGCCTGGTCCGCCCGTCAACGCAGACATCTCTCCGCCGTGGCTGAATACAATTGCACCCTTCAAGACGTTCGTGGGAAAATGAATCCCGTTGCTGATGCCCTGTCAAGAAACACGTTGGCTGCCGTTCAACTGGGATTGGATTACAACGCCTTGGCTGAAGCTCAACGACAGGATCCAGAGTATCAAGCATGTAGGACATCCTGCACATCCCTCCGTTGGGAAGACATCCCCCTCGACGACTCCAACACCACCCTCCTCTGTGATGTCAGTACTGGTAGACGGCGACCTTGGATTCCTGCTTCCATGCGCCGACAGGTGTTTGATTTCATTCACGGCCTTTCACATCCCTTGTGCCATTCTATTGCACAGCTGTTGAAGACAAAGTTCACTTGGCACGGCATTTCTAAGGATGCTAAGGATTTGGTCCGCGCCTGTACTTCTTGCCAAACTTTCAAAGTACATTGACACACGGATTCAGGAGTGGGCACCTTTCCTCAACCTCAGCGTCGTTTTGCCCACATTCATGTCGACGTTGTAGGCCCCCTACCCACATCACACGGACATCGTTACCTGTTTACTGTCATCGACCGCTCCACTCGTTGGCATGAAGCCATTCCCATGGAAACTCCAACGTCCGCCTCATGTACATCTGCCTTACTCTCTGGATGGATTGCAAGATTTGGTATCCCTGAGCATATTACTTCTGACAGGGGTACCACTTTCACCTCTCAATTGTGGACATCATTAGCGAATCTCCTGGGCATCACCCTACATCAGACAACTGCCGACAACCCTGCTGCCAGTGGAATGGTTGAACGTTTTCATCGCACCCTCAAAGCAGCTTTGATGTCCCGCTGCAAGGATTCCAACTGGTTTACTCAGCTTCCCTGGGTCCTCCTGGGACTATCCTAAAGACGCCCTCGACGTCTCGGCAGCTGAAATGGTGTATGGCGACCTGTTGGTCGTCCCTGCCAAATTTTTTCCTTCTGCAACCTCCTCCGACGATCTCCAGCGCATACGTCACGTCGTGGGAAAATTTACTCCATGCCGCCAGACTTACAAGCCCCCAGGGAAGCATCACATACTGACAGACTTGCACTCTGCAACGCATGTCTTCCTACGCAACGACACTAGCAAGCCACCACTAACACTCCCTTACACGGGCCCTTTCCTTGTGATCCGATGCAGTTCAAAAGCATTCTTACTAAACATTCATGGCAAAGAAGACTGGGTCTCCATTGATCATCTAAAACCTGCTTATCTCCTGCCAGATGACCCGCCTACAGTTCGCCTCTCTAGATCAGGGCGCCCTATTTAACATGTACAGTATGTCATTTTTATGGGGGGGGGGAGCCATGTACCAACCGTGTGTCACACAATCGTACATAGTAACGACATTTCTTTTTTTGTATATATTATGCTTTGTATCTTCGCTCTCCCCTCGCAGTGATAGGGACCTGAATAAACATGTCTGTTTTTCTCACCGTTAACTGTTAACAGCACCGGTTATCGGTTGAACATGAAATTGCATGTTATGTTTTTATGTCCTTTTTGCCTGGAGTTTATGTATATAAAAATGGATGTTCTATAATAAAGTTACTCAGTTGCTTTCATCCTGCCTTCTTAGTCACGGCCTCTCTCGGTCCGTCACAGGGGTGATGTTTTGGCAAACACAAGGGGCAATATTATCTCATCAATTGTGAAGACTGAGGATGTGGGACTCCTTAATACAGGAGAGCCCTCGCACTTCCATGTTCAGACAGGTACCTTGTCATGCATTGACCTTTCAATTGCAAGCTCTAACTGCCCTCTTGATTTTGATTGGATGACATTAGATGATTGGCATACTAGTGATCATGCACCAATCATTATAAACACCAACAAGGGTCCCCCTTTACAAAGATCGCCATGATGGAATCTTGACAAGGCAGACTGGGTTAAATTTTGTGAGCTAAGTGAAATCGAAGGGATTGCAGAACAGTTTGAAAGTATTGATGATGCCATAGACCTACGGAATGGAACTCTCCATACAGCAGGAATCAATTCGATTCATAAAACCACAGGACTATTCAAAAGACAATCAGTTCTGTGGTGGTCTTCAGAATTAACAGCCTTGCACAAAGCCACCAGAAAATCTCTGACTAGATTGAGTAGACGCTGTACGGATGAAAATTTGATAACATACAAAAAGTGTAGAGCACAGTTCCGTTGTGCCGTGGAAGAAGCTAGACGCCAATCTTGGGTGGCTTTTGTTTCCTCCATTAATAGTAGAACACCACCATCTTCCCTATGGAGGAAAATAAAAAAGATTGCAGGCAAATTTACCCCAAACCCACCACCAGTGTTGAAAGTGAATGGTCAGAATGTGACTGAAGGAAATGAAGTTAGCAATGACCAATTTTCAAATGTATCCTGCAAGAGTGTAGCAGCTCTTGGTCACCAGTACAGGAGCATTGAAGAAAAGAAAATTTTAAATTTTGCAACAGGAAGGGAAGAATCATATAATTCTCCTTTCACTGAAAGAGAATATGATTTGGCACTTTCCACTTGTAACGATACAGCCCCTGGACCCGATGGAATTCCATATGCAATGATTAAACATGTACATTTTAGTACAAAGTTATTTATTTTAAGCATTATTAATAGAATATGGCATGATCATAGTTATCCAAATGTTTGGGAACTAGCCATTATTTTAGCCTTTTTAAAACCCGGTTAGGACAAGTTTTTAGCAGCAAATTACCGACCTATTGCATTGACATCTTGTTTATGTAAAATTATGGAGATGGTCAATGCAAGGCGGATGTGGTACCTTGAAAAGAAAGCTATTTTATCACCGATTCAATGTGGATTCAGAAAAATGCACCCAACGACTGATGTGTTGATAAGACTTGAGTCCTCTATTTGTGAAGCGTTTGCTTCCAAACAGCACCATATTAGTCTTTTTTTACCTTGAAAAGGCATATGATACCACTTGGAGATATGGTATACTTAAAATAATTCATGAATTGGGATTGAGAGGAGATCTGCCACTATTTATTCAGGCATTTCTTTCAAATAGAGTTTTTCAAGTGAGAGTGGGGGAAACTCTATCAGAGAGTAAATACCAGGAAGAAGGAGTTCCTCTGGGTAGTGTGCTGAGTGTAACCCTTTTTGCACTAGCAATTCCCCGAGATGTTCTCTCAACATTATTTGTGGATGATCTCTCCATATCATTTGCTGGAGCTAGAATGGCAATGGTTGCGGGAAAAGTACAACTCTCAATTGACAAAATTATCCAGTGGGCCGATATGAATGGATTCAAGTTCTCGACAAGTAAAACTACTATTGTACATTTCTGTCGTATCCGGGGAGCATCCAGACCCGGACATATACATTAAAGGTCAATGGATCCCATGTGTAGGGGAAGCTAAATTTTTAGGTTTGATATTTGATTGTAGACTTACATGGGTTTCTCACCTAAAAGCGTTAAAAGCTAAAAGTGTTGAGGCTCTGAATCTTTTAAAAGTATTGTCCCATACATCATGGGAGGCAGACCGCAATACTATTTTAAAATTATACAAGGCCTTGATTTTTTCCAAAATTAGTTATGGGTGTGAAATATACTCTTCAGCCACCCCAAGCCGGTTAAAAATATTAGATTCAATACATCATGCTGGTATTAGATTGTCCACAGGAGCGTTTAGAACCTCGCCTATCACAAGTCTCCTTGTTGATACTGGAGGGTTACCTCTAGACCTTTACCGAATGTCTTCCATTATTCGGTATTGGTTTAGATTGCAAAGACTCCCTAACTCTTTAGCCTTTCAGACTGCAAGCCTTGTAAGACACACATCATACTTTGAGTTGCACCCAAAATCTCCTCAACCTTATGGCTTTCGGGTGAAACGATTATTAAACAGTGGATGTAATCAGAAGTAAGGTACTTCCATTCAAGGTATCATCAATGCCTCCATGGAAATTACCAGAGATATCTTTTTGTAAACACTTTATTGGAGTTAAGAAGAATATGACTGACCTAGAAGCCAGGTCTCTTTTTATGGAACATATTGAAGAACATAGAAGATCGACTTTTATATATACTGATGGCTCCAAATCTGATGCTGGCATTGGATTTGGAGTACATAGTAATGGTTTTAATTGTAGAGGTGCACTTCCTCTAACAGCTTCCATATTTACTTCCGAACTGTATGGCATATTAACTGCTATTGAGAAAATAGCAGTGGAGAAGGAGGGTAATTTTACAATTTTTAGTGATGCAAGGAGTGTCCTTCAAGCTTTAGAAGTTTTTAATTCTAGTAACCCTCTAGTTTTAAAGATTTTAGAATGGCTTTTTATTATTGGACTGACAGGTATAATGGTTCAATTTTGTTGGGTTCCAGCACATGTAGGTGTATCTGGGAATGAGAAGGCAGATTCACTGGCAATGAATGCTGCATCCGAGTTGCCACCAAGAAGGTATCCTATTCCGTGTAATGATTTCCTACCTAACATCAAGAAATTGCTTTGCAATAAATGGCAACAGTACTGGGATAGTCTAGATGGCAATAAAATGAGAGAAGTAACAAATGTCATATCTCCTTGGAGGTATAACATGATGCCCCGAAAATGGGAGACTTTGTCGTCTCTGTATTGGTCACACTCGGTTGACACACGAGTTTCTGCTGAAGGGCTAACACCAACCGTATTGTGACGACTGTTTAGTACCTCTAACAGCGAGGCATTTGTTGACCGAATGCCCCAATTATAATAACTTAAGGAATAGATATTTGTTTGAGGCTCGATCTGAGGGTGGCAGGTTCATCCTTGCCAAGATTCTTGGACATGATGTGTCCTACTATGCAAGTGGCATTTTTAGATTTATTTCAGAAGCAGGTCTTTTGAAATCTCTAACTTTTAAAATGACATTCAGCTTTTATGGTTTTAATTGAATATTCTTTAATTTTTTTTATATATGTAAACTAAATTATATCTGCATCAATGACCTTAGATGTCAGGGTGCCTGAAAACTAAATCAATCAATCAGTAGAAAACTGTCCAAGTCGGAATCCGGCTACACTACCTTCAACCGCAAATTGCTGGCATTGCACTTGTCAGTCTGTCACTTGGAAGGTACCCCCTTCGTCATTTGCATGGACCACATGCCTCTGGTGCACACCTTCACTCGACAGTCCGACACCTGGTCTGCCCGTCAATGCCGACATCTCTCCGCCATCCTCAGTGAAGTCAATGCTGGTAGACCTAGACCTGGGATACCTGCTCCCATGTGTCGACAGGTGTTTGATTTCATTCATGGCCTTTCACATACCCTGTGCCATTCTACTGCACAGCTAGTGAAGACGAAGTTCATTTGGCATGGCATTACTAAGGATGCAAAGGATTGGGTCTGCTCCTGTACTTCATGCCAAACCTCAAAAGTACATTGACACACGGATTCAGGATTGAGCACCTTTCCTCAGCCTTAGTGGCGGTTTGCCCACATTCACATCGATGTTGTAGGTACCCTACCCACATCACGAGGACATCGTTATCTGTTTACTGTCATCCACCGCACCACTCTCTGGCCAGAAGCCATTCCCGTGGAAACTACAATGTCCTCGTGTACATCTGCCTGAGTATGTCCCTGATCATATTAGTTCTGACAGGGGTACCATTTCACCTCTCAATTGATGACATCATTAGCAAATCTCCTGGGGATCACCCTACATCAGACAACCGCCTACAACCCTGCTGTCAACGGAATGGTTGAGTGTTTTCACTGCACCCTCAAATCACCTTTGATGTCCCGCTGCAAGGACTTCTACTGGTTTATCGAGCTTCCCTGGGTCCTCCTTGGACCAAGGACCACCTCTAAAGATGTCCTTGATGTTTCGGTGGCTGAAATGGTATATTGCGACCAATTGCTCGTCTCTGCCAATTTTTTTCTGTCTGCAACCTCCTCTGACAATCTCCAGCGCCTACAAAACGTTGGAAAATTTACTCCATGCCCCCAAACTTACAACCCTCCAGCTAAGCTGCTCAACAGCACTAGCAAGCCACCGATAACGCCTCCTTATATGGTCACTTCCCTTGTGACACGTACGCCGAAGGCTTACTGCATCAACATTCGTGGCAAAGAAGACTAGGTCTCCATTGACTGCCTAAAACTAGCATATCTCTTGCCAGATGACCCGCCTACAGTACGCCTCTTTAGAGCAGGATGCCCTATTTCACATGCATGTCATTATTAGGGAGGATACATGTACCACGTGTTTCATACACGCTCATATATTGTAACGATTTTGATTTTTTATCTTATCACTCGCTCTTCCCTGCACTATTAATAGACCATCCCGTCTTTTCATGCTAACACAAGATTTTTCATGTTTGAATTTTTGTGATGTTCTTGCTCGCAATTCGCTGTATAAAAAATCGATGATTGTTTAATAAAGTTTAGTTGCATTTACCTTGCCTCTCAGTTATCACCTAACTGGCGCCTTGGACAGTATGGAATGAAGTGGACCATTGTGAAGGAAAATTTCTTGAACTAATAATAATACTTGCTTGATATTTTTTATCAGTTACTTGTCATCATCATCATCATCATCTCCTATTGACACAATGGGCCTCGGTTAGATTTCGCCAGTCGTTACTATCTTGAGCTTTTAAATCAATACTTCCCCATTCATCATCTCCCACTTCATGCTTCATAGTCCTCAGCCATGAAGGCCTGGCTCTTCCAACTCTTCTAGTGCCTTGTGGAGCTTAGATGAAAGTTTGGTTAACTAATCTCTCTTAGTGAGCGCGAAGAGCATGCCCAAACCATCTCCATTTGCCCCTCACCATAATTTCTTCCACATATGGTACTCGAGTAATCTCTCTTATAGTTTCACTTCTAATCCTGTCCTTCCTTTAAACTCCCAGAATTCTTTTGAGTGCTTTGTTCCCAAATCTACAAAATCTGTTGGATGTTATTTTACAAATACTTGTATCCATACAGTAACACCGATCTCCCTTCACTGATATATAGCCTGATTTTAATATGTAGTTACAGGCGATTTGATTTCCAAATTTTACTCAACCTAGCCATTATCTGATTTATTTTTTTAATCTTTCATTAAACTCTAATTTAGTATCTTCAGAATTTGAAATCATAGTTCCTAAATATTTGAATGATTCCACCTCATTAATCCTCTCCTTCCACTAATATTTCATCTTTCATTGCATATTCCGTTCTCATTATCTCTGTATTTCTTCTATTTATCTTGAGCCCAAACTCATGTGATATTTCATGCATGCTGGTAAGCAAGTTTTGCAAGTCCTGTGGTGTTCTGCTAATAAGGACAGCGTCATCAGCACACTCTAGGTCAGCTAATTTCCTGTAACCAATCCAGTCCAATCCTTCTCCACCATCCCCAACTGTTCTATGCAGTACAAATCCATGAGGAGGATAAAAAACATAGGTGACAACACTTTCCCCTTTCCCTTAGAGTACACCATTGTTCACTGGAAATTAATTTGATAGGACTCCACTAATATTAACTTTGCACATTCTATGCTCATGAACAGACTTAATCAAATTTACTTATTTAAGATTAACACTATAATAACGCAGGGCTTTCCACAAAATTGGCCGGTGCACAATATCAAATGCTTTTTCATGTCCACAAATGCCATCAAAAGTGGATTTCTATATTCTACACATTGCTGTGCCATGTCTTAAAATGAAAATTTTGTCAGTACAACTTCTACCTTTTCTAAATCTTGCTTGTTCATCTCTCAGTTTTTCATCAATTTTTCTCTCTAGTCCCTTTTGGTTGAGCATACTATATATCTTCACGACAACTGGCGTAAGTGTGATGCCTACGTAATTATTGAAAACAATCAGATCTCGTTTATTGGCCATTTTCACCAGCACTCCTAGGTCCCATTCATCAGGTTTTGCCTCTTCACACTACATTCTACAAAATAATCTTCATTGTCAGCCAATATCATCTCAGCAGCTATTCCATGGTATCCAGGAGCTTCCCATCTCTTTTGTTTTTTAATGATGGCTTCGACTTCAAACACACTGAATTCATTCATGGGCACATCAAGGTCTTCCTGAGTTTCATGATTAATATTATTATTATTATCACCAGCCAAGCTACAACCCTAGTTGGAAAAGAAAAATGCTGTAAGATGCTATATGAATCAAATTATTCCCTTCATATCTCCTATTCATGACCTCACTAAAGTTTTCCATCCAACGTAGCCTTTATTCATCTTCTGTTGTTATAACAGATCCATCTCTCTTTGTGATGGGTTTATGCTTTTTCTTCTTTGCCCCTCTAGAAATTTCATTATTAATTCTATGAGCAATTCTTACACCATAGCAACTCCCTGAATTCATAGCTTTGTCAGCCTCACCTGCTTTCCTGTCTAAATATTTTCTCCAGTCATTCCTGGCTTTTCTTTTGACTTCACTATCAATGCTGGAATACATAGCATGCTCTACCTTGTTATTTCCATTATTTCCTCGAAAACTTTCAACAATCAATTTCTGTCTTTGTCTCCATTTTATAGTATCTCAAGTACCATTTGATATGCATGGGTTTCTCCTTGTAACTGCATGTCCCAAAACTTCACTGCCAACTGACTGACATATGTTCTTAATATCACACCATTCTTCATTAATTGTCTTATCTTTATAACGATTCCTACATTCAGTTGCAATGATTTCTCTGTGCTCATCTTCTAGAAGCTTAGTTGTATCAAACTTAGGTATTCCATCTACATTTCTGTTGGGAGCTTCCAGTTTCAATTTCAGTGTGACAATGAGGAGCTGGTGATCACTACCAATATCTGGACTTCCATAGTTTCTTACTGTTTTCAGAGTCTTTCTTCTCCCATTACTAATGGCTATGTGATCTATTCGATATTTGTAATTGCCACATGGTAAAGTCCAAGCATATATGTGGATATCCTTGCGTTGGAAAAGAGTACCTCCAATAACAAGATTATTTGTTGAACAAAAACTTAGAAAATGTGCCCCATTTTCATTGCAACTTTGCCAAGACCCTCAACACCCATCACATGTTCTATACCTTGATTATTCCTTCTAACTTTATCATTGAAGTCACCAATCACAATTATCACTTCTCTCTCTTGGATATCATCCTTTACATTCTGCAGTTCTTCATAGTATTCATCTTTCCTTCCTTCAGGGCAATCATTTGCAATCATTTGGTGCATAGCAAACTATAATACTCATATTGCATTTCTGACTTAAACTTTTCAAGTAACAATCTACCATTTACAGCTCTCCATTCCGTTTATGTCTTTTCTGCTCTTGGTGTCATCATACTTCCTACCCCTTCTCTTCCAATTCCATCTGTTCTTCATGAGTAGATATATATGTATTGCCTTGGACTAAGATTTCTTTACCAATCCCCTTACACCGTTTCCAGTTAGGGCCAAGATATTCAACCTGCATTTCATAGATTAATTCTCCACTTGGTGTAACTTCCCATTCTTATTCATGGTTCTCACATTTCACTTACCAATTTTCGATTTTTTTAGTGTATAAACCGGGAGATTCTTAGCACCCTGCTACGCCCGGGACTGGGGGCCCTTCTGTCATTTTCGCTTTTCATAGACTAACTAAATCCATAGAGGTTTCATTGGCTAAATTCATCAAAGGATAGCCAGTTACTAGTGATGCACAGTGGCTATCTAACTAAGGCAAGTGACCCCTGCCGGTTCATACTGATTTCAGTAAGATCATCCACCGGGCATCGAGAGTAGAAGTCGAAGAGACATCTTGTCTATCGCCTTAAACCTAATCCTGGCAGCCCCCTTCTGCCAGTGACTTTATCGAGAATCGAGATTTAGGGGGGCATTTCCTCCACACCCAAAGTTTTCGTTACTCCATCAAGTTGCTCATCCTCTTATATAACCATCAGAAAACATGAATTGCGAACGTATACCGCCTAGCACGGTATACAAATAAGAAACTATTTTGATGGAAAGGACTGTCTTACTAATGTTTCTTCCAAAACTGTCCGATTGCAAGACCATTGGACATCTCTCCATCGGAGTTATGAAATTCTTATATATGCTCAGCCAGTGACTCAAGTTTCTTGTTTATTGCCATTCTCTATTAAAGAACCAAAGCAAAAAGAAATTATATGTATGTTTAAAAGAACATGATCATCTTGTCAGTCAGTGTCAAGAGGATCTAACATCTACAGCGAACTCTTCAGGCACATTAAGACGTCTGGTTACTTTGAGGTTGGTTTCAAATTTTTGTTGGCACTCATCAATTGAGATGTTAAAGTAATTTTTCTCGATATCCATATCACTAGTCCCGTAAATTAAATTCGTAACTTATATTTTGTTTATAACCATTATTGTGCTTCTAATGTTTATAACCATTATTGTGTTTTTAAGAGATTTTGCATACATAATCAGAGTTAATTTCATGATGGCATATTATTCTTAGCAAAGTTTAAACCATTTATATTTGTTTATCGGAAGTTCGGTTTGTAAGTTATGATTTTGTATTTTGTATCATTGGATCTATAATATGGATCTCGTTATATTTATAGTAGTCATTTTCTATAGCTTTTAAGAGATTCAAGACGAGGAGACATGGTTCCAGAGCCTTGGACATCACATCTGGGTGGCATCAATATTTAATCAGTGACATTACCGAGACACTTTTTTTGTAATAATAAAAGTTTAAATTTTAACTATTCTATTCATTGTCCCCGGAGGTTTTTCCATAATCTAATGCTTCTGTTTTGAATACCAAAGTCATGCATGGAGCTGTGTTGGTTTTGTTAGTCACCCAATTATTTTTAGAACTTGGAGGTTTCGGTATTTTAATCTCCAACTCGGGGGATTTATTTTTTTATTTATTTATTTAATTATTTATTTATTTTTTATTTTATTTATTTATTTATTTATTTTTTAATCTGGCCTATGGTTTTCAGGGGTGGGCTGTTTTCTTGGAATAGAACTCTCGACATTATGTCCGGCTTACCCACCAAAATTATTATAGTAGAGAGTATTATATTCTCTTAGGTCCATAACTGGGTTTGGCCTACACTTGAGCCAACCTAATCATTTTGGTGCCATCCCTTTAGGGCAGGATAGGAAGTGGACATCTGTGAATCGGCTTTTACTGGTGCCATTGTTGAGGAATTAATTTTAAGATCTCCTGGCAGTTTTCTAAAAGAGCATGTTATGGCCCATGTAACATTGATTTTACACAGATGATGACCGACTTGGGATTTGGATATGGCAATTAATAAACTCAAAATGAATTTTTCAAGATACCAGGGAAGTCTTAATACTAATGGAAAAGATAACTATTGAGTGCTTTATTTTAATAATATTAACCAAAGCCTTGATATATCTCACGGTAAAGCAATTTAGATAAATGCAGAGAATGAGACTGTCTTCAGCATATGATTACACTTTTAACCATTTGTTATTTTTAAAAATAACACATCAGCTATAAATGCTCACGGTACACTTTATGAACTTTGTGAACAACTATGCGCTCAAAACATGACTATTCTTATTTTCTTTAAATAACACATCAGCTATAAATGCTCACGGTACACTTTATGAACTTTGTGAACAACTATGCCCTCAAACATGATTATTCTTGTTATTTTTTAAAATAACACATCAGCTTTAAATGCTCACGGTACACTTTATGAACTTTGTGAACAACTATGCCTTCAAAACATGGCTATTCAGCATATAACTTTCAAGCTCAATAAAATTTCATCCAAAAATTTTTAAGGAAAAACCAAGATATATCTTCTACATGGAATGTTGTTACTTAGTGTACAAGGAAGGAAGAGTCAATATGGTAAAAACAAAACTGTATTGTGAAGAGGATGGTCCGAGTTCCTGAAAATATATTGATAAGCCAACTTGATAAAAGCTGAAACCGGCTTGCAAGGTAAACAACTCCAGAATTTCAAAGGTCGTCGGTATAGCAATACCCAATACATTTTTCCACTTTGAACAGAAAAATCAATTACACTACAGCCTATGGCTGTTTCACAAAATACTATATTAATAAGCTATTTTATGCTACACTTCAGAAAAAAATTATTTCGCTACAGTGAACAAAATAGATATATTGTAGTTATTGCACAGCTGCCATATAAACCCTGACTCTTCTAACCTTCCTTGATGCAAAGTCATTAATTACCTCAGCATAAGAAATTTTATCAGTTATTGTGGGATTTATACTGATGATGGTCACACCGCTAAGGTGCTCCTGTGTCTGTGTTGACCTTGGGTACGATTTGACAAGTTGCAGTTTTGAAAACGTTCTTTGCTTCAGCAGTTGTGATTGGAAGAGATACAAATTTTGAGTGCATTGCACATAACTGGATATATTTAAGAGACCTCCCTTTCATGGATGAATGTCAGTAGCTCAAGTGAGGACATGGTCTTCGATGGCAAGTCATGCAAGTTTTTCAGATCCTGTGCAAGCTCTCCACCGCTTAAGTCAGAATGTCCCTGAAACTTAGGTTCACACACTGTTCTGTCATCTCATCAAACGTGAAATTTTGGAAATGTTAGCACTCCAAACTTCTCTCCTATAGTTTCTGAATGGGAAAATCTTTCTTGAATGTTAATGTTGCAACATCAACCACTGCCTTAAAGGATGTCGCCTCCAACTTCTTCAAAGCGTCGGTCAAGGGCTCGTCAAATGTTTCATAGGAGAATTGCCGTTTTGTAAACCTGAAATATTTTTCTTTTAACACAGCTTCCACGTTCATATATTCACAGATATCTCTGGCTGCCATTTATGGAGCTATAAAACCTGTATCCCTGAAATTGTGGAGATCTCTTGTATTCTTCAAGAGATTTACTGCGGCATCAACTTCTATGTTAGGAGGCTGAATCAGCTTGCTCACCTGCTGAATTAGGTAAAACATGTCATAACACACTACTGAACAAAGGTCAAAGCGGTATGACCCAACCTCCTCAGACAGTGTCTCAATCTTTATTACTGAGTCTTTGGTGTGGTCCCTCACCTCAATTAATGCATCTCTCACTGCAGTTGCTTCGTATCCCATCTTATATCAGACCACATCTTCAATGTGATGTTCAAATGTTTTATCATAATGGCTCATCATTGTGAGGAGGCTGAACATAAGTTGTAAAGCATCTAATTCTAGAGTGTACCAATGTAACTTGTACTATCTGGAAATGAGTTGTAAACCTTCTAGGAATCTAGGGTATGCCAAAGTAACTTGTACAACCTGAAAATGAATTTTAAAGCTTTTAGAGTATGACAGAGTAACATATGGCATCGGAAGAGTCCTTAGCAACATCAGTGACAACCAAATTCAGAGATTAAGCCCCACATAGAACATAAAGAGCTCTGGGGTTGATTTCTAGGAGCCTGGATGGAATACCCTTGTTTCTTCCCTTCATGTTGGCCACATTGTCATATAATTGTCCTCTTCAGTCCATGAAAGGAACGTCAGACTCCTCCAGCTTCTTCAGAATCAGATGCCAAAGGTTGCACTGATGACTCCTCTGCCTCCAAAATCCGCATGAAATGTTTCATTATATGGGGCTTTCCTTCTAGTGACACAACCCAGATCACATGACAACTGACAACTGTTCAATATAACTCATCTGGAGTGCAATCTAGAATGATTAAAAAAGACTGTTTAATGTTGCTCACAATTGTTGAAATGGTTTATTGCAGTGGTCAAAGTAGGTATGGCTGGAGGTCCCTTTTTGGACACGGGTAATGTGCTCTTGCATTATAGGATCAAATTTTATCAAGTTTACTTTCAAAACTTACCATTTGACGATAGGAACAATTTTTCTGTTTCCTCTTGGTACAAAGTTCCTAATTGCCAGAGAATGCACAATTTTAGTAAGACTTGTCAACAAAGCATTCTATCTCAACTTCTCGGCCGCTAGAAGTACCACCTGTTTTTCAATGGTCTCCTCTCGTCATCACTACCAATTTTGCCACATTTTCATAGAATTTAGGCTTGCTGAACTATTGCCATGTGATGTAAGCAGGGAACTAGCACGTTTTTAGTCCAAGAGTCCAATCCTTGTTAAATTTATCTTACTCTTTGAAAATTATGTACAGCACTACCAAAAAGGCTGTTTGGAATAGACCAATCAACGTTTTTTTTTTTTTTTTTTTTTTTTTTTACCCCACTAACTAATGGGCCTCATTGTTGTATCATGGAAATACAAGCCAGGTGGTACTTGAATTGGTCCTCTGGAAACTAAATGTGTCCAAATTCTGTTGGAACTGAAGGCCAAAATATCAGTGAAAAGATGATCAAGCTCAGTACCTTTATCCTTTGTTTGTCTCTCTCTCTCTCTCTCTCTCTCTCTCTCTCTCTCTCTCTCTCTCTCTCTCTCTCTCTCTCTCTCTCTCTCTTTTATAGACATGATAGCTTTGACTGCTTCTTATCCATTTGCATATATTAAAGAAAGACTTTCTGCATCAAAAATATAAATAAATATTGAATATCAATAAAATATATTGCTGAAAATAGTGGATAGATTTCAAGTCCTAAGATATTCATTGGTGGGTTATTACTAATTACATTTTACTTTTCGTTAGATTTATTTTTATTTCTTTTTTTTATTATTGGGCTCTCAGGGTGCCGCCCAACAAATGGTGTCCTGGGTAGCTGCCCATAAGGTTCATATGAGAAACCACCACTGATAGTACCAGGTGTGCAATTAATTCTGGCACTCGTCTTCTCCATGATAGGGCTCAATACTTCACATTATTCTGGAAGTTTTATTTCAGCTGTGACTAGATTGTGGAATTATTTTCCTAATCTCAAAAGTTGAGTTGGGGGAAAGTTTCATTGGTTCAAACTTGTTGCAGATGCTTTTCAGTTGAACAGATTGGCAAGTCTCGTTTCATGGATTATATATGACTGCTCTGTTTTAACATTGTTACTGATCTTAAAACATCTTATCACTTCCTATACAGTACAATGTATATAGATTATTTGTAATTTCTCTCATTCCTTTCTGCACTGGGCTGCTCTCCGTTGGAGCCCTGGGGCGTTTAGTATCCATGCTTTTCCAATTAAGATTGTAGCTTGGCTAGTAATGGTAATAATAATTATACTCGAATGATGATGATAATGTTTTAAATTGACTTGACCTGAATTTTTCTCATTTTCCTATCTGCATGAGGATTTTTCTAATTTTCTCTTACCTGCATGAGGCTAAGTTCATTTGATTCTTTAAAGGTGACTTAAGTAAATTCACATTTGTGTGTTAATCATCAGAAATGTCAGTTGTTGAATTTTGTCTGTAATTTCCCATGACTATCGTGTACTTAGGATTTAAAAGAGTGGGGGGGGGGGGGGGGCGATTAATCTCTAAGTGAACTTTCTCAGATTTTGTACTAAGATATACACGGTGCCAAGGTCCATAGACCTTGCACAGTGCTACTATAGTGTGAGGTCTACCGCCATATGTCGCCTACCCTGGTGGAGGGTGAGGTCTACCGCGTGACCAGCATCCCAGAGCCCCGCACCTAACCATCGAACATGTGAACTGCCCAAATCCCAGAGCCCCGCACCTAACCATCGAACATGTGAACTGCCCAAATCCCAGAGCCCCGCACCTAACCATCGAACATGTGAACTGCCCAAATCCCAGAGCCCCGCACCTAACCATCGAACATGTGAACTGCCCAAATCCATCAGTGGCCTGCTTATAGCAACCTAAATGCCATGTGGTACCAGCATTTTACAGTGAACCACCGACAATAATAAGTGAATCCAGCGACAGGAGCACACACACATGCAATTGAGCGATCGTGGTTGGATGCTAAAACGTTGATTCTGAAGAGATTAATGCGAGGTGTTGGTCGTCAGCTGTTTCAGTCTCATCTTGATCATTTTTGCTGGAAGGTGAAGAGAAAAAATTCCAATGATCTATTTGTGTCATTCTTAGAAGATGTACGAAGTGTGTATCGCTAGAATAAATGTATGGAAATATATGATAACCTATTTGATGTACGAAGAGTGTATCGCTAGAATAAATGTATGGAAATATGTGATAACATGTTTGATGTACGAAGAGTATATCGCTAGAATAAATGTATGGAAATATATGATAACATGTTTATTTATACCTTTATTCTTTTTTTAATGTAATTAGAAATCCAATTATCTATTTAAGTCATTTCCAAGATATGTTTAAATTAAGTGTTTATTGCTTAAACAAATATATGAAATGTGTTGTATCTATGAGGGACGAATAATCAGCAGTAGACCTCACGCTATAGTACTAACGGGAGGTGGGTCTCACGCTATAGTAGCACCGATATACACAATGCTCCAAGACCTTTGAGAGGTATCACCAAGAACAAGGCTTGAAAATAAGACTCGGACATAACAGTTAATCAACTACCATGAGTGATGAGTGAAGATGTTTGCTATCCAATTCACAATTTATAAAACTCAATCATAATCTTATTTGATGCTGTACCAGGGCCTCCAAACAAATATCAATCTTGACTGGATAAGGGAGGAAAAAAAGAAGCTGGTAAATGAAGGATAATTCAGCTAATTTAACTATAGTACCTAAGTAAATATGAGCAATAAGTTTTAAGACGAGATAGATGCTTTGTGATGCCCAACACATAATAAATAGCCAGGACCTTGTAGGGGTCTTTGATGCTGATTAAGGTCTGTTAGTGGTTTTTATTTTTCTATATGAATGAAAACTATCAGAGTTACAAGCAAATTCATTGCTAAATTATGTATCGTGATCAGTTAGTGTAGGAAAATGTAGAGGAGGGTAACAGAAATTGACAGCTTTGTTTTTTTAAGGGGAGTTTACAGTATGAATACTACAAATTTTATATAATTTTGATTTTTCCTAGCTATACAAACCCGAGTCCTAAATAAGGGGTTACTTCTGGTTTAGTTTTCTACGTCCAGACAATAAAATGAAATCAGTATATTACGTCATATTGTGTTGCTAGACAACTGCTGCACATGACATGTCTCTCTTGTATCAAACCCTTACTTGAAAACATTCTTCTGGTCAAAGACTTGCTGGGTGACTGAGGCGGGACCTTTGGTAATTGACTTAAGGTTTGTATAGCTAGGAAAAATAAAAATTTCTTAAAATTTGTATTTATTCTTATGCAGGTACAAACTTCTGAGTTATTTTTATGGGGAGTCTTCCTTGGGTGGGAGGAAGTGTCCGTGAAAATAGGTGTGCCCTACTCTCTCAAGATACAATTACTATAGTAATAGCAAGAGATCAAAGTGAATTATTTGTGAACAACAATGCAGCTTGCTCGGATGAGCCAGGGTTTTGTTCTATTCTAAAGAGCTTTCCCAGGGTAAAGTGATATGAACATCAAATGGCTTGTAATATTAATTTGTTCAATATATCAGCCAAACAACTAAAACAAGGCATTCTTATTTGCATTTGGTAGATTTTAAGTGTGGGCTTCAAGTTCAATCATAATCTCCATTATCATTTATATTCATGAACACACCCTTATAATGGAGAGAATTACTGATGCCTGGGATAGGAGCTGTTACTTGTCCCATGAAAGCTTAGGTTCGACTATTTGTTGTGCAGCTAAAGTAGGTCCAAGGGTGTCTAAGGACCAGTGTGTGCAATCTTTAAGGTAGTGATTTGTAAAATTGACTTGTCTCTTCCAGACTCCTGCTTTTAGAGCTTGAGCTACAGAGTGGTTTTTGCGAAATGCTAAGGTTGCGACAAGCCCACGTACATCATGTGCTGGAGGGTTAGCCCTCGGAGATGCTTCCCCTAAGGATTTATAGGCTCTCATTGTAGTTTCTCTCAACCAGAAGGAAATAGTGTTTCTTGACCCCCACAAAGTCACAAGTCTCTTTGCCACTAGAAGAAGCAAAAACCATTCTGAACCAACTGTCGTCCCTTGATGGCTTAGTACTAGGATGGGATGCCGAATGGATTTACAGTGAACCCTCGCTACTTCGTGGTTCGACCATCGCGGATTCACCACTTCGCGGATTTTTTCCATAACCCATATATATACAGTAATATATATATATATATATGTATGCATGTATTTATGTATATATGTAGGTATGTATATGTGTATACATATAAATATATATATATATATATATATATATATATATATATATATATATATATACACACACACACACACATATATATATATATTATTTATATATATATATATATATATATATATATATATATATATATATATATATATATATCTAAAGTAGGAAGATGTGATGTAGTTCTAAGGGAAAAGTATGGGAAATATGTCTGGGTAATAAGCAAAGCTCTACATCCAGTTTGTTTCTTCATTATGATTAGAGATAAATGTAAACAAAACATTGGTTGCCATTTTTTATCGTGTTTTTTAGCGTGTTTAGGAAATGCATGATATAAAATCACCTTTAATATTTGTGCCTGTTTTAGTTTAGGGTACTGTAGTACATGCATTAAGTGTTCTGTACATTAAAGGGTAGTTTGTTAACAGTACTACGTACAAGGGAAGGTTTTAAAAGTCTGAATATACATGTTGAATAAATAGGTAAATATGGTGTCACTACTTCGCGGATTTTCACCTATCGCGGCTGCGTCTGGAACCTATCTACCGCGATAAACGAGGGTTCACTGTAGCTCTAACGTGATTACCCCACGAACAAAAAGTCTACGTAATAGCAGCCATTCCTTATAAGGAAGGATAGAAGACCCAAGCATGATACGGTACGTAACGAAGGGAAACACGCTGAAAGAATACCCAATACACAACCGAAATCTCCCCGGCCGACCGATGGCCAATCAGGGCGGCAGGGGAAAAACCCGGCTACGACAAGGCATGTAAAGTGAGCGTACTTGACTATAACCTCGACAGCTGTTCTCGGCTCAGACTAAGGGGAGGAGTCAGTAGGTATCCCGGGGGAGGGATGAGTAAGGGGGGGTGGCTGGGGAACGAGAGGACTCGACCCGTAAAACAAAACAGCTGACTCCAAAGTCTCTGAGAGACGTGAGGTATCCCTGGAGGGGGATGAGGGTATGGGGTGGCATACACCAATAGAGGGGAGGGGAGGAGCCAGCGAGAACTAGCCAATGGTGGGGCTCGAGGTGATCACGTGGGACCGAGAGCGGACAGGAGTACCAACCTGTCCGAACAGAACCACGAGATAAACAAAAACGGAATGATCATATACGGATAATAGAATAATGTAAAAATAATGTAACATGTAGAACTAGGTTATAAGGCATGCGAAAGCTAAATTAAGGTAGTAAGAGAGGGACGCAGGTAATGGCAGGAAAAAAATAAATAAAGCTGAGCCCTCCAGCGCGGGTAGGTACCGAGCTGGACAGGGGGGCCAACACAACGGCTAGATCGGGTATGATGCCGATCGGTAGGATAACAAAAAACTAGAGTAAAAAACTGCCAAGCGAGAGTCCCACTCGAACTAATAGCGTAACTCTATCTAGGTGTAATGAGTAATAAATCCTAGATTAAAAAACACCATAACGTGATAACAAAAACCTTCCAGGTACTCGGCCTTGAAGGGTAGCAAGCAAGCCAAAACCTAAAGTAAAGTTCAGATAGCTATGATACGTGAGCAATAATATCAGTATAGTAATGTGTTAATTGGTAAAAAACTCCAGCGCAACAGGTTCAAAACGAATAACAATTAGTATAGAAGACTAATTGCAAGGCGTTATGAACGAGCCAAGGAGGTAGCAAGGCCAACATGGCCGCCGCGAAGCGGGGCCATCGAGACTGAGAAAACACGAAAACTCAAATAATAATGAAAATAAGGGCAATGCTACCTCTAGAAGCACAGAAATCATAGATCTAGTACTTAACTTGGATGAGGAATCTTGGGTATCCGACATCTTGCACTAGAACAGGAGTAAACCCCCGAAAACACAGAGCCAAAAAGCACAACAAACGGTCGTAGTGATGCTATGAAAAGGAGTGACGTAGTTCGCGTGGGTTGAGATGGTGGTAGTAGCTTTCAGTGGTGGGTGTTGAACGGCACCTCGCTGTTACAGGGATGTTAAAGAGGAGATATCTAAATGGCACGAGACCTCTGGTTGTGGTTTTTCACGCCCCAGTATTATACCGACAACTATTTAGGTGAGCGAGCTGGGTTCAACCCTGGCATTCCTATGCAAATTTTTTCTCTGGTAATACATAGCAGTTATATACCTTAGAAATGATGCAAAAGGAGCATTTCACGGAGCGGCACAGGTGGAGCCCAGAAATAGATTTTTCCTTCGTCAAAATCCCTTTTTGCTGACAGACAAGATGCTGTGAAGTCACAAGGCCAAACGGACATGGAACCAAACATCTATATAGTTAAAGGCCAAAAGCAGTAAAAGCTAAAATAAAAAAGCAATTTTTTTTATTTGCATAGATAAAATGTAAGATATACTGTATATATAAGTGAATACACAAAACCTTATGAAATTTATGTAAAATATGTAAATAAAAATATAAACCAAAAGATTAAATGCAAAAAATAAATATAATCGAATACAAAACTTTAAAATGGAATTTAAAAAAAAGAGTGAATAAACTTTTTAGTTCTCAGGTAAAGAGAAAAAATTAAAGTAACACTTCAATCTATTATTGCATCTGTATTTTAGTCAGACAGATGCAATAATAGATTGAAGTGTTACTTTATTTTTTTCTTTTTACCTCAGAACTAAAAATTTTATTTACATTTTTTTTAGAAATTCTATTTTAAAGTTTTGTATTCGATTATATTTATTTTTTGCATTTAATCTTTTGGTTTATAATTTTATTTACATTTTTTACACAAATTTCATAAGGTTTTGTGTATTCACTTATGTATACAGTATATCTTACATTTTATCTATGCAAATGAAAAAAAAAATTGCTTAGTTATTTTAGCATTTACCCTGTTGCAAAGAGCTTTTATGCGATCATTAATGATGATGTATTTTTCGTTTGGCTGTGAATTGTCAATCCGCATCGATGTCTGTTCTATTAAAATTTCATTTGCTGTCTGCTCGTTTTGAATAACTCATAATAGCTTGGAAACTGTTGCATATTACGAGTTATATTGAGTCTCCTTTCAAATGCATGGTGCCATCCTTTGAGAGAATTGTTAATCCTCTGTAAATTATTTTTAACTCGAGAGTACACGGACCATATATCCACATAAAAAATGGGTCTCCTTTGGTGTCCTCTCTGCGTTATTATTATTATTATTATTATTATTATTATTATTATCTAAGCTACAATCCTAGTTGGAAAAGCAAGATGCTATAAGACCAAGGGCTCCAACAGGGAAAAATAGCCCAGTGAAGAAAGGAAATAAGGAAATAAATAAACGATATAAGAAGTAATGAACAATTAAAATAGAATATTTTGAAAACATTAACAACATTAAAACAGATATCTGATATATAAACTATAAATATTTGTCAGCCTATTCAACATAAAAACATTTGATGCAAGTTTGGACTTTTGAAATTCTACTGATTCAACTACCTGATTAGGAAGATCATTTCACAACTTGGTCACAGCTGGAATAAAACTTCCAGAACACTGTTTAGTATTGAGCCTAATAATGGATAAGGCCTGACAATTAGAATTGACTGCATGCCTACTATTATAAACAGGATGGAACTGTCTGGGAAGATCTGAATATAAAGGATGTTAAGAATTGTAAAAAATCTTATGCAACATGCAATTAACTAGTTGAATGACAGTGCCAGAGATTAATATCTAGATCAGGAATAAGAAATTTAATAGACCGTAAGTTCCTGTCCAAAAAATTAAGTTGAGAATCGGCAGCTGAAGACCAGACAGGAGTACAGTACTCGAAACAAGGTAGAATGAAAGAATTAAAAACTTCTTCAGAATAGTTTGATCACCGAAAATCTTAAATAGTTTCTAATTTCTTTGTGCAATTGAAGAAGACACAGACCTAATGTGTTTATCAAAAGTAAATTTGCTGATGAGAATCACACCTAGAATTTTAAGTCATACTAAGTTAAAGAAACATTATCAATGGTGAGATCCAGATGTCGAGGAGCCACTGTCCTTGACCTACTTACAATCATACTTTGAGTTTTGTTAGGATTCAACTTCATACCCCATAATTTGCACCATGCACTAATTTTAGCTAGATCTCTATTAAGGGATTCAGCCACCCCAGATCTACATTCGGGAGATTGAATTGATGCAAAGAGAGTAGTATCATATGCATATGCAACAAGCTTGTTTTGTAGACCAAACCACATGATATATGTATATAGTATGAAAAGTAATGGACCAAGAACACTACCCTGAGGAACACCAGATATCACATTCTTATACTCACTATGGTGCCCATCAACAACAACTTGCGATCTATTATTTAAAAATTCAATAATGATGCTAAGAAACGACCCACCCACTCCCAACTGTTTCAGTTTGAAAACAAGGGCCTCATGATTAACACGGTCAAAGGCAGCACTAAAATCAAGGCCAATCATACGAACTTCCTGACCACAATCAAGGGATTTCTGTACAGCATTGGAGATTGTAAGAAGGGCATCACATGCTCCAAGGCCTTTACGAAAACCAAATTAGCAAACTAGGGAACAGATGATTACCTACAGCAAACCTATTAAGACGTTTTTCCAAAATACGTTAAAAAAAACTTTAGATAATAAGGGAGTTTTGGAAATTGGGCGGTAATCAGTTGGACTTGAGCCACTACAAACACATTTACATAGTGGAGTAACATTACCAATTCTCCAACAATTGCTAAAATCTCTTCTTGCTAACTTGCACAAAATAACAGATAACTTTAGAGCTAAGAAATCTGCAGTCTTTATAAAAAACAAAGGAAAAATACAATTTGCGTCTACACCTCCACAAGCATTAAGATCCATCAAGAGAGCTTCAATTTCACAAGATCGAAAAGCTAAACTAGTTAGTTTAGCCTTAGGAAAATAGGAATGAGGAAGTTCGAGTTTCTCATTACTCTGCTTACTGTCAAACACATCAGCCAAAATGATTGCCTTTTCCTTTGGACAGTGAGTGACAGAGCCAATTGGTTTAAGTAAAGGAGGCACTGCTGCATTTACACCAAAGTGTGCAGATTTAAGGGTAGTTCACCACTTATGCTCATGGGTTGTAACAGAAAGGGTTTCTTTTATGGTCAAATTGTATTCCTTTTCAGTTGAAGCATTAACTCTCTGAGCAAAAGCTCTAAGCTGAGTATAGTTATTCCAGGTCACATCTGATCTGTACTCTTCCAAAGATGGCAGGCCTCCTAACAACGTACTTTCATAATATACTAGAAAATCATTTAACAAGTTATCAGTTTGATCAGATATCGTACGAGCTAATTGGTGAAATAACTCTTGCACATCTGCAAGTGGGACAAATCCAATAGCTTGTTACTGCTTAATAAGATGGTCATTGTTGGGTTCAAGATACAATTGTTGGCAATTCACATGACTGAATATCTTTCCATAAAAACTGTGCAAAGTGAAAGAAGTATCCTCTTACTGATATATTTGGGAAGTTTTTTAATGCTATTTATTGTTACTTGCTTGAAGTTTACTATTATTGAATTTGGATTTTAAAACGGATTTTGAGCAAAGCGAAAAATCTATTTTTGGGTGATATCGCCATGTTGTCC
Source organism: Palaemon carinicauda (assembly GCF_036898095.1). Classification (NCBI taxonomy): domain Eukaryota; kingdom Metazoa; phylum Arthropoda; class Malacostraca; order Decapoda; family Palaemonidae; genus Palaemon; species Palaemon carinicauda. The sequence goes on from NC_090739.1 coordinate 73,693,778, forward strand.
ATGGAAGGTTCCTTTAGGCAGCTTTCTAAGGGATATTTGGCTACTATGATACTCCCAGAGAATTAACCACAGGTTTCCAGAATTTTAACTCCTGGCGCGAGTATCCTTTATATAACTTTAGAGGATATCACATAATATCAGGGGACATATTTCTTGATACAACACATGGCAATCTTCACCCCGAATAGATTTTCCGCTTTGAGAGGGAAGAGTGGCGAAACTGAAGGGGAGCCGTTATCAAGGTTACCCGGTGGATCCCCTCCCAGTACTACTATGGCGTAACTATTCCTTGTTGCATTTAAGCATGGATAGCCGCAGATAGGGTAGTTTCAGGTGGGGTCTTTCATTACATAGTTGTATACTCCTTTTTGAAAGAAGGGAGGGTCCATCAGGATGATATGGCGATATCACCCAAAAATAGATTTTTCGCTTTGCTCAAAATCCGTTTTTTTGGGCTCAGCCATGTCGTCCTGATGGAAGCTTACTAGTGAATTACTTGAAAGTACTATATCTGTGCATTTGTGTAAGTGCCTTTACTTTGAATGAGTTCCTTATATGGTCTCCTAGACCTTTATATATGACATTACCGTTATTTCTCATAACCACTAAGCTTGGAACTAGCTTAGGGCTTCCTGCCCCCTGCAGGGAAGGTGTCGACTTCGACTATAAGGATTCAAAGTTTGTATCTCCATAGGGACGGAAATCTGTACTCTGATTTCAAGTTGGGCCCTTCTAGGGTTTAATTGAAACTCTACTATACTTTATTCGTCTGTAACTGAGATAGCAGCAGTAAGACGCAAATACGTTTAGTAATTTTACCTAGTAACTAGATTATCAATTGTAGGTATGAATCTGATCCGGCAATGAAAACACATCAGGGTCCATATTTTCTCCTGTTGGAAAATTATGTAATTTCATCGAAATGATGCCACTCAATGGAGATGTGAAACCAAATCTGACTGATTTGTACAGAATTTGGAAATGCATGAACACCATGACGCAACATTCACTCGGCACTGATGTTATCGGTCAGATATGCACCTATATGGAACAGTATGTTAATCATCGTTGTGATTTGCACTTGAGGGTAAATGTACCCATGCACCCGATGCACTCGAAAGTCCCAAAGCAGTTCACTGTTCGTCTCAGGCTTAGACAACGGGTTTTTTAAAATCACCCGCTGCCACCACAACATGTCTTATTTTATGTACTTGCTTTGCATAGAGTTGGAAGAAGTTGCGTGAAGAAGCAATTTTCTTAGGATCATGAACTGCGGGTGAGCTGTCAGGATCCGCTCTGCGAATAAGTAGGTGAGCATTGCTCTCAGATCAAAGGGATTAACCGGTGATGAGGTGTGGGACAGAGGTAGATGGAGAAAGCTGACCAGAAACATCGACCCCACATAGAAGTGGGAAAAGATATAGACAAAGAAGAAGATTTTGATTCTGAGGTTTCTCCTCGGAAGAACTGTCCTTCCTTGAAGTCTGAAGTTCTACAAAGATAGACCTTAAGACACCTTAATGGGCATAGGGAGACATCTTCCTTCAGTGGGCAGATTCGCCAAGGACCCCACCTTTTGGTGGCCAGCTCGTTTTGTGAGAAAATAGGATCGGGGAAAGGATTCAGTTCTCCCTCTTCTGTAAACTGAATATGGCCTACATCCCTGATAGGGCCAATATTTCACCAACTCTAGCCCTTGAGGATATTGCGAACAGAAAATTGACTTTCTGTGTTAGCTCTTTTAGAGTACAATCCTCATTGTTTAGGTTTGAAGCATAGTGCAAGACTTTTACCAACGCCCATGTAATGGGCTTTGGAGGGGTTGCCGGCTTGGGTCTGGTGCATGCTTTGGTACCTTAAAAAAGGTTCGCTTATGAGGTTCGTCTCAAAGGCGTATAGAAGAGGTCTAATCAGGGCCGACTTACACTTGATTATCGTAGTGGAAGTCAGGCCTCGTTCAAGTAGGTAAAAGAAGAAAGAGACAGAAACCTGTTGAAATTTCTGTTGGTCCCCGTGTTTTCACGAGGGTTACCCCTTTCTTCCAAGACAATCCACGCTGTTTCCTGGTTGGACTTGACTTGTACTCTACAATGAAGTTGGCCACATTCTTCGAGATCCCAAACTTTTGTTCACTGTTGGGGCGAAAAAATCATGAGATGCAGGTTGTTGGTTCTCGAGGATGAAATGTAATAGCTGACTTCTGCACCAGTTTGGATAAAACTGGGTATGGCAGAGGAAACAGCTACAGTTTCAATTCTAGAACTAGAGGAAACCAATTGTTTTTGGCCCATTTGGGGGCCACCAAAGGAGCTGTTCCTCTGCAGGATCCTAGCTTGTCAAGGACTTTTAGCAGGAGATTGGTTGGTGGAAACAGATAAATTCGATTCCATCCATTCCAGTCGAGAGACATGACGTCTATTGCTTTTGCTGAAGGTTCTCGTAAGGGGCTACATAACGAGGTAGCTTCTTGTTGTCGCTCATTGCGAAGAGGTCGATCTGCAGTTCCGGGACTTTTATCGAAAATAAAGGCGAATGAGTCTGCGTCTAGGGACCATTCTGTCTCTATCGGCTTTCGCCTGGATAGAGCATCCGCCGTTACATCCCGGAACCCTTGAAGGTGAACTGCTTGATAAATGCCATCTTCTCTTCCTTGCCAAGCGGAAGATGGCTAACATCACGTGGTTGATGTGAGGTGAACTCGAGCCTTGACGATTAGACATATTACTATCACCTCGTTGTTGAGAGCCAATCTGATGTGGATTGTTCTGTGAGGGGATAGTCTCCTCAACGTTAGGAGGACTGTCATAGCCTCCGAGATGTTGATGTGAAAGTTTTTTAACTGGAATGATCAATTTTTTGCCCTTTCCTTTCATGCGGATGGCCTCCCCATTCTTTCAGGGAGGCTTCCATGTGTATCGCCACTGATGTTTGTGGTGGTTGCAAGAGAATTGTCTGTGCTAGGCTCTTATTCGTTGACCACGGCCTGAATGGCATGCGCAGTCGGGTCAGTGTCAACCTTGTTGATCTCTTCGAGCGTTTGATGCGTATCTTCTCCAGACTCCTGGCGCATCCTTTAGCTGTGCTTTTAATACCAAGTCTGTCACTACTGCGAACCGGAGAGAGCCCAGTACTCTTTCCTGTTGGCATTTTGAAATCCTCTTGCGTTGGATTAGTCTCTTGATAGATGCCGCTATTTCTCTCCTCTTCTTTAATAGAATGGAGAGGTGGTGTGACTGCAAGTTCCTATGGATTCCTAACCATTGAAACTTGTGAGCTGGAGAAAGGTGAGACTTCTAGCGATTGATCTTGAGGCCAAGGTGTTCCAGGAACTAGATCACCTTTCCGGCCGCTTTCAGACAAGTAGACTTGGATGCTGCCCACACCCGCCAATCGACCAGTTATGCTACTACCTGTACTCCTTCGGAGCGTAGGTGCTGGACGATCGTGTCCGTTAGCTTTGTGAATTCCCTTGGGGCTATGTTTAGTCCAAAGGGCATGGCTGTGAAGACAAATTTTGTCTTCTGTAGCCTGAATCCTAGGTAAGAGGAGAAGGGACAACTGACTGGTAGGTGCGGGTAAGCATCTGCCAGGTCTATTGAGACCGTATAGGTAGAAGGGTCCTTATGTATTGCACTGTAAGCATCCGGAACTTGTTGTTCTCGATGAACTTAATGAGTGGAGACAAGTCTAGAATGACTCTGGGTTTGTCCGAGTCTTTCTTGGGAACACAAAACAGCCTTCCCTGGAATTTTGATGGACTTCGCTTTCCTCATTACCTTCTTGTTCAAGAGTTCTGAGGTATATTCTTCCAATAAGTGGGAAGTGTTGGAAGAATTTTGGAAGGGTGGATTTCTTTTCCATTTCCAACCAAGTCCATTTGTAATTTGGCTGTGGACCCAGGGATCAAAGGTCGAATGATCCCAAAAGTGGAAAAGTCTACCTCCTACCTGGAACCTCTCATTGTTTAGAGGTTCCTGAGGGCATGTTTCCGTGACCACGTCCACCTCCACCTTTGGGGGATTTCCGGAGGATCCTCTTTTTGGGCACTTACCTTTGTGGGGCCAAAAGGTGGTCGAGTGCCTTTCAAAGCCTGGATTAAATACAGGTGACTGGCTACCAGCTGATAAGAGACCATCTGGAAGGTGGTTTACGGCTGGACTACCATTTGAGGCATCGTGGTCAAGGTCACGGTTGAAAATTGTGCAGTTCTAATGATGATTTCCTCTTTGAGGACATGCCCCACTTTTGGAGCAGGTTGCTACTCTCCGCTGTGGCTTTGGTAATGACTTCTTGGACCACTTCCTGTGGGAAAGGGTCTACGCCCCAGGTACATGATGAAATCAGTTTCTGGTTCGTGTTTCACCGTTTTTGCGGCAAACACATGCTCTCTACAGGTCCTTTTTTGACCTGAGAAGAGCCTACAAATCCATCGCAAGGGTTGGGCATTATTAAAGTCCTGCACACTTTTCTAAGCAGTTCTGATGAGACAGGGAGGCGGCAAGACTGTCTTTCGTCTCCTGTTCCCTTCTCAAAGGATGGTTTGGCAACTTTGGAAGGTTCTCATTAAACTGCTGGTCTGCTATCTCCGGATTCAACCTCGAGATGGAAAAGGTTAGATTTACATCTTTCCACTTCTCCTTGCAGATGGGCGTAGCTAGAGATAATGGTTTGCATTTCTCTAGGATTGGGCAGGGTTTTTCCTTTCGACTGTTCTCATGACACAGTCTAGGGCTTTCCCCGAAAGGGGGAAGACTCAAGAGGAAGGAGCAATGAAGGTTGGATGCTTCTCGCTCAATGCTGAAACTTTGGAGTAGCATATCCGGCCCCTTTCTGGGTCTTGGTGAGGATGGCCTGTGCCTTGTCATGTTCGAGGACAATGACTTCCTTTGGTATAGTCTCCTCACGGGATTTAGGTTCATCTCGCAGTCTCACGTAGCAATCTGGGTACGCTGAAAGCTGGGCCAGAATTGAAGCTCTTCAAGGAGATTGGACCCCAACTTCTAGGAGATATAAAGCTTCCCATTCAACATGGGTATGTGTTCCGTCTACCTCCAGGGGTTGGTTCGGAGGAGTGAGGTAGGTCAGATATTTTAAGGGGCTTAGCGGAGCTCCTGGAAGCGCCAGGGCGTTTCTTTCCCTGTACCTCTCTCTCTTCATCTCTTTGAGATCTTGCTTATTCTCCTTCCTGAACAATGTCAATGTCTGCTGGATTGACTCTAGGAGCGTTTTGCTCCTGCCGACCTGTCTATCCAGTTGGGGAGTTGGGGCTGAAGAGGTTGACGGCATAAGTTGATATGCCGGCACAGTGAGCTGAGGGACCTCAGTCACCGTCAAAACGTATCCTTCTTCCTCCTTGGGTGGTTGAACCACTCCTTATTTAGGGCCTTCTAGCAGTAGGTCCTGTTCAGAGTCAGTGGACACCTTTGACATCCGATCTTGGCGGATGTCCAAGCTTTGCAGTGCCTGTTGATATCCGTGTCCACTGTCCGTTGGATAGAGGGATGCTGGACTTGTGCCTGAGGCACAAATGTATTCGATTGAGCCTTAGGGAACAGTAGGCACTACAAAGATTTGTTAGGTAGGTAAGGTCCCGGAGAGTTCTTCTGGAAGCCTCATACTCACTTTTGGTGGGTTTCCCTTGCTGTATCCCTTGACTCTGTAGTGTCGGGGATATCTTTACAAAGCCGTCGGTCAGCAAGGTCAGGTGATTGGAGCGACCCTTCAGGTCCCAGAACCTCAGGGATCCAGATACGATGCAGCAGGGGCATAAAATCTGTACATCGTATGCCCACAAAAGTCCTTACTCTTGTGGTTGCAGAATACAATTGTACACTTCGCCATTGGCTCCTCCTGTAAGGGAGAAAAAGGGTGAATGAGTACTAGGTTCTTTATATCATTGATATAATATATGCTTAAAATACGGGTCCCAGTACCTCAGGGATCCGGATACGATGCAGCAGGGGGCATGAGACCTGCACATCTTGTGGCCACAAAAGTCCCTACTTTTGTGGTTGCAGAACAGGACTGCACACTTCACCTTAGATTCCTCCTGTAAGGAGAGAAAGAGTGAAATGAGTATAGGGTAATTTATCTCACTGATAAATTTAAACATGCATAAATAGTATATTTTACTATTATTTATCATAGCTTAGGATAGTAAGCTAGAAAAGAAGTAGAAAAGATACATATCTGTGTTTCCCCTCCAGGCAATTGCTGTGACCTCCTACATTATTAATATTTCTAATTTCCTTATCAGGGAAAATACAGAGTGGAATAACTCTCGTACATAGAGCCGGAGTCAGTGGATACTGAAACTAACTCCACCACTAGTAAAATATTAATACTGACAGGTAATCATTGGTGTTCCGATGATCTAAGATTCATCAGAATGTTGAAGGAATACTTCACCTAAACATTTTTTAAATGGTCTCAGCAATGGACTGTGAAAGGATACACAGAGTATGTTGGAAATTTCATACTATTGCATCATTATATACTGTAGTTTTCTAACTGCTGTATTGTTATACAGTACTGCAGCAATACTGGCTACTGTATTGTCTTATACTGTAGTTTTGCCGGTATGCTACCGAGTTAGGCTAGTACCTGGCAGCACTAGCTGACAGAGAGAGAGAAAGAATGGAAAGAAGGACTACCGTATTATTATAGTTTAGTACAATTATTAGGGGTGTAGGGACTACTGTCTCTACTGCCTTCTTTCCAGAATGAGAATTCAAATGGAAGGAGAGGAATACATTGATTCTAGCTTCCATCCAGCCACAATTTCTGTTGCCGGATGTACTGCCGGTTACAGGGTTTGTGGATGGCAGTCCAAGAGAGGACTGAAGAATACTCAAAAGTTGTAATGGGTTTCCCACACCGGCAGCCGTCAGGGCCGGCTCAACCTTTCCCGGAGCATTGCTTCCGTTAGGGAGATGGTCGAAGCAGCAACCTAACCGCCTTTGTAGGAGCCCGGCCGGTAACCCAGTCAGCCCGGCAAGCGGGGTGATTGTAGAATACCGGCCTCAGGAATCGTGACGGCTCACTAAAGGACAGAAGGGGAATGGAAAGGGTCTTATATTTTACAGAGAAAGGTGGCGGCAGGTATGCCTCCTACTTCCGGCTGCAAATCAAGGAAACATAGTTTCCTATACCAGCGCTGTCTTGGCGGCAGAGGAATAACGATTCCTTAGCCTGAGATATTGCCGGATATAAGACATGTCTTCTAGTCCACAAGGGAGAAAGGTGGCGGCAATTATACTACCCACTTTCGGTTGTGGACTAGGGAAGCCAAACTTCCTATGCCGGCAATGATGTAACTGGCAGCGGAATGACTATTCCCCTATCGGTAGCGTTGCCAGCAACAAGACAGAATACCTGTGTTACTGTCGTATTTCAAAGCCGAGATACTCGCCGGCAAAGAAGATTGACAGAAAAAACTATCCAAGTCAAGCCGGAGTACTCTACTCGATGGCGATGACAGAAGATAGGGTTGTCGCCTGGGCTGGTGGCACTCAGGGGGAAGGAAGGGTTTATCCTCATTTCTCTAAAAGAGAAGCGTATCGAATTATACTAGTAATTCTAGGAGATATCTATATCTCCGACGGAATTAATAAAAACGATACAAGAGGTTAAATGGGAAAAACGTTACTAAAGTACACTAAAACGAATAAGGTTAGCGTAACCCGAGTCGGGCTCTCGGATACGCTAGTACCACCGAGGCCCTATCGTATACGATAGAAACGTTTATTAGGAAGAGGAAATATTACATGTTTAAAGCTTATCTTCACTGGTATAATTTTGCCTAACTAGCTAGAGCTTCTTTATAGCTAATTACCGGGAACGTCGTACTACTAACTAAATAAAGCATTTATGGCGTATGACAACGGTCTTAAAGTGGCCGCCTCCGGGGATGGCAGTGCTCCGCTTAACACACCTCAATTATGTTAATTTAACTGTGAGAAGGGAGCCAAAAATTATACATAGGAAAGATTAAATACTCATTTTTCCAGAGGATGAAGATGCTGGAGATTGCATGGTACAGTAATATTCCTTAAAAACAAAAAACAGTAACAACACCGAAAGCAAGTAGGAGAAACACTGTGCTTAAAAGGCTACTTTTAAAAGAATAGTTACGCCATAGTAGTACTGGGAAGGGATCCACCGGGTAATCTTGATAACGGCTCCCCTTCAATTTCGCTACTCTTCCCCCTCAAAGCGGAAAATCTATTCGGGGTGAAGATTGCCATGTGTCGTATCAAGAAATACGTCCCCTGATATTATGCGATATCCTTAAAAGTTATATTAAGGATACTCGCGCCAGGAGTTAGAATTCTGGAAACCTGTGGTTAATTCTCTGGGAGTATCACTGTAGCCAAATATCCCTAAAGGAACTTGGCTTCGGGCCAAAATTTAAAAAATCAATAAATCTATTCATCATAAAGAAGCTTCCTTCCAGCACGTGCTGTTTTAATAAATTCCATAATCAAACTGTAGAGATTTGGTTTTGTTTAGTTTTTAAAAAATTGTATGTACAGAAACATTGCTTTTTATAGAAATTTTAAATTGGTATTTCATCCAGCAGGAACAACGTAGTCTGTCAAGCAATAAATATAGAACCATCAGTTAACAATTTCATTAAAACTTGAGGGCCCGATCAGTGAACAGGCTTTTGATTTTTGTAAGTTTGTTTTGTGTTCGTTCGGCTTTATGACTGGTTTGTTCCATGTCTGTTCGGCCTTTTGACTTTCGGCATCTTGTCTGAGCATGGATGGCTCAGATGCTCTGTGATGACGTTTCTCTTCCTGGAGATAAACCTCACCTAGAGAGAGAGATCGCCTGGGACTGTGTCCACTTGAGAATCTCTACTGCTAGGTTGCTTAGCAGGAGAGAGGCTACGCCTCCTTGTTTGGAGATGTAAGTCACTATCGTGGGGGTGTTGCTCATCAACATCAACACCACTGAATGACATTCAGAATCTTTGCAAAGTGGAGTAACACTAGTTGTGCTGCTTTCATTTCCAGGAAGTTTATGTGGAAGTTCTTGTTCTCTTCTGACCATAAGCCCGAAATCTGTTTATTTCCCAGATGAGCTCCCCATCCTTGGCGAGATGCATCTGTGAACAGCATGAGCTGTGGGAGGAGCCTGAAGGGGGTTTCCCTTTAACAGGTTCTCCTCGTTCAGCCACCACAGGAGATGTGATATCGCCTCTTGAGGTACTTGCAGCAGGGTTGCAGGGTGGTCTCAGGTTTGTGACCACTGGCTCTTTAGAGCCCACTGCACTGAGCATAGATGCAATCTCCCCAGGGCAACGAGTTTTTCTTAACGAGAAGAGATGATCTAACAACTTCTGCCACATCAGGGCAGGCAGGAGGTTCCCTTTCAGAAAGATTGTTGCCAATGTCCTGAACCTTACTACTCTGTCAGCAGCAGGGCACTGAGTCTATGTCCATGCCAGGATACCTGATGGACTGATTAGGAACAAGGCTAGACTTCTGTAGGTTCAGTTGGAGCCCTAACATTTTGCACAGATCGAGTAGTAGGTCTTTGTGTGTTTCAGCAGGAGAGCTCGGTATTCTTCCAAGAGAAGCCAGTCGTTTAACTATCTCATAAGCCTGAGTCCCAGGTTGTGTGTCCTTGTAAAAGACTTAGGTGAAGCTCGGGGGGGAGGGGGGGGGGAATAATTTGCCAAAACACAGCCCCCTTGAACTCGAACAGCATGTCTCGAAAAGAAAACCTTAGGTACTTCCTCAAGGCAGGATGGATGGGGACCTGAAAGTAAGTATCTTTCAGGTCTGTGGTCAGAAGGTAGTCGTTCTTCCTGATGGCATGGAGTACGTAGGTTGGGGTCTCCATCTTCAACCTTGTCTGCAAAATATAAAGGTTTAAGAGGGATAGGTCTGTGACGGGTCTCCAACCTCCCTTCCCGTCAGCTTATCTACCAGGAGTAGATTGCTGAGGAAGCCTGGAGGGTCATAGAAGACTTCCTCCACTGCTTCTCTGATTAGCAACTTGGAGATTTCTTCTGATAGGAGTAGGTCTTTTGGAGATCCTTTCACATAATAATTGGACCCAATTCCTGGTCAGAGGAGTGGACAGTCTACGAAGGGGATCCAATACCCTGAACAGAGGACTTCTACCGTCCGAGTGTCAATCCCAAAGTCCTGCGACCTTTGCCAAGTGCATTATAGGTGTTCCCCCCCCACAGGTAGTAAGCTTGGGGACATACCATCCCTAGCGTGAACTTCTGGGTACCACGTCCTTTTCGACTGGATGAATGTCCTCTCTGACAAAAGGTAGGTCTAGGATTCTGCCTCCCAGGCTGTTGTGCATCTGTCGGACGGAGGAGACATCTCTGTTGGGGGGGGGGGTGTCCTAAAAGGCGAGTTCTTCGTATGTTTCTGAGGAGTGGGCAACCTTTTTGCCGCTGCTCTGCTTGTTGTAGGGCTTTGTCCCAGCCTCTCTAACTTCTGAATGGCATTAGTCACGTCTTGAGGACGGAAAAGGGAAGGAGAATTAATTAGGTCTGAGTTCCTAAAAACCATAGCGTCTCTAGGGGACAGCTGTCAAGAGTATTTAGCCAAGATGGCATTGCACCCCTTCAGAACACAATTTCCCCAAAAGAAAATGTTCTGGTGGAGGAGGAACTGTATGTCTTTAGCACCAGATATTGAAAGTTCCTTGATATGTTCCCATGTCTTTGAGGTCTCTAGAAATGGCAAAACTGGAGAGTTCACCAGATCAGTGGTCTATCCATAAGCAAGTTTGAATGGGTGACTTGACTGCTACCTCCATGTTAGCCAGTACTGGTCTTGAAATCGTGGTGGGTAAGTTTAGTAGTTTTTCTGACAAAACTGAAGGTACAGTACTAAGTTAGCCACACCTGGATCAATGGAAAGTGGGCTCTGAAACGTGCCATTGTTAACGTAAAAACATCTCTAGCGTGACAGAGATGATAGTGGAAGCTTTGAAGATCTACTCTTTTTGTAGCGAGTTTTCAACAGCGGAGAGTTATGTTCAAAAACCTAAGTACAGTATGTCCTTAGTCTGGTTGGAAAGGGCCACATCAAAACTAAGTCTGGGGGTCTGAGACAGTGGGAAGGTAGTATCGTTAGAACACCGTCTGTTATTAGTCTGCGCTAAGGGAGGGTCTTCTAAACCTTTTAAATGGCGGATAAGGCTCATAATCTTGAAGTGTGAGGCTTCCGAGCTCAATACCGAGACCTCAAAGGGGGGGAGGTCATCAATAGTAATGATATCTCAATGAGAATGTTCTGTTTTAACTTTTCCTCTAACGTCCTTCCTTTCCCTCGAGTAATAACAGGAGTGGAAGGAATCTAGTTCACTCTCATTGTAAGAGCGTTCCTCTCTACATCCTGAACGGGAAACAAAGGAGTTCAAGTCTCTCTCAGAACTCATTTTACGAGGTGAGAATTCTCGGCACCAGATCTGCCATCTTGAATGCCTACAGCGAGGACTACGTCTATATCGTCTGCCTATCTGTTCCTCTACGTCCTAAGGCTAAATGATCCTTGAGAACGGGGAAACTTTCTGCGCCCCTTACCCGCTTTCTGTACCTGTAAAGAATTTTCTGAAAGAGAACATCATTCCATAGATCGCTTAACTTATAGTCATGATCGTCAGACCGAGTGTAAGAATGGGGTGTATCTAAACAATTAGTGGGTTTGTTTCTGGTATAAACACATGGTTCTTATTTGCGTAGGGTGAAGTTTTATCTCGTTGGTTCATATCTGAGGGTTTGTAAAACTGTAGGATGAAGTTTTATCCTGTTGGTTCCTATCCGAGAGTTTATGAAACTCCGGGGGAACTCTGGATCTATGTGGAGATAATTTACTACACCCTCTAACATCCGGTGGGCATATAGTTACATTCTTTTAGCATCATTGTGACGTGAAGGAATACTCGGACGTGTTAAGAGGGTGACGCGTTCAGTGACGTCATGACACTTATGGGTAACAACTTGTTTGGACCTGTTGACCTACCCAGACTATGAGAGAGTAATTTCACTAGCAGAGAAGGTGACGTCATCCTGTTTAGACACATTGGCGTGTTCAGATTTATGAATCTGAATGTTCAGCATGACTATTCTTAGAAGAATTCCTTGGTATGGAAGGAATAGTTATACTCGACTTTCCAGTTTTATTTAGCTTCGAAGGAGAAGTCTGCTTGGAGTATGAAGGTATTGTCAACTCTGGTGTGAGGACGCAGCTGAAGTGGTCCAACCACCCTCATAGTAGATAGATGACAAACCTCCTGACTCATTCCGGGTGCTCTATACAGAAGTTTTCTGCTGAGGACCCCTAGCTGTACGAGGCAAGCTTTTCTCATTAATACGAGTTGGGGACTGGTAATCCGGATCTTCCAATAAGGCTGCCTCGGTACGGGGGGAAATGACAGGCTCAACTCTAAGGTTCTTCTGGAAATGAGGACATGCTTTCACCGTTCTGATAAGAGACACTTCTATCAGGGTGAACATCTTATCTGTGTAGTCTGACAAACACAAATCTCTACTCACTGCACTCGTATAGGGTGAGAGATCTAGACATAACAGCATAATCTGATATGAAAGCATCTAGTGGGGTTCCGGCTCAGGCAGCACAGCAGTCGTAGCCAGGAGATCTGCAGTAAGAACAGGATCAATATCATACTGTACATTATTAACCTTAGGTGATATAAATATTGAAAAAATTACGGCCATTATCCTCTGTGTCAGAAACTTAAGAGGGCTCCTGACCCGTAGACCTTAGTGGGGCAATAACATTCGTTGCCGAACCTACCTTGAGCTTCTCACTGCTCATAGAAAGTGAGGGAGGAGAATGATCTCTATTGGTTTGCTTCTTACGGCGAGAACAATATTTATCCCACTTGGAGGATGACCACTCTCTACAATACTCACATGGAGACTCCACCAAACATCTTTCCCATGTACATGATTGACATACTGGGTGAGGATCCCCTTCTACCCGGCACATGAAGTATAATGAGCGGCCATTACTGTCTGGGCAGGAACGCATCGAATTCGAAAGTCGAAAGGCACACACTTTTGACTCGCAAATAATGAATAAAGTAAGTGACAAGGAATGTCAAAGACAGAAGCACAAGCATATCCGATTGTAGGAGTGAAGGCAGGGACGTCTGACTAGCTTCACGTCAATAAGCATTGTGAGTAATCACTTAATATAAGCTGGACACATCATGTGCAGCAGTTGCGTAGCAACGCAACATGACGTAATCTACCGATTTCATTTTGATTGTCTGGCCATAAAAAAAGAAACCTGAAGTAACCCCCATATAAACGACTCAGAAGTTTGTATCCATGTAGGAATAAAGGATAATTAAAATAATTTTTCATTTCAACACAAAATGTTATTTTCATTAGTAAAATAAATTTTTGAATATACTTACCCGATGATCATGTAGCTGTCAACTCCGTTGCCCGACAGAAATCTACGGTCGGGATACGCCAGCGATCGCTATCCAGGTGGGGGTGTACACAACAGCGCCATCTGTGAGTAGGTACTCAAGTACTTCTTGTCAACAAGAACTCAATTTTCTCCTCGGTCCACTGGTTCTCTATGGGGAGGAAGGGCGGGTTCTTAAATTCATGATCATCGGGTAAGTATATTCAAAAATTTATTTTACTAATGAAAATAACATTTTTCAATATTAATCTTACCCGATGATCATGTAGCTGATTCACACCCAGGGTGGTGGGTGGAGACCAGCATACATGTTAACAAAGAAGCTAAGTATCCCGTATTTCATCTATCAGTTATTCAAAATAACAAACATAAAATAAATAAGTACCTGGTAAGGAAGTCGACTTGAACTATTACTCTGCCTTTTTTAAGTACGTCTTCCTTACTGAGCCTAGCGGTCCTCTTAGGATGCTGAACGACTCCTAGGTGCTGAAGTATAAAGGGCTGCAACCCATACTAAAGGACCTCATCACAACCTCTAACCTAGGCGCTTCTCAAGAAAGAATTTGACCACCCGCCAAATCAACCAGGATGCGGAAGGCTTCTTAGCCTTCCGTACAACCCAAAAACAACAATAAAAAGTATTCAAGAGAAAGATTAAAAAGGTTATGGGATTATGGGAATGTAGTGGCTGAGCCCTCACCTACTACTGCACTCGCTGCTACGAATGGTCCCAGGGTGTAGCAGTTCTCGTAAAGAGACTGGACATCTTTGAGATAGAATGATGCGAACACTGACTTGCTTCTCCAATAGGTTGCATCCATAACACTCTGCAGAGAACGGTTCTGTTTGAAGGCCATTGAAGTAGCAACAGCTCTCACTTCATGTGTCCTTACCTTCAGCAAAGCAAGGTCTTCTTCCTTCAGATGAGAATGTGCTTCTCTAATCAGAAGCCTGATGTAGTAAGAAACTGCGTTCTTAGACATCGGTAGAGAAGGCTTCTTGATAGCACACCATAAAGCTTCTGATTGTCCTCGTAATGGCTTTGACCTTCTTAAATAGTACCTAAGAGCTCTTACTGGGCAAAGTACTCTCTCTAGTTCGTTCCCCACCAAGTTGGACAGGCATGGGATCTCGAACGACTTAGGCCAAGGACGGGAAGGAAGCTCGTTTTTAGCCAAAAAACCGAGTTGCAAGGAACATGTAGCCGTTTCAGAAGTAAAACCTATGTTCCTGCTGAAGGCGTGGATCTCACTTACTCTTTTAGCTGTTGCTAAGCACACGAGGAAAAGAGTTTTTAATGTGAGGTCCTTAAAAGAGGCTGATTGGAGCGGTTCAAATCTTGATGACATTAGGAACCTTAAAACCACGTCTAGATTCCAGCCTGGAGTGGACAACCGACGTTCCTTTGAGGTCTCAAAAGACCTAAGGAGGTCCTGTAGATCTTTGTTGGTGGAAAGATCCAAGCCTCTGTGGCGGAATACCGCTGCCAACATACTTCTGTAACCCTTGATCGTAGGAGCTGATAGGGATCTTACGTTCCTTAGATGTAACAGGAAGTCAGCAATCTGGGTTACAGTGGTACTGGTTGAGGAAACTGCATTCGCCTTGCACCAGCTTCGGAAGACTTCCCATTTAGACTGATAGACTCTGAGAGTGGATGTCCTCCTTGCTCTGGCAATCACTCTGGCTGCCTCCTTTGAAAAGCCTCTAGCTCTTGAGAGTCTTTCGATAGTCTGAAGGCAGTCAGACGAAGAGCGTGGAGGTTTGGGTGTACCTTCTTTACGTGAGGTTGACGCAGAAGGTCCACTCTTAGAGGAAGAGTCCTGGGAACGTCGACTAGCCATTGCAGTACCTCGGTGAACCATTCTCTCGCGGGCCAGAGGGGAGCAACCAACGTCAGCCGTGTCCCTTTGTGAGAGGCGAACTTCTGAAGTACCCTGTTGACAATCTTGAACGGCGGGAACGCATACAGGTCGAGATGGGACCAATCCAGCAGAAAGGCATCCACGTGAACTGCTGCTGGGTCTGGAATCGGAGAACAATACATCGGGAGCCTCTTGGTCATCGAGGTAGCGAATAGATCTATGGTTGGCTGACCCCACAGGGCCCATAGTCTGCTGCAAACATTCTTGTGAAGGGTCCACTCTGTGGGGATGACCTGACCCTTCCGGCTGAGGCGATCTGCCATGACATTCATATCGCCCTGAATGAACCTCGTTACCAGCGAAAGCTTTCGATTGTTTGACCAAATGAGGAGGTCCCTTGCGATCTCGAACAACTTCCTCGAATGAGTCCCTCCCTGCTTGGAGATGTAAGCCAAGGCTGTGGTGTTGTCGGAGTTCACCTCCACCACCTTGTTTAGCTGGAGGGACTTGAAGTTTATCAAGGCCAGATGAACCGCCAACAACTCCTTGCAATTGATGTGAAGTGTCCTTTGCTCCTGATTCCATGTGCCCGAGCATTCCTGTCCGTCCAGTGTCGCACCCCAGCCCGTGTCCGATGCGTCCGAGAAGAGACGGTGGTCGGGGGTCTGAACAGCCAAAGGTAGACCTTCCTTGAGAAGAATACTGTTCTTCCACCACGTTAGAGTAGACCTCATCTCTTCGGAAACAGGCACTGAGACCGCCTCTAGCGTCGTGTCCTTTATCCAGTGAGCAGCTAGATGATACTGAAGGGGGCGGAGGTGGAGTCTCCCTAACTCGATGAACTGGGCCAGCGATGAAAGTGTCCCTGTTAGACTCATCCACTGCCTGACTGAACATCGGTTCCTTCTCAGCATGCTCTGGATGCATTCTAGGGCTTGATTGATCCTTGGGGCCGACGGAAAAGCCCGAAAAGCTCGACTCTGAATCTCCATACCTAGATAGATAATGGTCTGGGATGGGACGAGCTGGGACTTCTCTACATTGACCAGGAGGCCCAGTTCCTTGGTCAGATCCATAGTCCATCTGAGATTCTCCAGACAGCGACGACTTGTTGGAGCTCTTAAAAGCCAGTCGTCCAAATAGAGGGAGGCTCTGATGTCTGCCAAGTGAAGGAATTTCGCAATATTCCTCATCAGTCTGGTAAACACAAGAGGTGCCGTGCTTAGGCCAAAGCACAGGGCTTGGAACTGGTACACAACCTTTCCAAAGACGAACCTTAGGAAAGGTTGGGAGTCTGGATGGATGGGGACGTGAAAGTACGCGTCTTTCAGGTCTAACGAGACCATCCAGTCCTCCTGCCTGACCGCTGCTAGGACCGACTTCGTCGTCTCCATCGTGAACGTCTGCTTGGTGACAAAAGTATTGAGAGCACTGACGTCCAGCACCGGTCTCCAACCTCCTGTCTTCTTCGCTACCAGGAAGAGACGGTTGTAGAAGCCCGGGGATTGATGGTCCCGGACTATGACTACCGCTTCCTTTTGTAGCAAGAGCGACACCTCTTGTCGCAACGCTAGCCTCTTGTCCTTCTCCTTGTAGTTGGGAGAGAGGTTGATGGGAGATGTAGCTAGAGGGGGACTGCGGCAGAACGGAATTCTGTATCCCTCCCTTAGCCACTTCACAGACTGAGCGTCTGCACCTCTGCTCTCCCAAGCTTGCCAGAAGGTCTTGAGTCTGGCTCCCACTGCTGTCTGGAGAGGAAGGAAGTCAGAACTTGCCTTTTGCGGACTTGGAACCCTTCTTGGATTTGCCACGGTGACTGTCGGCACGGGTACCTCCTCTGCTGGAGGTTCTGCCACGAAAGGGCGGGATGAACCGAGTTGCAGGAGTGTCTACTGCTGCAGGGCGGAAGGGTCTAGGCACGGAAGGTAAGGTTTTAGCCTTACGTGCAGAAGATGCCATCAGATCATGGGTATCCTTCTGGATAAGAGAGGCAGCCATCCCCTTAATCAGCTCCTCAGGAAACAGACACTTGGAGAGAGGAGCAAACAACAACTCTGACTTCTGGCAAGGAGTGATACCAGCCGATAAGAAGGAGCAAAGATGTTCTCTCTTCTTGAGCACTCCCGACACGTACGAAGCCGCAAGTTCACCAGACCCATCCCGAATGGCTTTGTCCATGCTAGACATGATCAGCATGGCAGAGTCCCTATCTGAAGGGGAAGTCTTCCTGCTTAAGGCTCCCAAACACCAATCGAGGAAGTTGAAGATCTCGAAGGCACGAAAGACTCCCTTCAACAGATGATCCATATCAGAAAAGGACCAGCAGATCTTCGATTGTCTCATAGCCAACCTGCGGGGAGAGTCAACCAGACTTGAGAAGTCGCCCTGGGCAGAGGCAGGAACTCCCAAGCCGGGTTCCTCTCCCGTGGCATACCAGACGCTCGACTTGGAAGCAAGCTTGGTAGGCGGAAAGATGAATGCAGTCTTTCCCAGTTGCTTCTTGGAATGCAACCACTCTCCCATAACCCTCAAAGCTCTCTTAGATGATCGTGCGAGAACAAGCTTGGTGAAGGCAGGCGCAGCAGACTGCATGCCCAGAGCAAACTCGGAGGGAGGAGAGCGAGGGGTTGCAGACACAAACTGCTCAGGATACAAGTCCCTGAACAAGGCAAGGACTTTACGAAAGTCTAAGGAGGGAGGCGTAGACTTGGGTCCTTCAAAGTCAGAGTGCGGCTCATCCAAGTGTGCAGCTTCGTCATCCGATACTCCATCATCCGAAAGCTGAGTAGGAAGTGGCAAAGGCAGAGCAGAAAGCTGAACGGCTGAATCCGGCAGTACGGGTGCATGCGTAGCTGCGGATCCAACATCATGCCGCTGCTGGTCAGTCTGCGAGCTGGCAACAACAAAAGCAGAGTGCTGGTGCGTGGGTGGGGCTGCGGTGGGTTGCGGAGCATGCTGTATGGTATGCGGAGCATGCTGTATGGTATGCGGCGCATGCCGCATGGGTTGCGGAGAAAGCCACATAGTGCTGGAACCCGGCAGCTCTACAGCACCTTCCCACTGCTGATGCGGTAGCTCACGCATGTCAACGGATGTAGCAGCAAGAACATGCGTCTGGCAGGGAGGACTGCGCATCGGTGGTGGAGCTCTCACAGGTGGAGTGTGGGAGCAGGCAGCCGCAGTATCTGCTGAGCGCACAACCTCGGCGGGTTGTAGGTTAACAGGTGCAGTGTTAACCTTCTCAGCATGATACTCCTGCATGAATGCCGCAAGCTGAGACTGCATAGTCTGCAGCATGGACCACTTAGGGTCTACTGTGGTTGGAGCAACAAGAGACGGAGCAGAAGCCTGTTGTGGAACCACTCTACCTCTCTTGGGAGGTGTGCAGTCATCAGATGACTGCAGCGAGTCCGAACTGACCCAGTGGCTACACCTGGGCCGTTGGACTCGCTCGGAAGGGACCTTACGTTTGAGCGGTCGTGAGACCTTGGTCCATCGTTTCCTCCTGGAAACTTCTTCCACAGACGAGGAATGTAAGGGCTCATTCGTCTGTTTGTGGATGGGACGATCTTGAACAGATACGTCCGCAACCACTGAGGATACATCCGTGCGCCGATCAAGGCCTGCCGAACCCTTTGGTCCTTCGACATTGCTTCTCCCCTGGGCTTGGGAGCTTGCAAGAGGTCCCGGACTGGGAGGACGACTGGCACGCACAGATGTACCCTCATGCGCAACACTGACACTGACACTTTTCACATCACTAGCACTGATAACACTTCCCACTGCACTTTTCGCTTTCAGCTCTCTGACATCTGCCAAGAGCTGATTACGGTCATTAGCCAATGACTCCACTCTGTCACCGAGAGCCTGAATGGCACGCAACATATCCGCCATGGATGGCTGAGCACTAGTAGCAGGTTCGGGAGTCACCACCACAGGGGAAGGAAAAGGTTGAGGGGCATGGGGAGAGGAAAAATCCACAGAGCGAGAAGAACTCCTCCTGATTCTCTCCTTCTCTAACCTACGTGCATTTTTAAGGAATTCGTTAAAATCGAATTCCGAAAGCCCAGCGCATTCCCCACATCGATCTTCCAATTGACAGGATTTACCCCTACAATTGGAACAAACGGTGTGAGGATCTATAGAGGCCTTCGGAAGACGCCTAGCACAAGTCCTAACACTACACTGCCTGTATTTAGGGACTTGAGACTGGTCAGACATCTTGAATTTAGAAGTAGTCAAGGGGGAATTCCAAAATCTAGCAAAGTTCGTTAACAATTAATCCAAATTAATTCCAAAAGCTTGCTAAGCTAATGATAAAGCTTCCTGAATAGCGAAGGCTAAACTCTAGAGTAAATACATCACCAAATCGTGAACAACAACTCCAGAATCAACAGCGTATCCAAGTAGGTCTTGCCGGCGGCACGACAGAGGAAAAATTGAGTTCTTGTTGACAAGAAGTACTTGAGTACCTACTCACAGATGGCGCTGTTGTGTACACCCCCACCTGGATAGCGATCGCTGGCGTATCCCGACCGTAGATTTCTGTCGGGCAACGGAGTTGACAGCTACATGATCATCGGGTAAGATTAATATTGAAAATTTGTATTACACACTCAATAAACAAATCAAGAACTCATGGATAATCAAGCAAGGAAATGAAAGAAAACATTATTCAGGATGCATGAAACACCTTTATTTTATTCCAATTTTCATTACAATTAAGACAATGCATATTTGCATAAAATATTTACAATAAATCTTCTACTAGAAATATACCTCAAACTTTGTGACTTTCTTATTGACAAGAAAAACCATAGCAACATTTTTCCTATGTACAAATATACAAGAGTTGCCAACCCTTCAGAGCAGAAAATATTTGCACCAAATGCCAGCCAAGGCTCATCAGCCTTACAATCTCACATCATGGCTTAAGTATCATTTTTTCTAATCTATCAACTACTTTACAGCCATTTTGATAACACACACAACATGATACACAAAATTAAGTCCTATGATCTGTATCTTTGCATGACAATTGCATCTCATATGAAATGATCAAATTATGTGATTATCACTTCTTTTGTAAAATTTTCTTCAAACAATTAAAGCATTTGCCAATAATGTTTAATATACACCTTGACTTATGCAATAATCCATATCCAAGAACTTATCCTTCTGTTTCTTGAATAGTTCTCAATATCAAAAGAATAGCACACTGGCTGGCATTTATTACTTATACAGTACCTCTGTCTGTTCTAGAGATACAAGGGTAAATGACCACAAAAGACATAAGTAAATAGAACAAATTAACGCCACAATTATGGTCCACAAATATCATCTTTCTTCTAGATATATTCTGTTATGATATTGAATAAACCCTCTAAAAATCAATTCAACTGTACTGATATTTAAAAAAAAAAATAACAAAAATAGATTATGTATTATCATTGCTGCATGGAGAGAAGCAATCGTTTCTCTCTAGTGCTGCTCAATATGCTGACTAGTTTTGACTAAAATGTTCCAATACTATTGCAAACTCTTGTTACTATTATCAACAACTTATTGATTCACAATTTGAACTTTCTGCATTTTCTTCCTTTTCCATTTCTAGGCCAGCAGTCTTACTTAGTAAGTACAGTACTGTACTATAGCAGGTCATTTATCATACGAATTATTTGGCCAAAAGAGCTTCTAAGCAATTGTCTTAAGTAAAAAATTTTTACCAATAAGCTATTGGGGAAAAAGAACAAGATGAGTAATTATGTTATTAAAATGGATCAGAACTGAAAGGTTCAGACTACCTACGCATGTAAATGAAATTAGTAGGTACTTATGAAGAGCAGTGAAAGAATTCACTTTTCATGAGGCACACCACAGGCAAGATTGTTGAAGATTTTCTCTCATCAGTATGAGAAATAGAACTTTATTATCCTTTGAATATTATCCTTCAGTATAACAATATTTACTTAAAGTTCCAATAGCTTTGTACCATTATAGTTTCTCACTTCATGGATTCAATCAAAAAATAAAAAAAACAGATTTTATAAAAAGAATGGCTCTAAGAAATGGCAGCTTTATTATTTTTTTGGTTAGAATTATTGTCCCTTACACCAAAATTCTCCAAAGATGCCTCTCATACTTTTCTAATATATTGTTTAAGTTTTGTATCATTTCATTTCACACAATTATTGTATGGAAGTCCTTAACTTTCCTTATGTTTTCATAGAATTCTTATTGGGCAAAAACAAAAAACACATAATAAGGATACATGGTATTTTGAATTTACAATCAAAGTTAAACACATAATTACAAAGCATAAAAATCATCAACCTGGATCTTCCTCAAGCAATCTTTTGCCTTCAACATTTGTAGGTTGTAAATTTACACATCATACAATCAGTATTTCAATAGTCATGAGGTACCTGAACTTCTCTCAAGATTAATCAGAGAGAAAAGTGTTTGCATATGAAAGTAAGATTACTTTAGTTACACTGAGTATTCAAGGTCTATGAACAATTTCTAATTAAATCATGGAATAGTCTATAACAGCTTCTTGAACTTATCACATTTTGCACTAAATTTCTATTAAGCAAATCTAAATAGAAGGGTAAGAACTAACTGTAATACAGTATAGATAAATAAGAAAGTGCAATACGCTAATACATCTAAATGTTATGCTTATTTTTAATAAAAATTATTTGGTAGTATCGGCAAAAAAAAAAAAAAAAAAAAAAAAAAAAAAAAAAAAAAAAAAAAAAAAAAAAAAACACTGAAACCATTGTAACCCCACTTAGGACCAGTAGTGCAAAACAATTTAAAACATAGTGTAGAGTACATCCACGTGTGGCACTCTTCTTTAAATCTTGGCAAAATGACAGAAATAGACTTCTTTAGTTTTAAATATACAGCACAGTACTGTACTTACATAATAAAAATTTGATTAAAAATATAAATCCCACTAATTTCCTAAATTACAACTTACAATCCAATCACAGTACTGAAAAATAAAATATTTTAACTTTACAAAAAACTCATTTTGTTTACCTCACTCTTGACTTTCTATTTAATCCTAACTCCTTTAGTTTCTTGCATTGATTTTGGTTATTATTAACTTGGGGCTCTATAGTTATTTTCACCATCAAACAAGTTAATCATATCAATGTGTTTAGTAATCTCTTACACTACCTATTTTCACTCCATCTAAATACTGCCAGTTGATAAGACTGATTTCTGCATTTTTCCAGTACCATGCAGTTAAGAATACTTGGCTATAAGCTATTCAATATGCTCTTTGGTAAACAAGAATATTTTCTTTTATATTTTTTTTTTCAAATTTAACACTATTGTAATTCAGAATCTCTTTGCAGATTTTACCTTAAACATCAGTTCCAATATACACTACTGTGAATATACATAGAAGGGAGGTGGCTTTCAGCCTGATAGAAATATTCTCTATCACAGACACCATAATAATCACCTGGGTTTAAATGACACCTTTTTATCAGATCAGGCTAGCTGCATTTTGTAAGCAAAACAGTGAATCATGGCCAGCTGCATTTTCATAAATGCAAATGTATTAATTCTACAAAGTAAATTGTAATGAAAATAGTATGAAAACTAAACTTTTTATGTAGGGATGGTAATCCCATTTTTTATTTAGTTGAAATTAGGTTATAATAAATGGTTACTGATATTTCTAGTCTTATCTTTTCCAACTTCACTAAATTTTACCAACTGCACTCTGCTATACTACAATGAATATTGAAATGGAATGGTAGCCTTTAAAAAAAAGTAATGGTAATTAGACTAATCTGGTATTGAATAATAAAGTATAAGAGACGGTACTCTGGATATTGTGCACCCAATAAACTGCCATCAAGATCATTATAATTCTCTATAAAATCAATTGTGTACATTTTTTTTTTTTTTTTTTTTTTTTTTTTGCATTCAAGTAAACCCTCAAAGATTCAGTTTATTATATTTTGTTTTTGATTAATAAGTTAAGAGAAAATGTTGAATTTTTTGATAAAGTAATATAGGAAGCCTCAAAAATTTTGTAAATTTGTTAATGTAATTTTAGTTATAACTTTATAAGCATTACAAATGAAATAATGAAAATAATGTTAAAGTATTATGACTGGTATATGAAAAATAAGATAAAATTATTAACTTAAAAAATTACATTTACAGTAAAATTTCATGATTATATAAATAAAATGTATGGAAATGAAACCCTCAGACAGTGAAATGTCTTCTTATAAAATGGAAACTTTAAAATACTATTTGAAAATATATATTTAACACTTTTTATTATTATTAACAACTTCACCAGGAGCTAACCAAGCATTTTTATTACAATAGTGGTTATATATTTTCAGGCTACAAATTTTTAAAATCTCTTTTGGATAATAACCTTCAGTTGCTATCCTATTATTAAACTTAGCTAAAATCCATATCTGGACAAAGGGTCTTGCAAATTATTCTGGATCTTTGAGGGCTATTGTACTTCACATTTATTTGATATTTGATAAAAGATTTATGATCTAAAGCTATTCAAATTATGGTAGGCTTGTACAGATACAATTCTCCTCCTATCATCTCATTATGCTCAATATACTTTATTCTTTATAGATTAGACAATACAAAGTTACTACCTAAGAACTCTTTTAAGGCTATCATTATAAAAATATTTAAATCTTCACAGTGAAAGAGTTCATAATGAAACTTTTTTTTTTTAATACTGTACTTATATAAAACCCAATGTTTGTTTGTATTATTCTTCTATTTCAAAGTCAGATAAGCAAACCTTGCAAAGTCCTGACATTATACACACACAGATAATAAGAGTATATATATATATATATATATATATATATATATATATATATATATATATATATATATATATATATATATACATACATACATACACACACGGTATAACTGGTATTTTCTGGGATCATTATTTTTTGCAAAATTGTTAGTGTCCAAAAATGAAATAAACTAATATATTCAAATATCGAGTTTAGTATAACGTAAAAATAGGTCTCAATAATGGACCAACCTGTTCAGTAGCTTTTAGGTTCTGATAATTATACCTGGATGCACCTGTAATTTAAAAGTACAATAATTACCACTATGATTACAATACAGATATCCATACTAATGTCAATTATTCAATGAATAATGGTGATAAGGACAAATATAGGGACATACACGGCTGAAAAATTTAAACTATCAACTCTGTAAATATAAGGGAGACTTTTCAAACCAAAATGAATGTATCAGTAGATATTTCTGTGATGATTACAAGGGAGAACTTCAAACAAAAATGCAAAAATTAAAATGCTACCTATCAGAAAGGGGTCAAGTAGCAAATATTTCCAACCACAGAAAATATATATTATAGTGTGTGTTCATATATATATATATATATATATATATATATATATATATATATATATATATGTTTTTGTAATTGGGTTTTAATGAAATCAACCATGCCAATATCTTGAAATATCAATAGCCTGTTAGTATAAAAAACTCAACATTGCATAAAAATACTATTCACAAAAAAAGAAAAAAAAATTAGTTCCCATGAGACCAACTCACATTAAATTCCAGTGAAGTGTTAGTTACATAATCAGATGCAGAAACAAAATCTTTAAAACAAAGGTCATCCTATCTTAGGTGAAAAATCATGAAATCACTAACTGAAGCTCTGAAATGAGTTGCATTAAGTACTTTATTATTTGTTTACAGAAAACAATACATACAGCATAGCTTAAATTTATTCAAGTTAAAACATGTGAAGAACATTGTAGTGCATATAAATATTTTTAATAGTAGAACTCCAAAATTTTTGTCAACCAATTTTTTTTCTATTTCAATTCCAACTTCAAACAATTCAATACCTTATATCTTAAAAAAGAACACCAGTGGCAAATATGGTAAAATATATACCTAAGCATAATTAATTTGTTTCTCAATATATTTCTTCTGATCTGCACCAATTTCTTTATATACTATGTAACATTTAACAAAAAAAATTAATTCTGTACAAGTATGTAATACCTTGGAATATTTACAAAAGACATATACAACTTAGCGCTAATCCTTGTGATGTGCTGAAGCAAGTAAGCTCCATTGGAATATTTGGGGACATATACAGTATAACATACAGAATATCTGTAATGATGAATACAAAATAAACATTTGTTGATTAAATACTGGATTGAATTTTTTTGGCCACAAGGATTTTCTTTTGTGTGAAAAGTGGAATCCAACCTTTATTTTAGGATGGATAATAAACATAATGAATACTTTATTTCTACTATTAATATAGTGTAGTAAGCCCAAAATTGATTCTTGAACATTACATACTCTTTAAAACACTGTTCACAAAGCTTATGGACTATTTAGAAATAAAATTATTTTGGTATAAAGGAATAAACAAAAACCTAAGATATTCTATGCTCTGTTAATAAACACCCATTTCAATTAAAATTCTCTGTATTGCAGCTCTTGTAACACATCTCAGAGGCAAAACTTCAGTGGAAAAGATATTGTTGTATGATGGCCGATCAAAAAAGAAAAATAAATTAACATACAATTAAATGCAAAATATATTGTTATAGATCAGTTCCAGTATTTATTCACCAAAAAGACACTGCTAACTTGCTGTCCATATTAAAAAATGGCACCCCTATATATTCTCACAGTTAATAAAGTTTGAAATTTAAATTATCAATCCATGAGTATTCCTTGCATAGCCCCTATACCTGGAAGAATACTTGCTGAAAAGGAACTGCAATAACAGCTTTTGTATGATTGTGACTGCATATATACATTGTATATATACAGTATGTACTGTATCTATATGTATATATTCATCAATATCATAAATGTTGAAATATACTGTTAAAGAAACTCGCTTATAAATAAAGCAGCCTCTCTGCCCCAGTTCAATAAACTTCATCAAAGATATATTTAAATGTTGGGAGTGATTCACTAAACGAAATGAAAATTGGTTAATTCTAATGGTGTAGTTTTGCCAGGTGTAATTTGTGTACAACAGAATTCCAGCAATATCGTCATGTACAGTAAATGAAACCAATTACAGTATTCACTGTGATGCATCACAAATACAGTATATTTCAAGAATACTTGTTGATTAAAGTGTCAGATACTGAAAGCAACCCTCATTACAGGTCCTAAAGATATTGGAATCCACTTATTGTACTTCTTCATAATAGCTATATTCAGGAAGATTAGTATTCTATATCATGAGGATTAGCTGCAATCTGACTTTGTATACTATGAGTGCTTTGTAAATCCTCACCTACATCAAAACAC
>NC_090739.1:73725439-73787673 GCF_036898095.1 Palaemon carinicauda
TGGACATGAACAAGAAGATAATATAGAGGTGAACTTGTAGTGGAACTTAGGGACAATAAAAAGGGAATGCTATTTAAAAAATATCTTTGACGGTACAAAATGTACAGAAAGACTTTAATGGTATGAAAATAAAAAAAATATTGTAGAGCATGTGTAATAGCTGCTATTTAGTTTGTAGCTTAGCAAATAATAATAATACGCCTATGTACAGGTAAACGATAGAATCCAAAATGATGCCATGTAAAGAAAACAATATTGAAGTAGAAATAGTAGCTGCAGCTTATTTAAAATTTGAGTTTTATTCAATGTGGCATTCTTCAAATACCTAATACTGCAATTGAATAAACAAATATGAAGTTTCCTGAAAAAATTGCCTTATTCCAAACAAGGACATTCACTGTTGCAACTTCTTATCTACATTGTCCAAGATTTTTCTGGATAATTTATCTCAGTCACAGGCTTTTCTTCAGAAGGCTGGTCATGCAAGTCAATGTATACTTTCCACTACAATCTCTATAAACCAAGCATCTTGTCAAATTTTGATAGTATAATATATGCACAGAGCCTTTGGAAATGAGTCTTTTTAATTTCAAGACCATACATTTTTGATAATTTGTTTTGGTATCCACTTTCTTCTTACACTTATTTTCATCTTACATTGTTATTCTCATCTTATATTGTTAATGCTCAGATATGTTTCAAGATAACTTATGATCCTCTTCCTCCAACTAATGCAATGAGAAAAAGCAAGCAGTTGACTTAAAGGCAAATAAAGGATTAAATTGGTATTTTTTTTTTCTTTAGAGAAAGATTAATCAACTACTTGTCTTCCAGGGCACATGCACTTGGTTTACTGAAGCCCAATAGAGCTTTTACAAAATACTGTGATTGGTCTTATTTCATCCAAGTCACTCAAGCAAAGAAGACACGCTTCATGACAATCAACTACTTTTGATCCTTATGTTATTCAGGTTTTTTCCTCAGAGTTGCTCAACTCATCTTATTTTTACTTTTTATGTAGAGTACAGTACTATATTACTAGTATTGTGGTTTTGATGTTTAATATATAAAACTGCTTGTGCTTCAATGAATTAATTTTTTTTACAATAAACACTGCAAAGGCTGCTAATGGAGCTTAAAGCCTAGTTCAAGGTTACTCATGAATGGCAGAGGCAAAGAATAAGGCAATGCCCATGAGAATGACCATATACAGTATACATATGATCAGTGCCCAAGACCCCCTCCATCCAAAACCAGAGAGAGCCAGAGTCAGAAGGTAGAACTATAGGCTCACCCAAACACTTTTCCCTAGCTTAAAAAAATGTCAAGATTACAGAAACTACAGTTAAAAAACTATAAAGCTTGAGCAGGCTCAAACTCCTTTGTTTTTAGTCTCTAAGACAAAACTATTATGTATCTATCTTCTTGACACCACTAGTCAGTGCGGAGGAGTGTGTGCATGTATATGAACATCAGGGGAGTATAGAATTAAGTTTTATTCCTAAAATTCTAAATCTATTATTCTGCCCTGAAGATCATATTGGTGACTCCTTCACTGGTGGAGGGTAGCCAGTGAAGGAAAAAGGTAGTGTATGTGATTTATAATTTTGAAATAAAAATAATTAACATTCTAGACTTGTATGAAGTCTAAATTATTGCTAACAAAAGACCTCAAAATATACTTTGAATACCTGTGCAGGACTACTGATTGTTCTTAAAGACCTATTTATAGAACCCCACCAACATGTAACTGAAATTAGAATTCTTGAAATTTAGAAAAAATCATTCTAACTATAAGCCCTATTTTAAGAAAAATATAATTCAACTATAGGACCTAAACAAACCAAGATTCTTCAAGAAAATGTTTAGCAAAAATAGTCTTGGTTACCATTGAGCTGTCGTTAAAACCGTTTCCAAAAAAAAAAAAAAATCATTTCTGCAAAAAAATTAAGGAAGACAGCTGCACTTCTAATAGCATGAACACTAACTAACCTTTAAGGCTTTTATAGGTAATAGGTTGGTAAAAGCACCAGCCACTCAATGAGATACTACTGCTAATGTGTGATTAGGTCCTTACTGGCCAGGTAGTACTGCATTGGATCCCTCTGGTTACGGCTCAGTTTTCCTTTGCTTACACACACTACATAGTATAACCTCACATTCTCATCTTTCCTCATACACCTGGCAACACTAAAATAATTGAAAATTTCTCAACTCGAATGGTTAATTAATGGACTAATTGTTCAGTGGCTACTTTCCCCAATGTAATGGTAGAAGTGGGACTTTAGCTATGGTAAGCAGCTCCTTTAACAGGACACTCCAAAATAAAATTATTAACCTCTGGTCTTGGGAAGCGTTACAGCCTCTGTACCATGGTTTTCCACTGTCTTGGATTAGGGTTCTCTTGCTTGAGGTACAATTGGGCAGCACACAATTCTATGTTTCTTTATTTCCTTTCCTCACTAGGATATTTTCACATATGGAGCTGTTGGGCTAATAGCATCCAGATTTCCACCTAGAGTTATAGCTTAGCTAGTATTAATCATAATTAGACTTGCAATAATTATTTTTGAGCTTCTAGATCCATGACCAAACTTTCAACAAGAAAATACTCTATATTTTGGATAAAAGATTTTTTGAAATTGCAATCCTCAAAAAACAAATTAACACTTCTTAATATTTGTACATAATAATGAAAAACTCTTACTGGACAAAAAGATTGTGGCAAAGTTTGGTCCTAAATTAATTTTTGCTCTGGAAGTAGGCAAAATAGATATCATCTAGAAAAATGATTATGCTCTATTGGGGTGTAAATGATCCAGCTTTGGCAGCCTTTTTTTATTCAGATCCTTTAAATTTCCACATGAGCTATGATTAAGGACTTTTGTCTTTACAGATTATGTCTTTATCATGAAACTTTTCAGCTAGCAACTCTAGGGATCATTATTTTCTTGTTGTAATTAAAAAACAGGAAAGTTTTCCTTTTCAAAATAACTATGATACACTTCATTGTCACCAGAGATATCTGGTTTGAGTAATTTCTACAAGCAGTGGAGATGTACCATCATCATACTATCAGTATTTTATTACTAGAATGGTCTTGACAGTTATTGATGACTAATTACAAATCAATGAGCCAGTATACTGTACTATAAGCAATGCCATTTTTTAAATATATAATTGTATAGTTTTAACTTTATTTTTTATTTGCCAACAAGTAATATACATAAAATCACTTTTTCAAGAACAGTATAATTACACAATTTTGTTAAAAAATATCATCCACTTGAAGCCCTAGACAGCAGAACAGGTGATTTTCATAGTGATATTGCATTGAATCATTTCAGAAGCATCTTGAATTGGAGGCAGAAATCATCCTCTTTTGATTAGTTTAATTTTTTTTAAGTAAAAAGGTCATCAAATGACCCAACCGTGAGTACCAGAAAAAAGTCAAAAGTACAATACCCCGAAGATCAGTGTTCACCCCACATTTTTAAGGGGGCACTTCCCTTACAAGCAATAACACCACCACCCCCGTCGACTCAAAACTACAGGTAAAATTAAGCTAATTCATTCCATATTTATTCTATTTGTTATAACTTCTTTGTGTTTTATATCCTAGGGTAGGGAACCAATTACTATTATTACCATTCAATCTTTTAAGAAAAATGGATTCAATTAGAACATGGTATGGTTTTGGAACAAATTGTGTTTCACGAGGTACTGCTGTAAAACATTCAAAACTTTCACAGTATTTGTGACTATTTCCTCAATGCTACTATTGAACTTTGAAAGGATTTCATATTCAATATCATCATAATATATATCATGTTACATGGGACTAATCAAATCTTAGCTAGTATACCTCTAATGCACCTTGATTAATTTCAACTTCTGTTTTGAATGGAATTTACTAGACATTCACTGAAAGATACTCTTATCACAATCCCTGTCATATTTTTATCATGCATGGTTGAATTTTATGCTATATCTATCTACATAAATGGGGACTTCGTAGCTTGTGGAAATGTCATAACAACATTTAAGATTGAAAAACCACTAAAGAGAAAAATGGTTATAAAATTTATTTCATTTAGTGGCCTGTTGCTGCTAAGTTTCAGTGGATACTGTTATTACTTTAATACTGCTACTTCTCATACATTGGTCCCTTAAAAGTGAGTGTAAGAATTAAGACTTACACCACAAATGAAAATTCTTTCCCTATTACAAGGAATATTCTGCATCAAATTTAAATTTAGGTGGATGAAAAATACTGTGTTAACTGTACTAAGTGTTTCCTTGCAATAAAAGTAGATATTTTCCACTAGGAATTATAATGCAAAAGTTTAAAATGTGAAACGAAATGTAAATCAATGGTTTCAATAACTTAAAGTCACCCACTAAGTTGAATGCCATCTGAGAGTACTACAAGAACTGGGTAGTTTGATAACATTACACTTTGTGAGGGCAAACTTTTTAAATGGTTTTATGGCTTCATGACAACCTAAGGAATATCTATTTCATTAAATATAAAGTTTAAAACCAAATTAAAATAAGCTCCATATCCAGCACAATTCTCAACACTATAAAAATAAAAAAGTCCTGCTTTAAGCAATAAATTCTCTTAGAAAGACAAACAACTATAAATCAAAACTAATAACCCGTTAACATGGCAGAAGCAACTGCGATAATTTTCAGATATTTGTAACTACAGTACAGTAATTTTAATTTAGTAAAATGCATAACACTGCAAAAGGAAAGACAGGTTCACAAAGTTGTAAATCATCATCATCATAAAATTTTTTATTGTCGTTGTCACTACACTATGAATCAAATTTTCACATTTACTTTGAAAAGACATATACAGTACTGTATTCCAAATAGGATTCTACTTTTTAATATCTGGTCAACAACGAATCTTTGATTGCTTTCACAGAATCTAAAACTCTCATACCATAAAAAATAGCACAGAAAATATTCAGTGCTTGCTTAATACTACCAATTAGACTGAGGATAAAGATTTAACAAGATTCTCAGATATTGAAGTGATATGTAAAAATTTTACAAAGTTTTATGAGCAACTTGCTTTGCCAGTCAACTTTCCAGTTAACTATCTCTATCTTACAATTTCAATGTACGACAGCAGCAAGTCATAGTTATGCACACATAAATTTAAGTACAATATTAATTCAAGGGTGATGACAGAAAAAAACACGAGGGTTGTAGAAAAGGATGAGATGAAAACAAAATAGAAGTTACATTTAACAAAATACATAAAATTCTTTCACAACATAAAGACTAAAATAAAGTATATCAGGTATGGTCCATTGTCAAATTATTTGATACAGCACATGCCAAAAATGTTTTTTAACATTTTTTTTCATGTGCAGATTCTCTTCAATCAAAGTTCTTTTTTATCTGGTTTTCTTTACACTGTTCTATACATAAGCATTTCATTCATCTTGAAAGATAGATGAGCCAGAACATACTTTGAGCAGGGCAAAGGACCAACAATCTCCAACGTGAACTATGCATGAGTGTGAATTTTACATGGGGAAGTATGCATGCATGTATGTATATAGATATACATGCTCATGCACTATTTGTGTGTGTGTGTGTGTGTGTTAGAATATGCATGTGTAATTACATACATATGGAATATGTTGTCATACTTAACCTTAGCTGTTTCTTCTTCACCTTAAGCAGAAAAGCACCACATCAAAATAACAAATAAATATGACTGAGTAATTAAGTGACTTAGAAAGTATTATGGCTTTGCATATCAAGAATATCAAGTTATATGAGCATAAGCTTCTGGACCCTGTCAGTCAATAAAACACGATAGGGCATCTTGTAAGTCACCTCACTTTGCACTTAAATCTCTAGACATAGTCCTCAAGAGTTTGATTGGAAGAAGATCCTTATTGCAATTTCACATAAAACTAAGAGATTTAAAATTATACTCAGTATTTGCAGGGAGAAACTTACTCATCATCATACTATATTTACAAAACAATGCCACATCTTTGGTCGGTTTAAGAGTACACTTATTTACTCCTCAAAATTTTCACTAGTGTATGGGATTTTTTTTTTCTTTTTTTTTTAAGAAAATAATTTGTAATAATAATAAAGTTTAACTTCTTCCAAACGCTTCAAAGGAGAAAGACTATTGGATGAACAAATACTGGCAATTAATGCAGATTACGAAGAACTCGGCAACCTCTGCTTCCACCTGGAAAATGAAGGCCTATGGCATTGACTAACTTCTAGCAAATTAAATGTGATACTGTCACTTTTGATTGGCTTGGAAAATAATTATTTATACTACCACGACACAACTATAATATATATATATATATATATATATATATATATATATATATATATATATAGATGTATCACTTCACCCAAGACTGGTTGGCTATTAAGCATTAAATGCCTTATATTTTTCCATCTTACTTCAAATTGGATAGTTGCCTTATACTGTACTGGATTTTTCCACCAATATCACTGGCCTCTATCATAAAATAGTTTATTTTCTTTGGCCTCTTAAATACTAATAGAAAACTGTCTTTCCATATATCACTGTGAAAACTTCACATGAACAATTTCTTTATAGTTTTTCCATTAATATAAAACATCTCTAGTGCAAAAAAGCATGTCACATTAAAGGGCATGAGTTTCCCGTTTATTAAAAAATCATTCAGTAGTGAAATTTTTTCAACTAAAAACTGATTTAATCTGTCCTATGGTTCTCTTACCCTCTACTCTGTTGGTTACTATATCACTTGTTTATATATATATATATATATATATATATATATATATATATATATATATATATACATATATATATATATATATATACATATATATATATATATATATATATATATATATATATACATATATATATCATACATACACACACATATCTATAAATCATGAATGAGCATCATCTTTCCAACTCTTTGGCTCTTGCATGCAACTTGCCATTTTTGTAGAAGTCAATTACCTGCTTTGAACAATATTGGCAAAATGATTGGCTGTCGTTATTGCACCAAGATATTTTGTACTCAGACCAAGCGGTCCTTGGTACGTTTACACATTTCCTCTATACTTGCCTCCTTGCACTCAGCACCGCGGTGACCAGGTTGCCCACAGTTATAGCAAGTCTTCTTGGCACCGGCGGACGGATTATGTGTATGGAGCAGAGTGGGAGGGAAATGAGGATAGGTTAAGGATGCTGTTAGTCCAGATCCTGGAGTGGAGGATGGTCCAATGGCATTTGGAGCCCCACAAGCAGGAGCTGGTCCTCCCCCACTTTGAGATGTACCACTAAGAAGTGGATATTGACCATACATGAATTCTGCATTCATACCATTGCCCACAGTTGGAAACACAAAATTAGTTTGGGGTAAAGAAGGGGGAACAAAACCATTAGAAAGGGCTGAGTTATGAGGTTGAACAAAACCAGGAAAATGTTGGAACATTTGAGCTCCCATAAACATAGGATATCCTGCAGCATTGTACTGTACACTGGTGTGTGGGCCCCCCGCACAGGTATTTCCTGGAGGTATTTGGCCAGCTGGGGCAGAAGCCACACTCGGGACGGGGTTATGAGCTGGATGAGGAAGGGGACCTTCGTGGTGGGAAGGTGCTGTAAGAGGCGAGCCACCATTGCGGCCATGAACACTACTTCCATTACAGGTAGTAGGGACTGTACTACCATCTGTAGGAGAGCGAATGCAACATTGTGGGTCTTGCTGAACCACCGGTAATGTTACTGGAGCTGGTGGAGTAGTTTCACGGCTAGATTTGTCACTAGTATGAGGAACAGGATTCCTAGGAGCTACCCCTGGCCCTTGAGTAGGTAAAGACAAACTTGGATATCTTGGCATACCTGCTTGTGGGTTCCAAACAGCTAAGTGTTGGTAAGGCATGTATCGGTGTCTTGGTAATGGTGTAGGAGCTTGCATAATGTGAATTGGCTGAGGTTGCAATGGAGGAGGGGTGCCATCTTCACTAGCTCCAGACCCCATGTGTGTCAATGAATCTCCTCCATCGCCATTATTATCTGCTACATCACCATGCCCTTTTCCTGTAAAAAGGAAATTAAAATTTCAGAACACTATCATCACCATCAAATATAAAACGGTTTAACAACATCAGCCAGTCTATGCTAAATTTCCGTAGGACTTGCTTTAAAGATTTAGAAAAAAAATAAAGAACTTAAAATGACAAGACCAATTGTAACATAAGAACAAGAAAGTAAGCTATGCTACAATAAACCTTTAGTTCTCTCTGTAACCATCATACAGCTAAATTTTGAAAATCAAGTAGAGTACTGTATAAATATTTAAGAAGTATTCCTCTAAAACAAAGCAAAGGTATTGTTGACTTTATTAAAAATTAACTAGGCCATTGTTATAATTGAAATATTAAAACATACCTAAAATAGTATCTAACAAAAGTTTGGGCATTTCTCTTGAGTTACATATTGTATAATTACAAAGCAAAAAAAATTATAAAAATTGTAATGCAGTTATGTTGCAAATAGTTATCTTCTCATTTAAAAAAAGAGAGAATCAAATAAATGATAAGCACTAGTTCTAAGTCATTTAAATTTTAAATAAAATATCCAAAACACCTTTCCTCATTTATTTTAGGGTCATTGACTTGGTAAAGGTGTTTGCCATTAAAATATATTAGGATACGAAAAAAGTACTGTAGTAGAAGCCCTCAAAATTCCATGAAATATCTATCCTTCAATTTTCACACATGATATCATATAAAATACTGTATGGATATTAGAGTTAATTTTAGTCAGAAAATAGATTAACCATACCTTTAATTCCAAATATTAAGAAAAAAAACACATAAGAATGGTCAAAACTTTAATATTTTAAAAGTACTAGTCATCTTGAAAATCTTATATAGGTGAAACTTAAAAATGTTAAAAATTGGATAAATTATTTTTTGATGAAGTATCAGAAAATTAATAATAAAAAGGTATATGGGTTCTATGGCTTATTTGCTAATGAATGAAACTAAATTATAATATAAAATATAAACATTTTTAAAAAGTAATTTTTATTTTTCCTAGCTATATAAACCAGTCATTTTTTTAAAGGTTTAAAGGTCACTCATGAATGGCAGAAGTAGGGGATAGTGACATTGCCCTAAGAAACTAGACAAAGCCCTAAAGTTTCTTCCCAAAAACCCCCCACCCTTAGGTCAAAAGGATAGTGAGGTTGCAGACACTAAAGAAACTAACGAGTTTGAGCGAGACTCGAACCCCAGTCTGGCAATCACCACCAATCAGGTACGTTACTAATTAGGCCACCACAGGGATAAATTTTCAGCACATTCTAAAACGGCAAATTTTCAGCACATTCTAAAACGGCAAATTTTCAGCACATTCTAAAACGGCAAATTTTCAGCACATTCTAAAACGGCCCTCAAAACCGTTAACATGGTATCGACAGGTGGTGAGCCTAGGCAAGAAGGCCCACCACTCCACCCCTCTGTTTTAAACTTATGGCTCAGGATTGAGAGGGATGGTTGAGGAGGAAATTCAACTCATAGGACTGTTATTTGTTCCTGCATGTATACAAACCTTTTTTTTCCTTTATATAGAGAGACTCACAGTTCCCATAGAATCAAACTGCAGGTTCTTTATCTTCCTTGGAAATTTTAATCTCTTTGGTTTTGTAAGGGAACAAAGATGACTCCAGTAATGTCTAGCATAGGGATGAGTAGACTGATAGAGCCTGTCCTGTCTAAGATGATTTGTACGTGGTAAACTCAGGGATCCCTTACCCCGAAGGGAATATCAGGCCAGAATAATATAACTAGCACATGATGATCAATGAGTTGGTATAAATTCCACCATCTTCCCATCATTAGGGATGATGGGTGAGATATACCTCTTTGATTAAAGAATAGAGCTCAGAAGTGTATTTTACCAACAAAGTCCAATCCAGTACATAACGTTTTTTACTGCTTTGTCCCCGAGAGAAAGGACTGAAAAAATGAAGAGCTGCCAGTCATTCTACCTTTTGCTACAGACTATTTGTTACCATTGAAAAGATGCTCACTGTCACGTATGGTGTGGGAGCTGAGCTGGCTACAGAACTGGACGAGCAGCCACCAAGGACACAAAGTTGTTGAGGAAATTGTGGGTAGACTCGCATAGGTAAAAGGGCACGAAGGTGGTCTGGCGTTAGGGTGGGGCCTATACCCCAGACTTTAATCAGGCCTAAGGTGTTAGCTCCTCTTAAAATCACACCAGAGCCTTCTCGTAGAGAGGGATAGAAAAGGTCTCAAAGTGCATGTCGACAGGTTCCTGAGTTTTAAGTCACAAAGCCAGGTATAAAACTAAGACTTCCTTCCACCCCTCAGTATGGGTGATGAAGTAAAAGTATGAGCAATTTGGCTATTCTCTTTGCTAATTGTAAAGCTAGTAAACAGAATAAGAAAAAAAAAAAAGTCTTGTTAGATCTGTCTGAAGAACTTCTAAAAAAGGCTTGAACGTGATACATGTAACAGCCTTCAGAATGAGGGTCACATCCCACTCCAGGGGTCTGAGGTCCTGGGTTTGGGAAGACTGCTTGATGTTCTTCATGAGCACAGACAACTAACACGAGGAAGAGAGGTCTATACCCTTTAGTCAAAACACCATACTTGAAGCTGACCAGTAACCTTTGATAGCCACAAATGAAAGGCACTTCTCTCAGTGAAGGAAGATGAGAAAATTCTTGATCTTAGCTAGAGATGCTGACCAGAGAAATTCCTTTTACATCATCATTTATGGAAGATGGCCCACTTGCCCTGATAAGACAACTGCAGAGGACCGTCACAGATACCCAGATATTTCTTGAGCAGGACCTCACGAAAAGCCTTTCAGTTGGAAGAGATTCTGGATAGCATTCAGCTGGAAAGTTTCAGAGACTTCATGGATTGGTGGTATCTCTGTAGGCGTAGATTACAGGTGTGGACTATTGGGATAGTTCTCTTGGGACATCAACTAGAAGTGCTTACAAATCGGTTTATCACTCGGCATGAAGCCTTCTAGGAGCCACCAGGGTCATTCAGAGTACTAGCATATGGAGGGAAGGTATATTCATCCAAGTGATCCTATGGGTGTTGGAAGGCGTCTTTGATCACAGTCAAAGGGTCTGGTACAAGGGAGCAAAACACGGAGAGCTTCCTGTTTAACCAGGTAGCAAACAGGTTGTTCCCCAGAGAACCCCACAGGGCAAGGAGCCACTCTGCTATGCCTGAATGCAGGGACCACTCAAACAATAAAACCTGACCCTGGCAACTGAGTGTGTCTGCTAGTACATACCTCTTGCCTGGAATGTACTAGGCCGACAACTCTATGGAGTGGAATGCTGCCCAGATATGCATGAGCCTAATTAGCTAGGAGATAGGCGTGAGATTGAATCCCTTTGTTTGTTGATGTAAGCCAGTACTGCTTGTTGCATATGCAGATGATTCTACTCTAATTGAGATGTCAGGATGCCTGAGAACTTTAAATCAATCAATCTACTCTAATTGCATGAAGTCCATCTCTTGAAAGTAGATCCGGGGTTGCTGATCTAGTTAAAATTAGTGCATGGTGCAAATTATGGGGTATGATTGTAAGTAGGTCAAGGACCGTGGCTCCTAAACATCTGGATCTCGGCATTGATAATGTTTCTTTAATATTGTATGACTTAAAATATAAGGTGTGATTCTCAACAGCAAATTTACTTTTGAGAAACACATTAGGTCTGTGTCTTCTTCAATTGCACAAAAAATTGGCTTATTGAGAAAGTCTTCCAAGATTTTTGGTGATCAATCTATTCTGAAGAAGCGATTTAATTCCTTCATTTTACATTGTTTCGATTATTGTTCTCCTGTCTGGTCTTCAGTTGCTGACTCTCGTCTTAATTTGTTGGACAGGAACTTACGGTCTAATAAATTTCTTATTCCTGATCGAGATATTAATCTCTGGCATTGTCGTTCAATTAGTTCATTATGCATGTTGCATAAGATTTTTAAAATTCTGACCTTCCTTTACATTCAGATCTTCCCGGATAGTTCCATCCTGTTCGTAATACTAGGTATGCAGTTAATTCTCATAGTCAGGCCTTCTCCATCATGAGGTTCAATACTACACAGTACTCTAGAAGTTTTATTCCAGCTGTGACCAAGTTGTGGAATAATCTCCCTAATCAGGTAGTTGAATCAGTAGAACTTCTAAAGTTCAAACTCGCAGCAAATGTTTTTATGTTGCTAATGTTTTTAAAATATTTTATTTTAATTTTTCATTACTTCTTATATTATTTATTTATTTCCTTATTTCCTTTCCTCACTGGGCTATTTTTTTCCCGTTTGAGCCCTTAGGCTTACAGTATAGCATCTTGCTTTTCCAACTAGGGTCGTAGCTTAGCTAGTAATAGTAAATCGTAATAATAATAATAATAATAATAATAATAATAATAATAACACTATCAACTCTCCTCATCAAACTTTCCTGGAATGCTTGCAGTGCTAGCAAGGCTGCTTTCATTTTGAGGATGTTGATGTGCAGATTTATTTCTTCTCTTGACAACACTACTGATACAACCTGTGTGTGCCCAACCCTTACTTCGACCCATCTGAGAACAGTCATATGTCGAACACAGAGAATGGCAAGGTTTTCCTTGTTTAGCCATCAAGTAAGATCGTCCTGATACTCTTGTGCCATGGAAGCAAAAACGTGAGGGGATCCCTGGCGGCTGACCACCGATCCTTCAAATGCCACTTAAAAGAGATCTCCGGTAGAGGCACCTATGAGGAAATGACTCTCTAATGAGGAAAGCTGGTTGAGAAGACTGCCAGAGCCAAACTGGGATTTCTGTCTTGGACAGAAACAGTAACATTACCTCACTGAGCTTGCTGAAGCAATCGTCTGGCAGAAAGACTTTTGCTACTGAAGTGTATCTCAGCATTAGTATTGGTATTATTATTATTAACTGCTAAGCTACAACCCTAGTTGGAAAAGCAGGATGCTATGAGCCCAGGGGCTCCAACAGGGAAAATAGCCCAGTGAGGAAAGGAAACATGGAAAAATAAAATAATTTAAGAACAGTAACAACATTAAAATAAATATCACCCATATAAACTATAAAAGCTTTAACAAAACAAAGAGGAAGGGAAATAAGATAAAATAGTATGCCCGAGTGTACCCTCAAGCAAGAGAACTCTTAACCCAAAACCGTGGAAGACCAGGGTACAGAGGCTATGGCACTATCCAAGACTGCAGAACAATGGTTTGATTTTGGAGAGTCATTCTCCTAAAAGAGCTGCTTACCATAGCTAAAGTCTCTTCTCCCCTTGCCAAGAGGAAAGTGGCCACTGAATAATTACAGTGCAGTAACCCCTTGGGTGAAGATAAATTGTTTGGTGTTGTCAGTTGTATGAGGACAGAGGAAAATATGTAAAGAATAGGCCAGACTATTCGGTGTGTGTCTGTAGGCAAAGGGAAAATGAACTATAACCAGAGAGAAGGATCCAATGTAGTAGTGTCTGGCCAGTCAAAGGACCCCATAACTCTCCAGCAGTAGTATCTCAACGGGTGGTTGGTGCCCTGGCCAACCTACTACCTATAAAAGTACTTCAACCTCTGCTAAGATATGAGATTTGACTTCTGATTTATCAAAATTCCCAAATTGGGACAAAATGTGAGAATCCAATCTCAATCCTGTATCAACTGCCTCACAGAGGAGGCCAGGATCAACCAATGGTTGAGATACTTCAGCATTCTGTGTGAACGGGCATAAGCTGCTATCAAGCTAAGTGAATATCTGGAGAGCAGTATACAGACCAAATCGGTCTCAAACTGATACACTGTACCGTAGAACTAAAATTGAGGAGCTATTTCCTAGCAAAATATCCTTAAGTGGAAACATGCACAGTAAGGTCCCGAATTATGCGAGAATTTGGTCAATAAATGGATCCACATACTGTAAATGGAAAATTGCACAGTGTATTTCGAAACACACAACAGGAATAATTCGATTAGGGCCATGACAAACAAACTTGCCGATCCAAACGCGTTTACAACCCATTTTCATTTCTTTCTATGTACTATACTGTATTTTTCCTGATATTAAATTGTTCTCATAAATAGATAAAACATTTGAAATGTTTTAAAGTTTTGATAACTTGAAAAAGGTTAAAATTACACCAAGGAAGGGTTTGAATACCGTATATTTCCCCTTATAACACGACCTAAAATGATTAGTAATTTTACTAAGTCATATCTGTTGTATAGGACTAGCTTTTTTGTATCATTAAAAATCCAAAATTAATAAAATAAAGGCGATTTTATATAATGGGTTTCCTAACCAGGCCAAAAAGTCCACCATGAAAATCGGAATCCATCAATCTGTTTACATTCATCTCTGATCATAGCGAAGAAATGAACGCCTTTACACATCTGTGTTTAGGTTACTTTTTACCACAACAGCTATCTTACCAAGTATTGATTATATGATGATTTTGTTATTACCAATGTTGTTTTACATATTTTTCTTAAACCAATGAAACAAATGAAATGAAAGCGATTCATACACATGTAATGTTTTTCCTAAACACGCCGCCAAAAACGAAAACCTTCCGTTTGTTTACTGTGGCTCCATGGTTGACCATAATGAACAAACGAATGAAATGAAACAAATGATCAAGGTGATAAATAATGATATTAGGAGCTTTTAGTAAATCTTTTATTACAAATATTTTAATTACCGTATCCATATAAATTCCTACATACGTAGCAAAACAGGAAAACCATATTTGTTTGCATTAATCAACAATAATAAACTGCCGCTAATATCAGTGTAATTTACGATAATTCCAAACTATTACGAAAGGTAATTGTCCATTCCATATCCAAATTCTTTTCCTAACTTCAGCTATTAGTCAACTCGTACCCACCTAGGCCGGTTTTTAGTCATCGAAAAATTGCCACTATAACGTTCGATGTGTCAGATGGTGCGAGATTGGAGAAAGTACGGAAAATCTGAATCATGATTGATATTTAATATAATAAACTGTGTGAAGCAACAAAGGTTTAGAGGTAGCGAAAGGTAGCTTAGCGAGAGCGAGAGAGAGAGAGAGAGAGAGAGAGATTTGAGGTTTTCTGGCATCAAATCAATCAATTTCTCTCTCTCTCTCTAACAGAGGTTTTTATAATTATACCGTGTACTACAAAATAAATCTTTGTAAAGCAAATCTATACCTTTTAAAATATGACAAAATATTGCCGACTCAGTACTGAAATTTAGGCTATTCACTGCCGATAGACGAACCCAGCCTATGCGTGAAAACCTTGAACACCCACTGGGAAAATAAAGCTTTTATATATGCTGTACTAAACAAAAATAATGCTTTAATATACCATCAATAACACTACCATTAAAATTATCGAAAGGTTTGAGAAAGATAAAGATTGCCGGGAACATAAGTACATTCTGTTTACGTTTTGTCAGCTGGACTCGCATAGTTAAAGTTGATTTCATTGTTGATATGGAATTTTTCCTTAAATAGGCTATTTATTATGAAACTTAAGTTGATGAAATGTAAGGTAAATGTCCTTTGGCAACATTTACTATCATGCACTGTATTTAGGGCTACCAACATACTTAAAAAGACAATAGATTTGATACATTTTGTAGTGCTTGACTCGCAGACTTTCAATAGCTTCACAGATACAGAAAATTTATTTTTGAAAACTAGCAACCGCATAAATGGGGAAATCACATAATTCGAACACGCATAATTCGGCACCGTACTGTACATCCATGTGTTGTACTCTTTGGTATGATAAACAAATAATTTTAATTTCCATATGGTTTATATTTGTAAATGAAGTACCTGGGTACATCATACACCGTCACTGTACTGGCACGTTTTGACGTACACTGTACGTTATCACAGTGAAAGGGTTAAGGGCACAACAGTATGCCCTTATCTGCCGGGCTTCTTGCCGGTGCTCGCTGTCTGTCGTTAAGTACCTAGATGATTTCAACGGCCATTCCAGCTTGTGCTAAAAACGTATCCCTATTCAAAGGACGAATGGTTTGTATAGATGCAAGAACAATTTATATATTAGACAAAACATGATACTGTAGACATATTTTTCATATAAACCCATTAATCATAAAATCACTTTCATGCATAAAAATACAAACAGCTTGTATTACAGATCAGGATAAAGAAGTCCCTGTGCAAGCCTGGACCTGAACCTTTTTATGGCATAGTTCTTCTTTTCATGCCTGCTAATATTAGGGAAGAATGCACTCACAATATGAGAGACAAGGTATGAAAAATCATTCAGGATAAAATTTGAAAAAAAAAAAAAAATGCACTAGTAACACTAAAAGCGATTAAAATTTTGTAAACCTATAGGTGTGTTCACATGAGCACTTTCAACACTAATACCAAAATTAGAAGGTGAAATATAAAAATTTTAAACAAAGATTAATAAGGAGTAATTTTTCCTATTGCCAAATTGAACAAAGAAGGACACCACAGAACAATAATTATGTCCCTTCAGCAAATAGTGTAATACAAAATCAGCAGAGCATCCACATACATACAGAAGAGTAGATTGTGTATGGTCTGCATTCAATAATGATTTGATATTGGTTAAAGTTAATAGCCTGTGTTATGTATTAGACTCATGCTGAGGTTTAGAACAGTAGTAAGAGGTGACTGCATTGTTTAGCAAAAATCATAAATCAGGCTAAGCTAAGATGCCAGAAAATTGGTGTACATATAATTCTTACAGCACACTTCATGTTTCAAACTTTTCTAGCATACTTTACCACACTTGTGTAAAGCTAATTACCTGTAACACAAAACCTGAACTGTTTTTCCATCATTAAAAAGATCTTCATAACATTGCTTCAAACAAAACTATCAAGTCAAGACTTGATAATTTCTTGCTGCATTTGTTAAATGAGTCTTGAAGTGTT
Source organism: Palaemon carinicauda (assembly GCF_036898095.1). Lineage (NCBI taxonomy): Eukaryota > Metazoa > Arthropoda > Malacostraca > Decapoda > Palaemonidae > Palaemon > Palaemon carinicauda. The sequence continues at coordinate 73,742,449 of NC_090739.1, forward strand.
TATTGATCATGTAATTTTTTTTTAATATTTTGCTTCATCACATAATACTGTAGATCTACACAATAGGTGATTTTTCCTCCATATGCAAACCCCGAAAGGTATAAAAATTATTTCAACCTATTACGGAAGCTTTTCATTTTTTTATGGGGAGGGCAATTATTTTTTATTAGCCTTTACAGAAGTATGTTGAATGTTAGCATATATTTTTAGTTGTCTTTGACATTTTTTAGGAATTTTCAAAATTGTTATGTTGAAGTATAACAAAGCCACAAATATTAAAAATAGACTTGTTAGAGTGCATTCCTCAGGCTATTCCCATCATGTGAACACACTTCCTTTGATGTCAAGGTCTAATGATAATAGAATATGCATTCCTAAAAATATGGGGCATAACCCAAAATTTTACTTGTGTTCCCATGACAACCAATGATATCAGCAATTTTTACCCTTTCCCTACTGAGATGGACAAAGGATATTATTTTTGATAAATTTCTTTCTGTCTGCGTTTTCCTTTGTTAGCAACTTTACGGAACCACTACTAGACTGATTAATTGAAATTTTCAAGAGAGATGCACTATGACACAACAGACCCCATAAAATTTAGACTACAAACGGTTAAGGTCACAGTGACTGGAAAGATCAGAATTGACTTTTGACCATAACTCCGTCAAATATTATCCAATCCACTTGAAACCAAGACCAAATTCTTAATTACCCGGTCTCCACTGAGGGGTGGGGAAGGAGTATTGTTTGAGGTAGATTTCTCGACAGAGGGGTGGGGAAGGAGTATTGTTTGAGATAGATTTCTTTGTATGCATCTGTCAGCTTCTTTGTTTCTTTGATAGTAACTTAATGAAAAAAACTTAGACCAATTTACTTGAAATTTTGAGGATTCACTATGACACACAATTAAACACCATTAAAATCTGTACCTTTCATAACCAATCTAACAGTGACAGAATCAACTTTTGACTATAAGTGATATCAAAATAGTGAAAATACTTAGTTTTGAAGATTGCTAGGTTCAAAGTTGACGGGGGTGTGGGGTGGGGAGTGGGGGTGAATTTTCAGTCACCAAATTTCAGAGGTACATAGTCAACCTAACAGCGCCAGCACTCCTTGCTGCTGGAAAGGGCGCTGGTGACTAGTATAACACATGAACATACACTACATTGGTCTACGGGGGTGTGGGGTGGGGAGTGGGGGTGAATTTTCAGTCACCAAATTTCGGAGGTACATAGTCAACCTAACAGCGCCAGCACTCCTTGCTGCTGGAAAAGACGCTGGTGACTAGTATAACACATGAACATACACTACATTAGTCTAAGGAATGTCAGGCAAGGCAGCCAATCATGACTACAGTCTACCCAATAGCCAAAGCAGTCCTTCAATCAGAAGGCAACTCTGCTTACCCCATAAAAAATGGGGAAAAAAGAACGCTACTATAAGAAGTTAACTCCCACACAAGTAATGATACACAATCTGTTAATAGTACTGACAGAAAACCTTCTGTGACCTTGAAAGGTCAAACTTAACATTACCTGATTTTAGCAAGTTCAGATTCACACTCATTTACAATTACTGAGATACTGCAATTCTACAAAAACATTTAGAGCAATGGTACTGTTTTTGTGAAGATTCATCCAATTCTGAACTGCCATAAACTTCAATCTTCTGAATTTATTCAACAATAGAAGATAAAACCAAATCCTTAGTTGCTATTACCATTCCCAAATATATATAATCTTCAGAGTTGGAACCAAAAGGGTCTTCTTAAATAGACCAGACCCACAACTGAACCAGTAATCTGAGCAACCACACGAATCTTTCCGACAAAGCATAAAAAATAACCAATCTAAGGCAAACAATGTACTATATGTCATGGTTTTCATGTGGTTTCTATCATGGTATCAATGTGTATATTACTTTACAAAGATAATTGTACTGTATATTACTAACATAGCTTCAGTACAAGGCAAGATGACTTATAACACCTAAGTCACCATCACACTATCTAGGCTATGTACAGTGTAAGTCACATCAAACCACTGTTGTTCATATCTAACAATACTCACTTATACTGTAGTGTATATTACTTTAATATATGCACAGTACTATCACTACAATACAGCTTAATTCCCTAAAGTGAGACCACGTATCACTCATATGTGAGCACTGTTTTTGCAAAGTTGCCTCACAATCCTACCAGCTCGTCACCTAACATGTAGCCTGTATCTATTGTACTGTACAGTACAGTATTTCATACGACAATTGTAACATTAATAATAAGATAATAGAAAAGGACTGTCAACACCACTCAACATTTACAAAGTTTTATGCAGTGAAATCCCATGACATGATACAATACTTAAGGGATTCATTGAAAATAAAGTGTACGTTTCATGTACCTGTAGAGCAGAGTAAAAATTGTCACGTAACAAATGCCTAAATTAATACCAGTTGATCCTCACTAAACGAAAATGAAGCATTTCCATTTGGATCATACCTTTTTCCCTTAATTTCAATACAATCTTCACACTGCATGGGGCATTTGCTACCACGGCTGCATGTATGTTCTTTGTGCTCTTCATGTACCTCACGATACTTTCATTCAACTGGAAAAATCTCAGTACTGAGTACTGTACGTATAGCTACACAAGACATTCCTTCCTTGCACTTATTGAGAACTTCTATCTTCTCTCAAGTCCTGATTTTCCACTGCTGCTTAACAGTAGTTTGAGAGGATGAAGCAACTCTTACAGGCCATGGCACCCATGAAAAATCACATGTTTCTTGAAAAACACTTGTGGGAAATGTTTTCTGGATGATGAAGGCTGGGAGAGTGAGACTAAGTCTGCCAGAGAAGTGGCATTGTACAGGGAAAGAAATGGCGTGAAGGCCGGGTTCAAAGAAGTGTGGGTGGTATAAAAACATTGGGCTGCTCACAACAGTCCTAACTATAAGTTATTGAAACTTTATTCAAATATTATACAAATCTCTCAACTGCGGAAAATCAAAACAAGGGGAACAGAGAGACGACAATATTGAAAATATCTTCTTTAAAAAGAGTAGTAGTTTTCATGGTGGTGTAAGACATGGAATATCTGCCAGTTCAGAAAAAGCATGCTGAGAAGTATGCTAGGGAATTTAAAAAGCTAGACTTTATCCAAACAGTCCTACAGTAGTCTCCAAGTTTTAAACTAAAAATACAATAAAATAAAAGGATAATTTATACAAAAAAATACTTGGGAATTACATCACCTAGGAAGAGATAGCCTTGCCTGGAATAACCCTATCAACTTATGCTAGCTCTGTGACAAATATGGAGATAATTTGTATTTTTCCCTAACTAATAAAAACCTGTAGTTATTTATGTGGATTATCTTTCGGGAAAGCTGGAAGGATTAGACTAAAGTGTGAGGTAGCAACCCTGCCTAACCACCTAAGTGAGTAGGCAGGGGGTGGCTGGGGGTTACCATAAATTTATTTTTTCATATCTCACAGCTCTGAGCTACGTCACTTTTTGATTGCAGGCAGAACTTACTGGCTTCCCAAGGACGTGGACAGTATATTAAATTTATGACTAGGCGACACAAGAAAAGTACTTCTTTCCTGCAGAGGTTGAAGCCTACTTGCAGAGGGACACATGGCGCTGTACCCCAAGGGAGGGGAAGATGAAGAAAGGAAAATGACAGACATACTCTCATTCATGCTAGACTTAACCTGGGTAACCAATGCCCTCAACCATCTGCTACTTGTCTAACAAGGAGCTATAAGTACTCTTGAATCACTTGTTAAGCAGCCACCACAGGACCGATAGTAAACGTATCGCAACTTCTGTGGGTCACGTCTTTTAGATAGTCAGCTGTAAACGTAGTTTGACGTTTCCACATGCTCGCTTGTAATACCTGCAACACGGAAAAGTTGCTCTTGAATGCCAAGGACATACTGATGCCTCTGACATCATGGGCTGTAGGTCTTCGAGCTGGAGGAGGATCAGGGTTTAGAGCTCTTTCAATGACTTGGCGTATCCAAGATGAAATACTATTTTTTTGTGATCCTCCTCTTAATCCTGCCAGAACTAACAAAGATGTTACTGTAGTCGCAGCCGTGTTGCTGCTGTGCATTCAAGATAATATCGCAAACTCCTCACTGGGCATAGTAACAGTTGATCTGAGCCATTGGTTACAGAGCGTACTTATAATCTGAAAGGGATTGAATCTAGTGTCCAGTACCCCGGAATTTTAAGTCTTTGCAATAAACTCAAGGACGAAGCTAAGTGTCACTTCCCCCCCTCCCCTTGAATGGGCAATGTCATATGAGATGCCATGAAGTTCACTGACTGTCCTTGCCGAAGCTAAAGCGAGCAGGAACGCAGTCTTCAAAGTGTGATTTTGATTAGTTGCATGGCATAATGGTTCTTAAGGTCCTTTCAGGAATCTCAAAACACGAACCATGTTCCAAGGAGGCCTGATCTCTGACTGAGGGCAAGTGACATAAATCAGTATGAGAGAAGAAAGCTTCAACAAAGAGGAAACATCTACTTCTTTCAGCCTAAAGGCAAGGCTCAAGGCCGAGCGATAACCTTTCACCACCGAGACTGAAAGGAGTTTTTCCTCTTGAAGGTAAATAAGAAACTCCGCTATTACAGGGATAGTGGCATCGAGTGGAGAGATATTCCTTCCATGACACCAACCACAAAAGACCGTCCAATTAGCATGGTACACTGAGGCTGAGGACTTTGACAAGTGTTTGGACATTCTCTCAGCAACTTGTTGCAAAAAGCCTCTCTGAGAGAAGAGACACTGAATAGTCTCCAGACATGAAGGCATGAAGTTGAAGAGACTGGACGATCTTGTGAAAGATGCTTGCAAGTGGTTGTTTGAGTAGATCTGGTCATGGAAGGAGTTCTCTAGTTAAATCTACTAGCATTTGCAGAAGGTCTGGGAACAACTCTGCTTGATGCCATAGCGGAGCTATGAGGGTCATAATTAGATTTTTGGATGCTCTAGTCTTGTTGAGCAGCCTTCTCATCAAACAGAATGGGAGGAAAAGGGCACACGCCAATGTTGACCCATTGTTGTTGAAATGCATCCTGCCATAGAGCCTGGGGGTCCAGACTCTGGAGAACAGTACAGCAGAAGCTTGCTGTTCAGGTATGTCTCGAACAGGTCTACTGTCAGGGAACCCCACTAAGTCAGGACTTAAACGGCTATGAGAGGATTTAAAGACCAATCTGAGCCAACTATCTGAGTTGCTCTGCTCAGATTGTCTGTGAGCACATTTCTTTTGCCTGGAATGAAGTGAGCCAATAGGGACACCAAATGTTCTTCTGCCCACCAGAGAATCTCTACTACCAGAAGGAATAGAGGCTGTTAAAATGTCTCGCCTGGTTTGATTATGTAAGCCACTATTATGGTGTTGTCGCTCATCAACACCACTGAGTGACCTACCAGCAACTGATGGAACTGATGAAGAGCTAGGTATGCTGCTCTCATATCTAAGAGGTTTATATGCTGGTACCTTTCGGACTCTGACCAAAGGGCGCAGATCTTTTCCCCAGTGATTGGAACTCGTATCTGACGGATCTGAGTGTTGGTTTCACACGAACTTTAGCTACCACTGCAGGGATCTTATCCTGAGGCAGCCGCGTGGAACTAGCCAGAGAAGAGAGGTTAGGTGACCTAACAAATGTAACCACTGGTGACCCTGTGTACTTTTTCTTCTGATGGGAAGACTTTCTGTTGGGACGATGTCTACAGTCATACCGAGGAATACCAGTCTCTGAGAAGGAAGCAGTGATGACTTCTCGATATTTATCTAGATCCCAAGATCCTGACAAAACCCCAGAAGCATGTCTTGGTGATGAGGAAGGGTTATCTCCGAGTTTGCTAGAACCAGCCAATTGTCGAGATATCTGAGGAGACGAATGCTGTTCTTGAGAGCCCAAGATGACACTAGGGCGAACATTCAGGTAAAGACAAAAGTTCTGCCGTAAGACCAAAACCGAGAGCCTTGAACTGGTAAATTCTGTCCTCGTGTATGAATTTGAGATACTTCCTGGAAAACGGATGTATTGGGATCTAGAAGTATGCGTCCCTGAGCTCCCGTGTGCACATGAAGTCCCTTGGTTGAACTGCCTGGATGACTGTGACTGCCGTCTCCATCCTGAATGGAGTCTGTTGTTGTCCAAACTTTTTCAGGGGAGAGATCGATGACTGGTCTTCAGCCTCCAGATGCCCTTTTCACAAGAAAAAATTGACTGTAAAAGCCTGGAGACTCATCCATGACTTCTCGGAGTGCCCTTCTGCAGCATGGTCTGGACTTCGGCCTAAAAGGAACGTTTGTACATCTTAGAAGGCCCGGAGGACCTAGAAGTCGAGGGTTGGAAGTAGCCTGCTGACTACAAGAAGACTGGGATGGTCTTACATAGGGCCAGTATGTCATGGCCTTGTGGAGGAGAATCGTTCGACAATTTCCTCCATCTTTCAGCAGCCCTCTCAATCTCCTCGGGAACAAAGTGAGAGGAACCTTCAAGTGTGGAATTCCTCAAACGTGAAACTTCTGCTTTAGGCACCTGCCTGTGGAACTTTTCTATGATAGTGTCCCTTCTAATGAGGATGGTATTTGCCCACAAGTTGATGACATGGTGTGACAGAAACTCAAGAGTTTGGGTACAAGGCAACAGGAAGAATTCCAAGGATTTCCCTGTGGATGCCTTTGAAAGATTGAGGGAGCGCACAATGTAGCCCAGAGACCCCAACCATAGATCAAGCCATGAAGTAGTCTGCGTGGCGTACTTGGCGCTTTGCTCGATGTTGAGGAGCTAAACTGCCGAAAGGGAAGCTCTCAATGCGGAGAGGATTTGGGTTGGAAGACCCTTTGTCAGAGATTCCGAAGGGTCGAGGGTTATGGTGGAATGTGGTTCCTTCTCGATCTCGTAGTACTTCCTTTGTGAAAAAAAAAAATTAAGTGGTAAAGATAGCGAGGAGGAACCTGCCCTCAAGGAAATAGAAGATCCAGCTATCTGAGAAATAGCTTTCCTTCTGGCGGCTGTCAGGCCCTTAGACCAGGGAAAAGCTGCACTGGTTTTAGGGAGTCTCTGAGTTCCGAAGATCTTATCAAGAACCATCTCCTATTCCTGGGTGATGGTATTAAGAGTAGACATTATTAATGGCCCTCGGGAGATATTCATTGTCCGTTTCGATAGCATCATCTACCTCCAGGCTCACATCCAGAGCTTAGAGTAGGTTAGGGTTGTGTGAGGGACCTGCCACAGGAAAACTCCAGTCTGCCTCCGCCAATAGGGGCTTCCTTGCCTTGGCATTCATAGGTTCAGTTTTGGTGTTCTTGGACTCACTTCACACAGGAAAGTGTTCCTGCAACCAACACTTGCGAAGGTTTCAAGACGCCAGTTGTAGAAGCCTTAGCTGGTTTGGAGGCATCACCTCAATTTCTTGAGGGTTGAAAGGGTGGACAGTTATCTCCCTGGGAGAGCCATGTTCCTGCTCGTCCGAGGGTGAATGATATCGGCGTGTCGTGGAGTGACGTCTCTCATCTTCCTCTTTTTTCGTTTTGTCAAGATCTCCTTATCCTTGACTGAAGCAAAGGGAAGGTTCCCATGAGAAGGATCTATGGTTGGAGGCACCTTGGCAGTAGATCAAAACGGGGGAGGATCATCGTGCTTGTCTGATGAAGATCTCCTTCTAGGATCAGAGCTCCTATGCGATGAACTAGAGTCGGATTGTAGGGAAATCTGTGGAGTAGCCCCGACTGGGGCAGTGAAGGAGCCACATCCAAGGACTTATGTAATATTGACAAGAAGGCACTAACCATAGAAGGGAGCTCAGTACCCTTCAAGGAGTCCTGGGTTTCCTTAGAGAATCCAGCAGGAGGAGAACATCGTCCAGGAAGAGCCCTAGAAGGAGCCTGGGACGTTGTAGAAGATAGCCTCTGAGGCATCAGAAGCTCTTTCCACAAGCGAAGAGGGCAATCAAGACTAATAGGTACGTCGGTGTACCTATTAGGAGGCTCCCTAAATCCTTCTGGGAAGGGCATCAGCCTACCGCTAGAGGTGGTAGAAGCTGGAATTGGTGTTGGAACCGTAATTGCTGGCAATTCCAACACCTCTCCTCATGAATCGCTTGTGGAAATCACCGATTTGCGAGTGAAATTGCGAGATTTACGCACAAAATCGCGAGACAATGGGCGCGATTCACTAGCAGAAGTACTCTTCTCATGAGCACCGGTTGCCATACTGGAAGATGGAAGCCTTGAGGATTCCTGTTGCTCCAGAGGATTGCCTATGGCAGACATAGCAAGATGTGAGGGCCTCCGAAGCGTTGGAGTGCGCGTTACAGAGGAACGCATTGGAGAGCGTCACATGGGCAAACGCTTCGCTAAAGCACCCCAGGCAGCAAAGGGTACTGGAAGTAGCTTTGCTGGGCGCCTGACTGTAGGGTGTTCAGTAACAAGACCAGGTTTGGTTTGAGGTTGTTGAGGTGGGGGAGGAGTTGAAGAGTGAGATGTGAATGGACAGCACGTGCGCTCACCTCTTACTCTTGGAGAGGAACGTCTAGATTGTGACCGTGAACGGCGGAAATATCTCGAGTGCCTAGCTCGCAGACGTGAGCTTTGGCCTCACGATCATGAACGACGGGAACGTCTCTAGTGCCTAGCTTGTAAATGTAGGCGTTGGCCTCACGATCGTGAACGTAGTCCTCGCCAGAGTGGATGTCGTCCTCATGATCGTGAACGGCGCCCTCATAAACGTGAGCATCATCCTTTGTGAGCTAGATCAGAGCGATTTAGAACGCAAGCATCCAGACCTAGATCTAGACCATCTTGCTCGTGATTGTGATCATCGTGAGACTTTACCTCATGAAGAGAAACGCCTCGTACAAGAGCGTTGAGACCGTCGGTCTCGTGAGCGTGATGCTCTAGGTCAAGAACGCCTTCTACAAGAAGAACGTTGAGACCACGATGACCTGTGATCTCTATGATCATCTAATGATTGTCGCGAACGACGATCGGAACACGAGTGTCCTGAAGGACGAGGTGATGGAAAGTCTCGTCCTTGTGCGCTGTTAGCAGAAGGAGCACTAGTCTTGTGAAGATCATTATCAACAGCCAGACGATTCCAGTTGGGAGAAACAGAAGGCTGAAAATCTAGGAGACTACGAGGTCCCAGGATGGCGAGTGGAACCATCAACAGCAGGAAGTCGTTGGAGGGCCAAACGCGAGCGAACACCAAATCCACGCATGGAACGTCCAGGAGAGGGTGACAGGTAGACTTCGCAGACCTCCAGAGCTTAAGATGTTGAAGGCTCTGGAGTTAGATCCTTCCTAGCACTGTGCTGAAGGAGAAGAAGTAAAGCTTCCTTCATAGAGGGGGAAGTTGCTGCTCAAGGGGATGCAACTACCTCATTCCCAGTACCCCGAGGTTGCCAAGGAGTCCAATGACAGCCTTTGGAGGAGAGAAAGGAGACGTCCGCTCTCTAAAGCCAAAAGAAAAATGTGACATAGCTCACAGCTGTGAGAGTATACAGTGAACCCTCGTTTATCGCGGTAGATAGGTTCCAGACGCGGCCGCGATAGGTGAAAATCCGCGAAGTAGTGACACCATATTTACCTATTTATTCAACATGTATATTCAGACATTTAAAACCTTCCCTTGTACGTAATACTGTTAACAAACTACCCTTTAATGTACAGAACACTTAATGCATGTACTACAGTACCCTAAACTAAAACAGGCACAAATATTAAAGGCGATTTTATATCATGCGTTTCCTAAACACGCTAAAAAGCATGATAAAAAATGGCAACCAATGTTTTGTTTACATTTATCTCTGATCATAATGAAGAAACAAACTGGAGGTAGAGCTTTGCTTATTACCCAGACATATTTCCCATACTTTTCCCTTAGAACTACATCACATCTTCCTACTTTAGATATATATATATATATATATATATATATATATATATATATATATATATATATATATATATATATATATATATATATATGTGTGTGTGTATAAATATATATATATATATATATATATATATATATATATATATGTGTGTGTGTGTATATATATATATATATATATATATATATATATATATATATATATATATATATATATATATATATATATATATATATATATTTATATGTATACACATATACTTACCTACATATATACATACATACATATATATATATATATATAAATACATACATATATATATATATATATATATATATATATATATATATATATATATATATATATATATATTACTGTATATATATGGGTTATGGAAAAAATCCGCGAAGTGGTGAATCCGCGATGGTCGAACCGCGAAGTAGCGAGGGTTCACTGTACTGTATATAGGCAGCTGGCTAACTGCCACCAACCCCCTGCCTACCCACTTAAGTGGTTAGACAGGGTTGCCACCTCGCACTTTTAGTCTAATGGCTACCTTCCAGCTTTGCCGAAAGATAATCCACATGAACACCAGGAAGTTTGTTAGTATGGGAACAAAGGAGATTTTAAGGTTAGGCCTTTACTTGTTCACCATTCTGCCAAGAAGAATAATGTGATAATGGACAACTAGAGGGTGATGTGGAAGTCCAACAGTAAAGTGTGGGTAACTTTGAAGGTTTAATAGAGTTTGGGTCCAGTGTGGAAAAAATACCTCCAGGAGAAACAGTTGTTACTTAAGAAACCCCCTCGTATTGGATAATGAATCTCCTCCTCCTCCAAAAATGGAGATCGACTTATCAGGGTAAATTAACTATATCACTGTGAAGTTCTTGCCCTGAAATACAACTCTTATTCAATCCAATTAACAGGTAATTTCCAACATTAAGAAAAGTCCTTTTTCAAAGGTGTCTAAAGTCACCTGTGATACACAGTTAACACTTGATGGGTTTGGAAGAATCGCTTCAACATTTCCCATGCTCTAAACAATTCACAAACCCTGCGTGAAAGTGTCTTTACCATGACCTCTACCTAGAGAAAGTAGTGGCCAGACAATGTGACAGTGAGGGACTTGCATCTATGGGCTTAGAAGTTAATGAAGATGTTGGGAGTTGATGGAGGACACAGTCCGGACGAAAGAGGACATGTTTTTAGAGGAAGGAGGAGGGGGAAGGTGACTGTAACTACAATAAACCCTCACAATAATGGACAATGCTATGAAGGATTTTGGTTATAAAAGACAAAATAAAGATAAAACCTATAACAGACTAAATAAAGGCAACCACTATTACGGACTAAAAAAAAAGATACCCAGAGTAGTATTTCATTGGTAAAGGTCATCCAATGTAAGCAGTACATAGTCGCAAGATATCAAATTTATTTACAACTTACTTTTATCTGTGTGAGCACATCTGAGAAATGTAAACACACTAAGCTGATATTACAAATGTCTTTTTACTTATTGTATCGTTAGAAATTAAAAATAAGCAAAATAAAGCCATATCTATATTATGTTTTTCCTACATACGATGCCCAAAAGGGAAACTATTATTTTGTTACTTACATTTCCAAACACAAGGAACAAACAAATGGACTTACACATCCACTTACACATCCAACTGCTAACTAATGACACCATTAGCTTTTGGTAAAGTGTATATAAACTGATATCCTATAAAATACTGTTATGGTGCGCTGATGTAAACCTCATCTGCTGATTCAAGTTATCGTCACCAAGAATATTGGCAAATATAAATAAAAAGTTTTTAATATAATTTCCAAACTTATTCAATCATACTACAAATAAAGTTTTCATACATAAATTTTACTAAAAGCTATTTGCATTGTTATTTATCACTTGGAAGTCTACAGTAAACGTGTTCGTTCGTTAGTTTGTTGTGACTGGCGGTGAGACCTACATAATTTGTTTACCATGTACATTCTTAGGTGATTAAAATATCACACACACCGTATTCTGTGTTATAATCATCAAATCATTATTATCGAAGCACTGAGAAAACAGCTTTTAATACAATGAGTTAAAGTATTTAATCCTAGCAATAGCACATTTAGGTTCTTTACAGAATATTCATGTAGGAAAACATATGAAACGGAATCGGCTTTATTTCGTTTATTTTTCATTTCAGTTAGTAAAACAAAATTTGTAATAGCATCTTTACATAACCAGATAGTTTTGTAATTTAGCAGTCATCTTATCTTCTAGATAAGAGATGAATTCATTAAAATTTGCCTTAATCTAATGTTCATCTAATACGTGGATACATACAGTACACTTCACTCCCGTTATACACATGTTTGGTATTTGCAAATATCATACAACATTTATACCTGAATCTGACATCAAATTTTGTAACCATGGAAAGTTGCCATACAACACGATTCAAAACTTGAAATTTTATGTTAACAATCGCCAAATACTGTGAAGTACAACGTTAAAAAGCTCGTAAAGTGAAATTCAGCATTAAAAATCACTAAATAATATCATACAGTATCATGTTAACAATCACCAAAGAACAAAGTCAAAATTTGGCAATGAATGAGTCAAAATTTAAAATTTATTGTTAAAAATTGCATAATTTTAAGAAGCACAAATCAAAATGTGAAATTAAGAATTAGAAATCGGCAAACAGTACTGTGCACTACTAACAGAGTAATGATAATATCATCAAATTATATTAACAAAATCAGCTGTTCCGTTATGAACACTTGAATCGGATAGCAGATGTTTTTCTTGCATTTCAATCAGCGTACAATCGTAAATCATTGTCCTTATTCGCTATGGAGAAAACATACTCAAAGAAACATAATGCTAAATATAAAAAGCTGCAGCTGAAGGTAATATAGCAATGTTCATAGCCGCTATTTTTTTTTTTTGAATTGGGGGAAGCTGTGTCCGAAACTGGAGAAAATTTTGTGACAGTACTTATGTGTAAACTGCATAATTACATTTAACTGGCAAAATTTAGAAGATAACGTGGCAAAGTGTATGAAAACCAAGAAAATAGTTTTGCTATAACTTGCGATGAAACAAGATCATGAAATTTGAGAGGAAAAAATAATTTTGCAAGCTTTATAATCGCACCGCATAGCTAAAAACTATAAATTATCATGCAAACGGCAAGGATGAAACTCTAGAAAACCTAATTATCCAATTAAACTCAACAGTACATAAAATGAGAGAAATATTTCAAGTAAAACTATTTACATTAGTATGCTAAATTAAAAATTATAGTTCAAGTAATAATTTTTTTATAGGAAATAATAAATAATCCTTTGGTAGTTGGCCTTGATCAGCTTATAAACGTAAATAATAAAAAATACTGAAATTCTGTTTTTATTTCTTAATATGATACGAATAGTGTATATGATTATTACATGCATTATTATTGGATACAGTTACGAGTTACCTATTTATACAGAACAATACACGGCATTTCGTGAGTGTAAATAGTGTCAACATTACATTGACTTGCGATTATGCATCTACAGTTAGAAAAATCTAGGTTACATTGACATGACTCGAGAATTACTCGTCACAACTCCCTATATATTGATATCAATCTCATTTTCAAAATGACAAAATTGAAAGTAATTTGCATTTTTCCTAACTATACACACCTGTAGCTATTTATAGGGATTATACTTTTGGTAAAGCTAGAAGACTAGCCATAAAACTTTTAAACAAGATTTAACAACCAGTCCGCTAGTTAGCGGGGGGTTAGCCCGCTACCCCTCACACTTACACACCAGTGTTGCCTTCTCCCTTTTGATGGCAGGCATGACTTCTTGGTGATGGAGGGGCAATTTGTATAAATAGCTACAGGTTTGTATCATTAGGAAAAATATAAATTATTTCCAAATTTGTCATTTGTTCCAACAATAAAAACAAACCCTTCCGCTATTCATAGGGATGACCCACCCATTAGGCGGGTGAAAGTCTACATGAACTGGCTTAGTATTTGACCAGGGGTTTTCCCGTACATGCTCTGTACGTAAAAGGGAGCCTGACAACTCGCAAATTTCATGCAATGCACAGATAGCACCCTAAGCAATGTGTTTGTGATACTACCAATGCGACTAGCCTAGGTAAGAAATCTTGGAAACCATAGGAAACTTTAGAATCAACCATAGATGTTACCCAATCTCACCTCGCAAGGGGTATGGGGTCATGAGTATTATTTCTTTACTAGGTTACACAAGAGAAATGGTTTTACCTGTAGATAGGTGAGGCCAGCTTTTAGAGGACTGTAGGTGCTGTTCCCCAAGAGTGGGAAGATGAAGGAAAGAAACAGCCAGTCATTCTTACAAATTCATTCTAGACTAATCCCGGGTAACCTATCCCCTCAACCTGCTACTTGTCCATCAAGAAGCCTGATGTATTTAAAGTACTTGTTGTGCAGCCAACACAGAACCAATGGAGAACGCCTCCATGTTCCTGTGGGTCACGCCTTCCAGGTAATGGGCTGTGAAGGTTGTCTGATGCTTGTAGGATCTGTGTTAAAGTAGTTTCCTTTGAACGCTAGGGACGTACTAATGCCCCTAACGTCTTGAGCTCTGGGTTGTCGAGTTTGAGGATCAGGAGTCAGTGCAAAATCTATGACCTTGCGAATCCAAGCAGAGATCGCTGACAGTCCTTTTGAGGTAATACTTCAAACTTCTCACTGGGCAAAGTAAAAGTTGATCTGTAGGTTGTATGTTGGCCAGGGCACCAGCCATCCATTGAAATACTACCACTAGAGTCATTAGGTCTTTTGACAGACCAGACAGTACTACATTGGATCCTTTCCTCTGGTTACGGTTAATTTTCCCTTTGCCTACGCATACACCGAATAGCCTGACCAATTTTTTACATATTCTCTGTCCTAATACACCTGACAACATTGAGATTACCAAACAATTCTTCTTCGCTCAAGGGGTTAACTACTGCACAGTAGTTGTTCACTTGCTACTGTCCTCTTGGTAAGGGTAGAAGACGCTTTAGCTACGATAAGCAGCGCTTCTAGGAGAAGGATACTCCAAATCAAACCACTGTTCTCTAATCTTGAGAAGTGCCATAGCCTCTGTACCTTTTGTCTTTCACTGTGTTGGGGTAGAGTTCTCTTGCTTGAGGATACACTCAGGCACACTTTTCTATTTTATTTCTCTTCCTCTTGTTTTTTGAAATTTTAATAGTTTATATATGAAAGATTTATTTGAATGTTCTTACTGTTCTTTAAAATATTTTATTTTAGTTGTTAATTACTTCTGCAATTTGTTTTTCCTCATTTTCTTTTCTCACTGGGCTATTTTTCCTGTTGGAGCCCTTGGGTTTATAGAATTTTGCTTTTCCAAATAGCATTGTAGCTTAGTAATAATAATAATAATAATAATAATAATAATAATAATAATAATGATAATAATTATCGGTTACAGAACTCTCTCTCTCAATCTGAAAGGGCCTGAATCTAGAATATGCTACTCCCGGATTTTGAATTTTGGCAATAAACTCAGGGATGAAGCCCAGTGTTACCTACCGCCCATACCCTTGAATGGGCGACATCGTAGGATAGACCATGAAGTTTATTGACCCTCTTGTCTGAGGCCAAGGCGAGCAGGAACACCGTCTTCAAAGTGAGGTGACGTATGTTGCCTGGCATAATGGTTCGTAGGGAGCACCTTTCAGAGAAAGGAAGACGCGAACCACGTTTCATGGAAGAGGTCTAACTTTCGACTCGGGGGGAAAGTAAGCTCATAACTTTGTATGAGGAGAGACAATTCCAACGAAGAGGAAGTATCAACTCCTTTCAGTCTACAGGTGAGGCTTAAGGCAGAGTGGTAGCCTTTCACCACCAAGACCGAGAGAAACTTTTCCTCCCGAAGGTAAACGAGGAACTCCGCTTTTATTGGAATAGAGGCATCGAGGGGAGAGATACCCCTCCCATGACACCGATCACAGAACTTAGTCTACTTGGCCTGACAGACTGAAGCTAAAGATCTTCGCAGGTATCCGGACATCCTCTCCGCAACTAGTTACAAAAAGCCTCTCTGGGAGGAGGTGCCGAATAGTCTCCACGCGTGAAGACGAAGCGAAGCTACTGCTTTGTGAAAGATGTTCAAATCTGCCTGTTTTGAGTAAATCCTGTTGTGGAGAGAGTTCTCTTGGGATCTCTATCAGGAGTTACAGAAAGTCTGGGAACCAATGTGTGTGATACCATAGTGGAGCTACGAGTCATGGATAAGATTGTTGGATGCTCTGGTCTTGTTGAGCACCCTTCTCATCCGACAGAATAGGGGAAAGGCATAAATGTCGATGCTGTCCCACTGTTGTTGGAATGCACCTTGCCACAGAGCCTGGGGAGCAGGACAGCGGGAGCCTGAAGTTCACGGCAGTTAAGAATAAATCTAAAGTCGGGGAACCCCACAAAGTCAGTCCATCTTAGCATCTCCACTGCTAGATGGCATAGGGGCTGGGAAAAGGTACTGCCTTGCTTGTTTATGAAAGCCACTACTGTGGTGTTGTCACTCAAACACCACAGAGTGACCCACCAAGAACTAATGAAGGGCTAGGACCAGAACCCGGAGGCTGTATGGTGCAGCATGTGGGGCCCAGACCCTTCGTTCGATGCATCCGATGAGCATCAATTCCAGGGGAGGTATGAGAAGGTTGGTCTCTCTGCCAAGGTTCTCGTCTGTCCCCACCATCGAAGGTCTGTCTGCTGCTTCATTCCCCTGGGGATCAACGTGTCTGGGGAGTCGCTGTGTTGATTCCACCTGGATTTTGGCCACCACTGAAGAGATCGAATTTTGAGGCGGCCTTTTGGCACAAAAGGGGCCAGGGATGACAGGTGATCTAAGAGATGCACCTACTGTTGAGATGGGAGCTCTTCTCGTCTGAGGAAAAGGCTTGCTACCTTCCTCAGCCGCTGTACCCTGTCTTCTGATGGAAAGAATTTCTTGAGGTTGGTGTCGATGATCATACAAAGGTATTATACCAGTCTTTAAGAGGGAAGCAGGGATGACTTCTTGAGATTTACCACACTCCCCAGATCCTGGCAAAACAATAGTCTTGTCTTGGTGTCGAAAAAGGGTCACCAGCGAATCTGCTAGGATCAGCCAATCGTCAATGTATCTTAGGAGACGGATGCCGATCTTGTGAGCCCAAGGTGACACTAGGGCGACAGTCTCATGAAGACCTAAGGTGCTGTGGAAAGACTGAAGCACAGCCCCTTGAACTGGTATTGTCTTTTTGTTGTATGATCCTTAGATACTTCCTAGCAGGCCAGTAGTTATACCTTGCTTATAAGTTTTACGGCTAGTCTTCCAGCTTCGCCGAAGGTATAATCCCTATAATTAGCGGAAGGATTTGTATTCGGTGTCGGAACAACTAAGGGACATTAAATTCAATAATGCATAATCAATACATTTATTCATTCTAGGCCAAAAACCATTCATTTACTCATGGAAAAAGATGGAAATTTGAGGTCCACATCAGAATAACTCACCATGTATTCTTACGGGAAAAATAGTTTCGTATGTGCTAATTTGGTATACATGAATGTTTTCAGAAACTAATCAATCGCAGATAACGAGAGTTGAGTGTATCTATATCTATCTACTTATTGATTCAAAAATAAATTATTCTTGTATACATTTATTTTACAACTTTGATTTTACTTATGTGAAAAGTAGTAGCAGTAATTCACAGATTACTTGCTAGTGTTTTCTGGTGCTTTTTTTTTTATTTTGATTTGGGGTTACTGTTTTTCTGAGTTTCATTTACTTTACATTCCATAATTATGTCAATCTGTGGAAAAAACTAGTGTGTTGATCCCAGCTGCTTTTTTTTTTACATTATCACAAATGTTGGGCATATAGATTATATTATTTGATATGCTACAGTATATTGGCAACCAATATATAATCTGGACTATTTTCCTTCAAGCTAAGTATAGAGAACTTATAAGACTCGACAAATTTCTGATACCTTTAAGCAACCACTTCGTTATATTAATTGAGATGTGTTTATTAAAATGCCAAAATGAACAATGAATAGAAAATAATTCTTACCTCGCTTTTCCAAGTTTGATTCTCTTGTGTGATCAGGACTGGGAGTCTGAGGTGGAGAGGAATACTGGGAGGAAGAAGGTGACGAATCTGAAGAATGTGAAGCAATCTTTGTGGGACCATTTCTTTGGATACCCTTTTTAAATCCACGATTGCTGCCACTACTGCTGCTACTGGAGCTGCTGCAACTGCTGCTACTACTACTACCACCTCTGCTACTGCTGCCTGATATGATGGGGGCTCCTGATTGGGGAGGAGCTGGTTTTATATGTGGAAATTGGCCCAAAGCAGATAGAAAAAGTGGTCTGTGTTGAGCAGCATATGCTGCTGGAGGAACGTATGGATGGCTTCCAGGTCCAGCTCCTCCACTAACAAAAGGGTAAAAATAAGTTTGTGGATGATACTGGCCTCCTGGGGGCACCATGGGGAGTAGTCCGCCACTATTAGGTGGAGGAACAGGTATGCTTCCAGATGATGTGTAAACTGGTAAACTGACATTACTGATTAATGTATGAGTGCCACTGCTTGTGGTGGTGGACAAAATATTCCCTGATGACCCACCATACACTGTTCCATTCATAGGTATAGTGGCTGGTGTTGTTATACAAATACTGCTACTCACAGAAGAATTGGCTTTACAACTAGACCCACTACTGCTTGTGTAATACATCTGTGAATATAAAAAATATATATATTAGACAGGTGAGGGTACATATTCTTTTCAATCTTTAACTAGGATACTTCCCTGAACTTGACATAACTTTGCAAAAATAATTAAATCCTATTTCTAAAACCATGTTCCACCATTTACTTTTAAAGGATTTCAGCTGATTTTTACTGATTTGGTTTGATACATCTATGTTTCTCTAACATGCATTAGTCCCAAATTTTTATCTACTTCCTAGATAAAAATATTTTGTACTGAATACAAAAATTAACTGAATATCAAACCTATACAAATTTCCCTTCTACTATTTAATGGAAATATTTAATTAAGTTCAATTATTGGTATTGGATTTAAAAAAGGGATGGTCAGAATAATATTTCAATACTCTATAAGGTCTCTTTTCTTTCACCTTTTCCCAGAACATTTGCTAGTCTCTAATCTTCAATGCAAAGATCTTGACAATGAACAGCAGTATCTTACAAAAGCCAGTGAACTTACATGGTTTTGTGCAGAAAAGCTTGCCCTACCAAATTAAAGAATACTAGTCAGATCCATTTAAACAATGTTATTCTAGGGTTAGTTCAAACTATCTATTTTTTGTTACTTGACTGATATATAGCATACAAAGTTATAAACTGGAGATCCTCTTAACATTTCTATTTTTATACATATTTTGTCACTGCATGGAAGTCCCTTTTAAAGGTAACTTTTTCAATTGAAAATTTTTAGTTTTTCTCTATTTCACAAGGACTTTCTATCTCACTGAAAGTATCATAGGTGGCTAGTTTGTTAAACCTGCTCTTTACTAGTATCAGGACTTTGCTTTTTCATCATTGGCAGTTTCAATTATGGCTCCTTTCAGCTTGTATTAACGACAATCTCTCTAGTTCGGAAAAAGAGCTCCCTTACAATGAGAAGAAAATTTGCCTGCCTTATATTCCCTAGAGGTCATGGAACATGGAAGTTAAATATCTTCTCCAATTGATACATCTTACGTTATTATGACCATAACAACACTTGTAGCACTGCATAGGTCGTGGATGAATTTTATTGAAATGTTTGTGTCAAATTTTTATATACTAAGATTGCACTATTTTGCTTTTCATTTTTCTTATTTTCAAGATAGTAGAACACCTCTAAGTTTAAGTACTGTATATCTTCTTCTGAAAACTAATAAAGATCCATATAGATCTTTCCCTTGGTATGAAAAAAATTTTGGTAAGAAGATACCTTTTCTATTACATCAGAGAAATTAGATGCATAATTATCAATTAGTACCACTTGTGTTTCATTGCCAGCCTTAACTAGCAATCCTAAACCATATGGCTGCAGGTTACTTTGTGTAATTGTACTAACTCTCTTCTCCAGGCACTTGTATCCCTTGATGATGTTATTACATCCCTCTCTCTATTGAAGCAACATGCCAAATAGGCTCAGGTATGATCCTTGGAGCAACTTCCTTATCAGCATCATATAGGTCAGAGGCTTTGGGAACAAGGTGAAATTCTGAATCTATGATGTTTAGGCTATTACATAATTTTACACAGTTAGAAAATCCATACACTTTACCATTTTTCACAATTGTGAATGCACATTTTTGCTTTACACGACTCCCCAAAAGTAAAGCAAGCTTCAAAAATCTACCCTGATTTTTTAAGTTTTCATTTCATTATCTCCATTCCCCCAAATTGGTATTAAGAGTATGTAGAGAACTGCATAATTCCTATTCAAGGAAAGTCCATAACAATATAAAACTTTATTTTCATTTATACCTCATATAGTCTTTGTTCTTAGGTCACCTTAAAAAGTAGGAACTAAAGGCTCAAGTGCGATAATACTAGAAGAATGATTATTGGAGGAGAGGTCCACCTGATGCATGATGTTTTGTCATTTTAAGTCATACTAAAAATATTTATATGGGCACTTTAAATGGTTTTTAAAGGTCGCTCATGAGTGGCAGACTCAAGGGACAGTGACAATGCCCTAGAGACTGCCCACATATTCAAATAATCAGCACAAGTTAGGACTAAGGGGGGGGGGCCAGGAAAAGGCTGCTGATAACTCAGCACCTATATTTGGCTCATAAGTATGTTAAGGTTGCAAATACAGCAATAAACTATCTAGCTTGATGAGGTCTCCAATCCCTGTCCAGCAGATTGCTAAGCACAGATCTTTCCAGTAGGCTACCTCAAAAATCCATCTTTATGGAAGGCCAGGGCACCAGCCACCTGTTGAGATGATAATGCTAAAGAGTTATGGCGTTCTTTGACTGGCCAGACAGTACTACATTGGATTCTTCTCAGTTTACGGTTCACTTTCCTTTTGCCTACACATACACCGAATAGTCTGGCCTATTCTTTACTCTCTCTCCTCTGTGCACATACACCTGACAACACTGAAATTACCAATAATTCTTCTTCACCCAAAGAGTTAACTACTGCACTGTAATTCTTCAGTGGATACTTTCCTCTTGGTAAGGGTAGAAAAGACCCAAATTCAAACCATTGTTCTCTAGTCTTGGGTAGTGCCACAGCCTCTGTACCATGGTCTTCCACTGTCGGGTTGGAGTTCTCTTGCTTGAGGGTACACTTGGGCACACTATTCTATCTAATTTCTCTTCCTTTTGTTTTGTTCAAGTTTTTATAGTTAATATTGGAATTATTTATTCTAATGTTGTTACTGTTCTTAAAATTTGTTTTCCTTGTTTTCTTTCCTCACTGGGATTTTTTCCCTGTTAGGGCCCCTGAGCTTATAGTATACTGCTTTTCCAACTAGGGTTGTACCTCAGCAAGTAATCATAATAATATATAGGTGGCTAGACTAAAAACTTTACAAAAAATTAAATTTAGACATTAAAATAAAATGAATATGATACTCTATAGACTTCTGAAAAGTTTCCTGGAATCATTCCTGAATTTTGTTGTAAATGTGTTGTAGTTAGCACTACAACAGGAATTATTCATATTCTCCAATTTAACCAATGTAAAAAAAATCTGGCAGGCTTCGGAAAAATTAACCCACTAAAGTATAAACAGCAATCACATATGTTTTTCACTACATAAACTAAAGAAATACAGATAAAAAAGAAAAAAAAATACTAAAAAGACTAATAAAAGGAAATTAAAATGAAATGAAAACTATAAAATATAAATAAAAATCCTTTAAGACCATGACAAGAAAACCATAGAAAAATTCCAGGAGGGGTAAATAGCAAAATGTGAATACATAATGTGTGAACACATGAACCAATAACCAATTTTTCCTACACTACTGTATATGAAAAAAGTAAAATGACAAATTTGGATGTAATTTGTATTTTTCTTAATGATACAAACCTTAACTATTTATAGGGGTATCAGTTTCGGCGAAACTGAAAGGACGAGCCATTAAAATTTAGCGAGGGTTATCTACCCAGCGCACTGGTTAGCCGGAAGGGGGGGGGGGGGGGAAAGAGAGCCTGTTACCCCTCCCACTAACACACCTGCAATTGCACTCACTTTGCTTGGAGATAGGACTTCAAGGGGGGTGGGGTTGGTCGGCAAGTATTTATACATAGCTACGATTAGTATCGTTAGGAAAAATACAAATTACCTCGAATTTGTCTTTTGTTCGTTAGCTGGAATATAAACCAACGCTAAGCATGGTCAACGCCCTACCCAAGTTGTGTATGGTGATAAACTAGTAGTATGACTGTTCAGGTAAAAGTTATTCCGAGTCTTTTAGGAAATAACTGGAGAGACCGAGACATTGCTAATACCACCTCGCCAGGGTATGGGGACACAATGATATTGGAACAATACTATGTTACACAAGGGAGCAATGGTTTCCCAGCAGAGGTTTGAAGTCAGCTTGTGCAGAGGTTCCAGGATGTTGATTTCCCAAAGAAAGGGGAGGATGAAGAAAGTAAAGGCACCATTTTATTCACTCAGACTAAAACCCTGGTAACCAATGCCCTCAACCTTCTGCTACTTGTCCAATCTGGAGCTTGAGGTGCTAAGCCAGCTGTTGTGCAGCCACCACAGGACCAATAGAGAATGTATTGAGGTTCCTGTGGGTCACGTCTTACAGGTAGTGGGTGGTGAATGTCGTTTAGCGTTTCCACACACCCGCTTGTAAGACCTGCGTCACAGAGTAGTTCTTTTTGAAGGCCACGGACGTAACAACGCCACTGACATCATGAGCTCTGGGACGACGTGTTGGAGGAGGGTTGGGATTCAGGGCAGTCAATGCAGCGATTGTGTTCTTTGTGACCGTCCTCTTGGTTCTGCCCGTGCTTACGAAGAGCGAGGACACTCTGGGCCCAGCTGCTGCTGTTCTCTTGAGGTAGAGCTTCAAACACCTTGCTGGGCATAATAACAGATGATCTGGGTCGTCAGTTACAGAGCAGAGACTCGTTATCCGGAAGGATTCAAACCTAGGATCCGAAACCCCTGGATTTCGAGTCTTTACAACAAACTCTGGAACGAAGCTGAAGCTTACCTCTCCCGTTCCCCTTGAATGGGCGATGTCATAAGAGAGACCATGAAGTTCACCGACTCGTTTGGCTGTTGCCAAGGCGAGTAGGAACACCGTCTTCCAAATCAGGTGGAGATCTGTTGCCTGGCATAATGGTTCATAGAGAGGTCTCTTTAGAGACCCAAGAACTCTAACCATGTTCCATGAGAGAGGTCTTACTTCCGACTGAGGCCAGGTAAGTTCATATCTTGGTATGAGGAGGTAAAGTTCTGGCAATGAGGCAACGTCCATTCCTTTCAATTTAAAAGCGAGACTCAAGACCGAGTAATAGCCTTTAACCGTTGAAACTGAAAGACGCATTTCTTCCCGCAAATACATAAGGAACTTTGCTATTGATGGAAGTGGCATCGAGTGGATTGAGACCCTTTCCACAACACCAACCGCAGAAGACATTCCACTTTGCCTGGTAGACTGAGGCAGAAGATTTTTGCAGATATCCAGACATCCTTTTCACAACTTGTTGCGAAAATCCTCTCTGAGTGAGAAGATGCTGGATAGTCTCCAGGCGTGAAGATGTAGTGAAGCTACTGTCTTGTGGTAGATGTTGACATGTGGTTGTCCGAGTAGATTGTGTCGTGGAAGAAGTTGTCTTGGGAGCTCCATCAGGAGCAGCAGAAGCCCCAGGAACCATTCCGCAAGATGTCATAGCAGAGCTCGGAGGGTCATTGAAAGATTGACCGATGTTCTGCTCTTGTTGAGTACTCTTCCCCTCAGACAGAACGGTGGGAAAGCGTTTATGTCGATGTTGTCCCACCGTTGTTGGAATGCATCTTGCCAGAGAGCCTTGGGATCTGGGACTGGGGAGCAGTACAGCAGGAGCCTGAAGTTGAGGGCCACTGCGAACAGATCCACACCCGGAGAACCCCACAGCGTCTGGACTTTGTTGGCTACTAGATGATCCAACGACCATGCGGAACCCACTATCTGCTCTGCTCACATTATCAGCGAGCATATTCCTCTTGCCCGGAATGAAGCGAGCTGACAGTGAGACCGAATGGACTCCCGTCCATCTTAGTATATTCTACTGCTAGATGTGACAGGGGCTGCGACTACCATGGTGTAGTCGCTCATCACCACCGAGTGACCTGCCAGGAACTGGTGGAACTCTTGAAGGGCTAGAAAGACAGCCTTAATCTCCGAGAGATTTATGTGAAGACACTTTTCAGACTCTGATCACAGGCAGGATGCTATAAACCCAGGAGCTCCAACAGGGAAAATAGCCCAGTGAGGAAAGGAAGCAAGGGAAAAATAGCCCAGTGAGGAAAGGAAGCAAGGGAAAAATAAAATATTTTATGGACAGTATAAAAATAAATATTTCCTATGTAAACTATAAAAAATTAATAAAAGAGGAAGAGAAATAAGATGGAATAGTGTGCCTGAGTCTACCCTCAAGCAAGAGAACTCTAACCAAAGACAGTGTAAGACCATGGTACCAGGCTTGAGAACATTGGTTCGATTTTGGAGTGTCCTTCTCCTCGATGAGCTGCTTACCATAGCTAAAGTGTCTCTTCTACCCTGACTAATAGGAAAGTAGCCTGATTCTAATTGGACTTCAGACGCCACTGGAGGGATCAAATTCTGAGCCGACCATTGGGAACCAGACGGGCCAAGAATGATAGGTGTCCTAGGAGACTTAGCCACTTCTGGGCTGGGAGTTCTTCTCATCTGAGGAAAGGTCTTGCTACTTTCCTCAGCCTTGCTATCCTGTCATCTGATGGGAAGGCTTTGTGCAGATTGGTGTCTCATACCATGCTCAGGTATACCAGACTCTGAGTGGGAAGCAGGGAAGACATCTCGATGTTTACCCTGATCCCCAGATCTTGGCAAAGCCTCAGAAGTTTGTCTCCGTGCTGAAGAAGGGTTGCCACCGAGTGTGCCAGGATCAGCCAGTCGTCCAGGTAACAAAGGAGACGGATGCCGGACCTGTGAGCCAAGGATGACACTAGGGCAAACACTCTTGTGAAGACCTGGGATGCTGTGGAAAGGCTGAAACATAGCACCTTGAACTGGTATGTCTTCTTGTCGATGTTGAATCTCAGATACTTCCTTGAAGATGGATGGATTGGGATCTGGATGTATGCGTCCTTCAGATCCAGTATACACATGAAGTCCTACAGTCTTACACTAGTCTGACCGTGTCTGCCATCTTCATCATGCTGAACGAAGTCTGTTCGACAAACTTGTTCAGAGCTGAGAGATCGATAACTGGTTTCAAGCTTCCAGATGCCTTTCTCACAAGAGAGTCTACTGAAGAAGACTGGGGACCTGTAGGGACTTCCTGGAGAGAGCCCTTCTTCAACATGGTCTGGACTTCGGCCCGAAGGGCCTACCCCCTTTGCCGATCCCATCGCAATGGAGCTCACAAGCACTGGATTCTTGGTCAGGGCGGGGGGGGGGGTTGAAATAAAAGGAAAGCGATAGCCTGAGCAAATTACGGAGACCGTCCAGGGTTCGGCCCAGAGCTGCATCCACCTGGCACAGGAGCTTTGTAGGCATCCCCCTACTGGTGGATAAGCAGGGGGATGACCTATCCTAGCGTTTGCTGTTCCCTCCATGGTTGGACTTGTTGCCTTTCCTGTCTTAGACACCTTAGACTTAAAAATTGCTGTCGTTTCCTTCAATGACAATTTCACATGGCTGGTCTTTGAAGGGGCTGGAGGTCTGTAGGCCCAAGCTGTAAGGGCCCTATGAAGGAGGGAATCCGTGTTGGACTTTCTCCACCTCTCCCCAGACTGCTCGACGTCCCTAGGCTCAAAGAAGAACCCCTATATGGTAGAGGTTCGAGGCCTAGTGATCTCAGCATTTGGGACCTGCTGGTGAAATCTCTTGGCCACCGCATTACTTCGTTTCAGTGTTGGCCCACAGAGTCACTACCTGGTGGGCCAGAAACTCAATGGTGCGGGTGCCAGAGAAGGAAGGTCTCCATAGCATTCCTGGTACGATCCTTAGAGAAATCCTCGGTTCGCACCAGGATTCCCACCAATTCCAACCAATGATCCAGCCACAAAGTAGCCTGCATGGCATACTTCGCAAGCTTCTCTTGGTTCAAGATCTCAGACGCTGAGAATGAGACTTGACGCGAAGAGAGCCTTTTCCAGGTAGTGATAGAGACACATTGCCGAGAGGGTTTTGTCCATAATGTCGTAATATCTTCCCTGGTTGGCACCTGAAGGTGGGAGGAGTTTGGAGGCAATCTTACACCGGAAACCCTTTAACCCCTGGGACCAGGGAAAAGCTACTGACCTTAGGAGACTTTTGGGAGCCTAAGACATGGTCTATGACTGTCTTTGCCTTCTAGAGGGGCCGTTTCCAGATCTGGTAACCTGTTAAAGGCCCTCATAATGGACAAAACCTGCCAAAAA
Source organism: Palaemon carinicauda (assembly GCF_036898095.1). Lineage (NCBI taxonomy): Eukaryota > Metazoa > Arthropoda > Malacostraca > Decapoda > Palaemonidae > Palaemon > Palaemon carinicauda. The sequence continues at coordinate 73,769,052 of NC_090739.1, forward strand.
GCGTGTTCTGACTCTCTCTGGTCTTCGTCCGAAGTTGGGCTGGCAGCGAGATCTTCATCCACCACCGAGGTCTCACCCCAGGGTGAGTCGTGGTTATCAACTGGAAGACTGACTCGGCTCCTGGAACCCTCAGAGGGGTTCTGAATCCTAGAGGAAGACTTGGGAATAGTCTTAGAGTACTTAGGTTCCCTTCTAGGGGGAAATAGGGGCTCCAAGGCAGAAGGTCTAAATGTCGTGACCTTCTCAGAAGGGAGAGACCGAGGAACTGTAAGTGAGCCATGTTCTCTCCTTGGGGTCTTTCCGTCGGTGACGGAGAGTACGACAATGACTCTTCCCTTTGGTTGCCTCTATGCGTCTTAATCGGGGTCAGCTTGACTCTTGTTGAAGAGACCTTACCAGGAGTTCCCCTCTTCCTCTTCAGGGGGGAAGAAGCAGTCGTGGTCCTAAGTCCTGGATTGGTTGAACCCGCTGAGGCTTCAGACGTATCTGAAGGAAGCATGCTGGCGAAGGCTTGAGTTACTGCCCTAACTAGGGCGTTGAACCATGGCTGCTTATTCATTGAAGCCACTCTCCGATAGATCCCGAAGGGAGAGAGGATGAACAGTCCTTCCGAGGGGTCTCCACAACCGATGCTGAGGATTTAAGGGCCATAGAAGCAGCTTCCCTTCTAAACGCTGGGAGTTTAGGAATCCTGAGACTTGCTCCCTCCCTCCTTTCACGGCAGCTGCGACGTTACGCGTTTGCGGGGAGGGGAATGGGGCGACGGAGAACGATCATTACTCACCCTACCTTTTCTGGAGGCCACAACCACTGCTTTTGGTGGTTGCAGTTGGAGATCCTCTCTTGCAAGAGGATGTGGTGGTCGCTGAAGTGTCGGGAAGCAACGAGCAACCTCCTGTTCACGACGAGAAGATCGAAGGCTGGAAGACCAATAGGAGGGAGTGTGTTCCCGCGTTGGAGAGCGATACCACGGTAACATCTGATCGATCATTACTACTGCCCGAGAGGCAGGTCGGTTTGATGACAATCACTGGGGAGGCGACTCACGCGTTGCTAGGAATGAAGGCCGACCGATGAGCGATGAATCGCATTGAAGAAGTTCACGAGCAGGTGAGCGAATACGTTCCACCGGAGAGCGACGCGATGGTTTGAGAACACTCTGGCGTATGGACAAATGCTGGTTTGTTGGATGATCGATGTGTGTTTCTAGAGACAGCAAAGGTTTACTTGACTTGTGAGGTCTATGAGGTGAATGCAGTCGGATGGGCGATCGCTGATGAGTAGGTGAATGCCGACAAGCAGATGAACACTGATGAGCAGGTGACCATTGTTGAACAGGCAAACGCTGACGAGCAGGCGATCACTGAAGAGCAGGGGAACGGTGATGGGCAGGCAAACGCTGACGAGCAGGCGATGTGGAAGCAATTCTCGCGTGGTGGTAGCATGAAGAAAAGTTGAACGTGTAGGTGATTCACGAGCGAGCGATCGCTTAGGTGGAGCATAGGACGTCGTTCATTGTCGATGGTCAGGCAATTCACGCGTTGGAAGTGTTGGAAGTGATGTAAGTGATTCACGAGTAACCACACGCTTATGTGGTACATGAGAAATTGCTTAATGATAATGGTCAGGCGATTCACAAGCTAGACGTGTTTTTGTGAAAGTAGCTCCATGCCAAAGGTCAGGCGATTCACGCATTAAAAGGGATGGAGAAGACGATTCTCAAGTAACCAACTGGTTAGGTGGTACAGCAGGGGAACGTTGGGCAAGAGCCTGGTGACACGTAGAGTGACGAGATGAAATCGGAGACGGAGGCGAAGGTCGAACAGTTTCTTCCAAAGAAGAAGATCGAGGAGTGGAGGGAATGAGACGTCTCTTGGCCGACAAGGCAAGAGCACCCTGAAGGCAAAGAGGATGATGGACATGGCGAGGGCACCTGCCGCCGACGCGAGGATGTAGAAGCATAGGATCAGCAGGCTGACCGACAGTAGGCCTACGAAGAGGAATCTCTATGCGAGACCCTTTACTCGAAAGGGAAATACTTGTCAGAGACACGTGCCTCGGACTTTGCTCTCCCCCAGAAGGATGTTCGTCAGGGGAAGGAGTGAAGAACTTGGCGGCAGAAGATACAGAAGCAGACGCAGCCAATGGAGCAGCTGGCAGGGCAGCAGAAGAGCTCTCCGACACCATGATGTCGATGACAGATATGGGATCGACATTGGAAGCTGCTGCTGACTTTGCTCTCCCCCCGAGGGATGTTCGTCAGGGGAAGGAGTGAAGACCTTGGCGGCAGAAGATAGAGAAGCAGACGCAGCCAAAGGAGCAGCTGGCAGGGCAGCAGAAGAGCTCTCCGACACCATGATGTCGATGACAGATATGGGATCGACATCGGAAGCTGATGCGTGCTAAAGGCCAGCATCCCGGTGCAAAAACCGCAGCAATGCCTCCTTGGAAGGTTTACCAGCAAACTCATCGACGGCCAAAGCTGAAACAGAGGAGAAAGAGAAACAGCCTCACTCAGGGAGAGCCGGGGCAAGCCCACTAGGGGAGGCCGCACAGTCTCTTGAACCGAGGTTAGCCAGGTGTTAATTGGCTACTACAGGTTTCCCCCCCCACCCCAGGAAGAAGCCTTCCGAGGAGCTTTAGAGAAAGGTCGGGGGGCGGAGGAAGATGCCTTGGGTTTCTTCTGCTTCGAAGGGGAAGAATCCCGCTTAGACTTCTTCTTCCGCCTATGCCCATACCTTTCCCACTGAAAGGAAGACCACTCCCGACACTCACTACACTTACTATTTTCGTCGCAGCGCTCCCCTCTGCAGGCGGGACAAAGGCTGTGGGGATCCGTTTCCACGGCAGACATAAACTTCCCGCAGGTGCGGCCTTTAGTTCCCAAACAAGTTTGCATGGCCGTAGAAGAACACAGCACACACACACACAATGAAAACAAAAAGGAAAAAGCAATTAACGCCAGTCCAAAAGTTGGAAAGGATGAAGGTTGGTGACAATCGCACTCAACCGAGCCAAAAGCAAAGTGAGCGCAATCACAGCTGTGTGAGTGGGAGGGATAGCAGGCTAACCCACTACCCCCTAACTAGCAGGATGGGTAGGTAACCCTCGCTAAATTTTAATGTCTCGTCCTTTCAGCTTTGCCGAAAGTAATACCCTTATAAATAGAATTGGTTTGTATTCCAGTTATTGAACAAACAAAATTTAACCAACCATCAAGAAAAAAAATGTGGGACTTACATGTTGGGTGCCACTAGAAGGTATGAAACCAGGGCTTGTGCTAGAAGTGGATGGTTCTCGCGAAGGAGTACGAGGTGGTGCACCTAATGGAGGTGGCGGCGTTCGGTGTTGGCCGGGGGGTAAAGGTGGAGTTTTATGATGGATTGGAGGAGGAGGAGTATTCATATAGTGAGGAACACCATTTGATGGTGAAACACATGTAGGGACAGCACTAGGAGGTTGATTTGTTGAGAAAGAACTGTGTGTACTATTACTACTACCATGAGATCCCTGATTACTGACGACAGATGTACTTGGTGAAGAAGTATTTGGTGTAGGTGTACCTACTGACATAGAAATTTTCTGACTAGGTAATACAGTATAAGAATGGCACTGAGTGACATTTGTAGTAGTTGTGATATTAGCAGTGGTAGTGGTGGTGGATGAAAGGCTAACTGTAGTGGTGGTTATAGTTATAACATTTGCTGAAAGAGGAGATGGTGGCACAGTGCAAGTGACACTAACTGCTAATGATGATACGTCATCGGACACAGCTGTGGTAATACTTGAGGCCGGTGTAGAGCTCATATTAGAAGACTGGGAATAAGGCAAAGCTGTATTATGGGATATAGTTTGTTGTGAAGATGTTACATGTAACGCAGGGGATGTTTTACTACAGTTTCCAGATGCATCCAAAGGAAAAACCTGAACAGTATTTTGTGGAGGCACCTGAGAGTTTTTAGGAGATATTGCAGAAGAATTTTGAATATCATCTACAACACATGGTGTTTTGGGCTTTATGTGATTTGGTGTTCCAGAAGGGGATGGATGATCTAAAGCAGTTTGTGGACTTGGTGAAGAGCTGTTGCAAACAGATGTATTTGTATTAGTCTGTGGTGAGCTACCATAACTCATTGAATAAGGAATGTGCTGAGAATGCAGAGAAGACTGTGGAAGAGGGTTGGGAGGGGGATTGGAAAATCCATTTGGGCGATGGTTTGCACTAGTCTCCATACTAGGGATATACCGACGTAGCTTAGCCACAGCTGCTTTCCCCATACCCATTTCCATAAGTTCACGATCACTTGCCCGCCTCAGCTGGAAAAATTAATTTTTAACATTGATTATTCCATCTTATTCAAGGTAAAAAAAAAAATAGCAATAAAGCTTTCCAGGATATGTCCCAGAAAAATTAAAAAGATAAAGTTACTTCAAACATATTTCTTATATCAAAAACTATTTCCATAAACCTTGGCTATAGAATTATTTAAATATGCACAATTTTAGCAATATTGTTTGTCATACTTCAAATTGTAAACATTTACAAAAGAACAAGACACAAAGACATTTAGCTTACAAGAAAAACTTTTACAGAATGCAAAGCTAAAAATTCAAGATAAAAACAAGAGGAGAATAGTCTTAATAGCATAAAAATTTTTTTTATACAAATCCATTTATCACAAGAGGCCTTAGTACAGGTAAAATTTTTATAGTCACACCAACCTATAATTCTGAATCCATACCCTTTAACATATTGTGGTATTTCAACCTAATACTCTGTATCTATACTTATACCAATGCACTAAAATTATCAGACAGAATAAGTTGTTGAGTAAAACCAGAGGGAAAATTTTCTAATCAATAAAGCATTTGCTTCTGAAGCCTAATAATCGTAAGATACTTTGATAGCTATTTACGGAGGACAACAGGCTGCCTCTTTAAAAATGATATTTTCATTAATAAAAATTTTTTGAACATACTTACCCGGTAGTTATATATATAGCTTACATCCCTGACGTCAACGGCAGAAAATTCGAAACTCGCGCCAACCGCCAGTTGGATAGCCAGGTGTACCACCCCTGCACCCTAGCAAGATACCTGGGAACCATTCCAGTGACCCTCATATATTCCATGCCCCTTAGGGGAGGAGGGTGGGACTAAAATTATATATAACTACCAGGTAAGTATGTTCAAAAATTTATTTTATTAATGAAAATATCATTTTTAAACACAAAACTTACCCGGTAGTTATATATATAACTGATTAACACCTTTGGTGGAGGGTTAGAGACAGCTAGCATATCTGGAATTCTACTTAAGAGTTAATTAAAAACAAACTTACGGGTTCGTACCTGATAAGGAAGCTGACTTCAATGATACTCTGCCGCATTATGTCTGCTAGCCTTATGAGATCTAGCGATCCTCCCAGGGGGCTGAAGATCTCGAAGGGACTCAAACGGTGTCAAAACCTCATTATGACAGAACCTCCTCCAATAACCAGTTCCAGGTGCTCTCAAGGAACAAATTTGACCACCTGACAAAATCAATGATTGTGGAAGACTGACAATCTCCACAAACAACCATAAAAAAACAATTAAAAGTACCAAGAGAAGAAAAGGTTATTGGGATTATGGGGATTATGGGAATATAGTGGTGGATCCTTCACTCACTATTGCACTCGCTGCTACGAATGGACCCAGAGTGTAACAGTCCTCGTATCAAGTCTGAACACCTTTCAAATAATATGATACGAACACAGATTTGCTCCTCCAGAAGGTTGTGTCCATTATGCTTTGTAGAGATCTGTTCTGCCTGAATGCTGCCGACGTTGCCACCGCTCTGACTTCATGAGTCTTGACCTTTAAAAGTCCAAGGTCTGATTCATTACAATGAATATGAGCTTCCTTAATCAAAAGCCTGACAAAATATGACAAGGCATTTTTAGACATTTGTAAAGAGGGCTTTTTGACTGAACACCACAAAGATTCAGACTTGCCTCGTAAATCTTTTGTTCTCTCCAAGTAGCATCTCAGAGCTCTTACTGGGCATAAGACTCTTTCTACCTCATCTCCAACCAGATCCGTAAGATTTTGAATCTCGAATGCTTTGGGCCAAGGCTGAGAAGGGTGTTCATTTTTGGCAAGAAAGCCTAATTGTAAGGAACAGACAGCTTTACCATTACGAAATCCAACGCTTTTGCTAAACGCATGAATTTCACTCACTCTTTTGGCTGTTGCAAGACTGACCAAAAATAAAGTCTTCATAGTAAGGTCTTTCAAAGAAGTTGAACCCAGTGGCTCAAACCTGTCGCTCATAAGATACTTCAAAACAATATCCAAATTCCAGGCTGGAGAATCTTGGTTTTGTTGTTTTGAAGTCTCGAAAGACTAGAAGTTCTTGCAGATCCTTATTGCCAGAAAGGTCAAGGTTTCGATGCCTAAACACAGTAGCTAACATACTCCTATAGCCTTTAATAGTAGAGGAGGAGAAATTGCACTTCATTCGAAGATATAGCAGGAAATCCGCAATTTGAGCTACAGAGGTACTGGATGAGGAAAGAGAGTTGATTCTACACCACTCTAAAAACCTGCCACTTAGATTGATAGACTTTGATAGTCGAAGTCCTTCTTGCTCTTGCAATAGCTTGAGCGGCCTCCTTCGAAAAGCCTCTAGATCTAGCCAGTCTTTCGATAGTCTGAAGGCAGTCAGCTGAAGAACGTGGAGATTTTGATGGAATCTTTCTAAGTGGGGTTGTCTGAGTAGATCTACTCTTAATGGAAGAATTCTTGGAGTGTCTATCACCCATTCCAGTATCTCTGTGAACCATTCTCTTGACGGCTAATAGGGAGCCACTAGGGTCATCCTGGTTCCTCTGGATGTCACAAATTTCTGTACTACTTTGTACAGGATCTTGTAAGGTGGGAAGGCATACAGATCTAGATTGGCCCAGTCCAAAAGAAAAGCGTCTATGTGGACTGCTTCTGGATCCGGAGCAGGGGAGCAATACGCCTCTAACCTCTTCGAGGTTGCGAAAAGATCTATGCATGGGCGACCCCAAAGACGCCACAAGCTCTTGCACACATGAAGGTTGAGAGTCCACTCTGTTGGAAGGATCTGATTTCGTCTGCTGAGGCTGTCTGCCATTACGTTTTTCTCCCCTTGAATGAATCTTGTCCGAAGTATAACGTTCCTCTCTTGCCCACACCAGGAGATTCTTTGACGTTTCGTACAGAGATATCGAGTGTGTCCCCCCTTGCTTTGAGATGTATGCCAATGCTGTCGTGTTGTCCGCATTGACCTGAACCACTTTGTTGGTGACTAATTCCTCGAAACTTTTGAGGGCTAAAAGAACTGCCAACAACTCCTTGTGGTTTATATGCAAGGATTTTTGGGTCTCTGACCATAGTCCCGAGACTTCTAACTTGTTTAGGGTTGCTCCCCATCCTGTGCCCAAGGCGTCGGAGCATAACACAAGGTCTGGGCTCTTCATTGGTAAGTCGAGACCTTCCTGGAACTTGTTTGGTTCTTCCCACCACCGAAGGCAGTCTTTGATGGGGTTCATGTTAGGAATGGACATCGTTTCTAAGTCCCCCTCCTTGTCCCAATGGCTGTTGAGATGGAACTGGAGAGGACGAAGATTCAGTCTTCCTAGTGGAACAAATTGTTCCAAGGAGGAGAGGGTTCCTACAAGACTCATCCATTTCCTTGCTGAACGTACTTTCTTGCTTTGAAACGATCTTAGTTTCAACTTGGCTTGCTCTATCCTTAAGGGAGACGGAAAAGCCCAAAAAATCTGACTCCGTATCGTCATCCCTAAATATAAAATCTCTTGAGATGGAACCAAGAGAGACTTTTCCTTGTTTATAAGGAGACCCAGTTCTTTCGCAAGGTCCAAGGTTGTCTGAAGATCCTTCAGGCAGTGATCGTAAGAGTGCGCTCTGAGAAGCCAATCGTTGAGATACAGGGAGGCTCTTATGCCCCTTGAATGGAGGATCTTTGCCACATTCAGCATGAGCTTCGTAAAGATCTGAGGTGCTGTGCAAAGCCGAAGCATAGGGCTCTGAATTGGAAGACATCTCCCATGAGAACGAACCTTAGGTAGGGTCTGAAGCTCGGATGGATAGGGATGTGGAAGTAGGCGTCCTGAAGGTCTAATGAGACCATCCAGTCGCCCTTCCTTACTGCTGCTAGCACTGACTTTGAAGTCTCCATGGAGAACTTAGTTTTCATGATGAACTTGTTCAGCGCACTCACGTCCAGAACTGGACGTCATCCCCCCGAGTTCTTGGGTACCAGGAATAGACGGTTGTAGAAACCCGGTGAACAAATATCCTGTACCTTCTCTATGGCCCCCTTTTCTAAGATAAGAGACACTTGGTTCGATAGAGCTTGTCTCTTTGCCTCCTCTCTGTATCTGGGAGAGAGATCCACAGGAACTAAGACCAGAGGAGGGCTCCCTAGAAAGGGGATCTTGTAACCCTCCTTCAAGATCTGGATAGACCACTGATCTGCTCCTCTCTTCTCCCACGCTTGCCAGAATTTGAGTAGTCTGGCACCTACTGCCTGAAGGCGAAAGCAGTCAGACTCTGCTTCGAGATGCTCTGAAGCCTCTTCTCTTACTCCTTCTAGCATCAGGTCTGGAACTACCCCTGCTGGAAGATCTCCCTCGAAAGGGCTGGGAAAACTTGGGAGTTTCTTCCTTAGGCTTGCGACTGGTAAAAGAGGGAGGAAGAGCCTTTCTAGCTGTCTTGGAGACAAGATCCTGAGTAGCCTTTTGAGCTAAGGCTGCAGAAATCGCCCTGATAAGTTTTTGTGGGAACAGCAATGGAGAAAGAGGAGCGTACAAAAGCTCGGACTTCTGGAAGGGAGTAACCCCCGGCGAAAGAAAAGAGCAAAGTTGATCTCTTTTCTTAAGAATGCCTGCAGAAAATAGAGCTGCAAGTTCGTTAGAACCATCCCTCAAAGCTTTGTCCATGCACAACATCAAATAGACCAGGGCAGAGGTATCCCCCTCTTTAAAAGTCTCAACTTTTTTACCCAAAGCCCCAAGTGTCCAGTCTAAAAAGTTAAAAACTTCAAAGGCTCGAAAAATTCCCTTGAGAAGGTGGTCCATCTCTGAAGTAGACCAAAAAATCTTGGTCCTTTTCATGGCCGACCGACGAGGAGCGTCTACGAAGCTTGAGAAATCTCCCTGGGCAGAGTCAGGAATCCCCAGGCCGAGAACTTCTCCTGTCTCGTACCAGATACTCGACTTCGAAGCCAGTCTAGCTGGAGGAAAGGAAAAAGCTGTCTTTCCTAAGGCTTTCTTAGACTGTAACCAGTCACCCATCAATTTAAGAGCTCTCTTAGACGAGCGCGATAATACCATCTTAGTAAAGCGGGCTTTCTTAGAGGCTTTCCCAAGAGTAAACTCAGACGGAGGCGAACGCGGAGCCACAGGCACAAAAAAGTCTGAAAACTCTTCCGTAAAAACTTTCATTAGTTTTTTCAGATCAGCAGAATGACGGAAAGAAATTGAGTCCTCGTCTTCTGAAACATCATGGAACTCCATAGGAGAAAGCTGGCCTTCTACTTCCTTCTCTTGCAACGTTCCTTCGGGAGCAGTAGGGTTAAGAGCAGTTTCTCTTTCAGAAATATCCTGAGTGCCAACAGCAATAGAAATAGGCTCATTGCGAATAGAAACAGGCGGCAGAGTTGTTTGCGGCTCATCCGAATGCTCACGATCAGCTCGATCGGAGACAAGAAGTTCCTGTACATGAACTGTATCGATGTCTTGAAAAGAATGAGCCTCATCATCGTAATCCAAACTAACATCCGAAAAATGATAAGGGATAGGACGTTCAGGATCATATTCTGAAAAACACTTGCTGTCAACTTCTGACAAGCGTTCGGTACTACGAACCGCTTGTTGTTCAGTGACTCGTTCAACTGTTATCCTTCCGGAAACACGACCTGAAGGACGTTCACTAAAATAATTGGCGGAGAGAGAAACTTCCTGAATTATAAGACGTTTGGCAGCCTGTTTGTAAGGACGTTCGGTAGCCTGTTTGTAAGGACGTTCGGCAGCCTGTTCCGAAGGAGGATCGGCAGCCTGTTTCGTAGGAAGTCCAGGATCCTGTATCGAAGGACATTCGAAAGACTTTTCCAAAGAACGAACATTAGCCTGTTTAACAGGACGTTCGGTAACACGTTTGCAAGGACGTTCAATAACCTGTTTAATAGGACGTTGGACGTCTTTCTTAGAAGAACATACGAGCACACTGTCTCGTTCGCGTTCAATAAAAGAACTGTCGACTGCGGACTTAGGAGAGCGATCACGATCACTTCCTAAAGGACGTTTAAAGCGGCTAGCAGGAAGCTTAGATCCTCGATTACCCGGGCGTTCGAGAACACGTCCTAGTTTGCTGTTCCGATCACGACCAAAACTGTCACGTGTGCTGATATGAGATTTGTCGCTACGCTGGTATGTTTGCATAAAGGACGAGAGCCTGCTTTGCATGTCTTGAAGCATGACAAAGTTAGGATCCGAACGTTGTGAAATCAGTGATGAAATCCAAACTTTCTCCTCATCACTAAACGGAACAGAGCGCCTAGAAGGTGAAAACCAGTCTGAAGGCTGATTGGGAGCTTGGAATGAGGTTAAGCCTGGTCTTGGGTTCATAGAAGGATCCTTGGAAATGTCCAGCGTTCTATAAGGACGTTTTATCGGAGGACTTTCAAATGGCTCTGGAGTATCCCAGTGACTACACCCAGGTTTTGAACTAGCAGGACGTCAATAGGCCTTATCATAGGTCCTCTTAGGAGGTCTGGAAGCAAGCTTCCAGCCTCTTTTAGGCAAGGGGTCATCCGAAGACGACGAAAAACACTTAACCTCACCTTTCCAATGGTGAGGGCGAACGTCCTGGGAGGCGCCCACAGGTACGTTCGAGGGGACGTCTGCTCGTTTGTTAAAGCCTCTCGTCTCCTTTCGCCTTTCGACATTCCTTCTCCCAGGGGTTGGGGAGCTTGGAAGAGGTCTAGGACTAGGAGGACGACAGACACGAGCAGGCGCACCTTCCACTGCACCTAACTTCACTGCACTTGCACTTGCACTTTCACCTTTTAATTGTTGCACATCGGACATCAACTGTGTCCTGTCCGCAGCCGAAGATTCAACTTTAGCGCCAAGAGCTTGAATCGCCACTAACATATCTTTTAGTGAAGGTTCATTAACAATTGCAATAGTGGGATCGGGATCTACCACTACAGGTGAAGGAATAGGATTAATGACATGGGAAGAGGAAATATCTCTAGATGAGCGAGAAGAACTACGCCTCAATCTATCCCTTTTGAGTTTACGTCTGTATCTATCAAACTCAATCCATTCATGCTCTGACAGTAAAACACATTCATCATAGCGATCACCTAAATCACACTCTTTACCTCTACATGCAACACAGAGAGAATGGGGGTCAAGAGAGGCTTTAGCCATTCGGATCTTACACCCACTAGTCACACATAACCTAAAAGTTATAGGGGGGTGGCCATTTTGAAATTTTAAAGAGAATTCAGACAAGCAAAGGTCAAAAGTCTTCTAATCCAAACAAAATCAAGAAATATCCAAAGCGAGATCAATAACAAGCAGGAGTCAATAACCAAAGATTTGTACTTCACCAAAAAAACGATCAGTAATGACGGAGTAGAATTCACATGTCGCCGCTAGCGACGGCAGGGAATATATGAGGGTCACTGGAATGGTTCCCAGGTACCTCGCTAGGATGCAGGGGTGGTACACCTGGCTATCCAACTGGCGGTTGGCGCGAGTTTCAAATTTTCTGCCGTTGATGTCGGGGGCGTAAGCTATATATATAACTACCGGGTAAGTCTTGTGTTTAAAAAAAAAAGTCTTTAGAACCTTGAAGTCAACCAGAGGGTCAAGAAGGAGCATGCAAGATACTGAACCTTATCTGTTATAAAAATATTTATTTGTAGTCTAGGTAATAACTTTAACAACATATGAAAAAAATTGTATTAAAACTTTACTGATTGAATGATTTAAAATTTGTCTAAGGAGATTAATATCCATTATCAGTACAGTAAAATGAAAACAAAAAATAAAAATACAATCATTGTCTTTTGTGGATGACAATTTTCTGGATTTAATTTTAAAATGGCAGTAGCATCTCTAAAAAAAGCCTTTGCAAAGAAATTATATCCCTACAACAAGCCTTGGAGAGGTGATGATCTCTCAGATCCCCAAGGCTGGGCTATTAATCTAGCAAATGCCTCGCTGTCAAGGAGACAAATCTATCTACACAAGTTTTATGTGATAGGTGAATGTGCCCTATACATGATAGGCATGGTGCTGTCTCCCATGTCCTGAGTTTATTTCCATACTTTTGAGAAGATAAGGCACTCATGATCTTCATTTTATTTCCATTAGCAAGTCACTTGCTATCTTGTCAGACGATTTGAATTGGGACCTAAATCGTGGCTTGAAATCACTACAGAAAAGTTGGCATCTATTTGAAGGAAATTTAACAAAGCCTTGCTTTGTTAGTCTCACATGGGGTGGAACCCAGCAAAACTATAATTTAAAAAATAGAATAAAATTATTTAAACGCTTAACCAAGCTTCAATTGAAATTCCTTCAAACAAGAAGAGATTGTACAATATGTTAACCCTTAATTCCTGGTGGTAAGAGGAGCTTGCAAAAAGATAGATATATATATGAGAGAGAAGAGAAGAGAAGAGAAGAGAAGAGAAGAGAGAGAGAGAGAGAGAGAGAGAGAGAGAGAGAGAGAGAGAGAGAGAGAGAGAGAGAGAGAGAGAGAGAGAGAGAGATGAACATATTTAGATGATAACTAATAATAATGGTTATAAAGTAACTTGCTAAGCTACAACCCTATTGGGAAAAGCCGGATGCTATAAGCCCAGGGGCTCCAACAGGGAAAATAGCCCAGTGAGGAAAGGAAATAAGAAAAAATAAAATTTTTAAGAGTTAACAACATTGAAATAAGTATCTCCAATATAAACTATAAAAAATTGAAATAAGTATCTCCAATATAAACTATAAAAACTTTAACAACAAGAGGAAGAAAAACAAGACAGAACAGCTTGCCCGAGTGTACCCTCAAGCAAGAGAACTCTAACCCAAGACAGTGGAAGACCATCGTACAGAGGCTTTGGCACTATCCAAGACAAAAGAACAATGGTTTGATTTTGGAGTGTCTGCCTTGAAGAGCTGCTGACCATAGCTAAAGTCTCTCTTCTACTCTTAACATGAGGAAAGTGGCCAATGAACAATTACAGTGCAGTAACCCTTTGGGTGAAGAATTCTTTGGTAATCTCAATGTTGTCAGGTGTATGAGGACAGAGGAGAATGTGTAAAGAATAAGTCAGACTATTAGTTGTGTGTGTAGGCAAGGAAAAATGAACCGTAACCAGAGAGAAGGATCAAATATAGTACTGTCTGGACAGTCAAAAGACCCCATAACCCTCTAGCGGTAGTATCTCAATGGGTGGCTGGTGCCTTGGCCAAACCACTACCATGAAAACTATAGTACCCTGTAACATATTGGTGGTGAATTAATATTCATAATGAAGATTTTGAATAAGTTAGGAAATTACATAAACTAGTCTTATTATTCATATGCGCGCTAAACAGCAATACAGTAGTGGGACCTTCAGATCAGCTGATTATTATTATTATCATTATAATCATTATCATTTGCTAGACTGCAACCCGAGTTGGAAAAGCAGGATGCTATAAGCCTAGGGGCTCCAACAGGAAAAACAGCCCAGTGAAGAAAGGAAACGGAAAAAATTAATAGTTTTTAAGAACACCAACAATATTAAAATAAATATTTCCTATATAAATTATAAAAACTTTAAAAAAACAAGGAGGAGGAGAAACAAGAGAGAACAGTGTGCCCAAGTGTACCCTCAAGCAAGAGAACTCTAACCCAAGGCAGTGGGAGACCATGGTACAGAGGTCATGGCCCTACCAAAGACTAGAGAACAATGGTTTGATTTCAGAGTGTCCTCCTATAAGAGCTGCTTACCATAGCTAAAAGAGTCCCTTCTACCTTTACCAAGAGGAAAGTAGCCCCTGACCGATTCAAGTGCAGTAGTTAACCCTTAGAGAGAAGAAAATTTGTTTGGTAATCTCAGTGTTGTCAGGCGAGGAGAATATGTAAAGAATAGGCCGGACAATTCGGTGTATGTGTAGGCAAAGGGGAAAATTAACTGTAACCAGAGAGAAGGATCCAATGTAGTCCTGTCTGGCCAGTCAAAGGACCCCATAATTCTCTAGCGGTAGTATCTCAACGGGTGGCTGGTGCCCTGGCCAACCTACTACCCACCAAAGTAAAACAAAAATAGTTGTTGATTATTGAAATGCTCCCAAATTTGAAAAGTAGAATACAAACATGCTTTAATAAATTGTAATTAAACACAATAATGTTTAAAGAAATATGAAGTCTTAACACTTAACTAAAAATGAAAAACTGTAGGAAGCTTTGAAAAATGTTATTTTCATTAGTAAAATAAATTTTTGAATATACTTACCCGATGATCATGTAGCTGTCAACTCTGTTGCCCGACAGAAATCTACGGTCGGGATACGCCAGCGATCGCTATACAGGTGGGGGTGTACACAACAGCGCCATCTGTGAGCAGGTACTCAAGTACTTCTTGTCAACAAGAACTCAATTTTCTCCTCGGTCCACTGGTTCTCTATGGGGAGGAAGGGCGGGTCCTTAAATTCATGATTATCGGGTAAGTATATTCAAAAATTTATTTTACTAATGAAAATAACATTTTTCAATATTAATCTTACCCGATGATCATGTAGCTGATTCACACCCAGGGTGGTGGGTGGAGACCAGCATACATGTTAACAAAGAAGCTAAGTATCCCGTATCTTATTTTAGCCGTTATTCAAAATAACAAACATAAAATAAATAAGTACCTGGTAAGGAAGTCGACTTGAACCATTACTCTGCCTTTTTAAGTACGTCTTCCTTACTGAGCCTAGCGATCCTCTTAGGATGCTGAGCGACTCCTAGGTGCTGAAGTATTAAGGGCTGCAACCCATACTAAAGGACCTCATCACAACCTCTAATCTAGGCGCTTCTCAAGAAAGAATTTGACCACCCGCCAAATCAACCAGGATGCGGAAGGCTTCTTAGCCTTCCGGACAACCCAGAAATATTTCAAGAGAAAGATTAAAAAGGTTCTGGAATTAGGGAATTGTAGTGGTGGAGCCCCCACCACTACTGCACTCGTTGCTACGAATGGTCCCAGAGTGTAGCAGTTCTCGTAAAGAGACTGGACATTCTTAAGATAAAAGACGCGAACACTGATTAGCTTTTCCAAAAGGTTGCGTCGAAAATATTTTGCAGAGATCTATTTTATTAAAAGGTCACGGAAGTTGTGATAGCTCTAACTTCGTGTGTCCTTACCTTCAGCCAAGCTTGGTCTTCCTCATTCAGAAGGGAATGAGCTTCTCGTATTAACAGTCTGAAAATAATAGGATAAAGAATTCTCTGACATAGGCAAAGATGAATTCTTAACTGAACACCATAAAGCTTCAGACGGGCCTCATAAAGGTTTTTAAAAAAGAACTTAAGAGCTCTACAGGACATAATACTCTTTCTAGTTCCTTTCCAACCATATCGATAAGTTTGGAATAACGAACGATATTGGTCAAGGCCGAGAAGGCAGCTCGTGTTTGGCTAGAAAACCAAGATGTAGAACATGTAGCCGTTTCGGATGAAAATCCGATGTTCTTGCTGAAGGCATGAATCTCACTGACTCTTTTAGCTGGTAAAGCATATCAGGAAAAGAGTCTTAAAGGTGAGATCTTTCAGGGAGGCTGATTGAAGTGGTTCGAACCTGTCTAACATAAGGAATCTTAGAACCACGTCTAAATTCCAACCAGGTGTAACCAAACGACGCTCCTTCGTGGTCTCAAAAGACTTAAGGAGGTCCTGTAGATCTTTATTGTTAAAAAGATCTAAGCCTCTGTGACGGAAGACTGATGCCAACAAGCTTCTGTAACCCTTGAAAGTGGGAGCTGAAAGAGATCGCTCTTTTCTCAGATATAAGAGGAAGTCAGCTATTTGAGTTACAGAGGTACTGGTCGAGGATACGGATACTGACTTGCACCAGTTTAGGAAGATTCCCCACTTCGATTGGTAGACTCTAAGGGTGGATGTTCTCCTTGCTCTAACAATCGCTCTGGTTGCCTCCTTCGAAAAACCTCTAGTTCTCGAGAGTCTTTCGATACTCTGAAGGCAGTGAGACGAAGAGCGTGGAGGCCTTGGAGTACCTTCTTACGCGTGGCAGACGTAGCAGGTCCACCCTTAGGGGAAGAGTTCTGGGAACGTCTACTAGCCATCGAAGTACCTCGGTAAGTTATTCTCTCGCGGGCCAGAGGGAAGCAACTAGTGTCAACTTTGTCCCAACGTGAGAGGCGAACTTCTGCAGTACCTTGTTGACAAACTAGAACGGAGGGAATGCATATAGATCTAGATGAGACTAATCTAGTAGAAAGGCATCTAAAAGAACCACTGCTGGGTCTGTTGAGAGCCTCTTGGACATCGAGGTTGCGAAGAGATCCATGGTTGGATGGCCCCAAGTGACCCAAAGTCTCTTGCATACATCTCTGTGGAGGGTCCAATATGTTGGAATTATTGTCCCTTCCTACTGAGACAAACTGCTAAGACATTCAAGTTGCCTTGGAAGAAATTTGTTACTAGTGAAAAGTCAAGACCTGTTGAACAGGAGAGGAGGTCACTAGCGAACTCGCACCATGTCAGAGAGTAGGTCCCTCCTTGCTAGGAGATGAACATCAAAGCAGGGAGTTGTCCGTGTTGACCTCCATTACTTTGTCTTGAAGGAGAGACCTGAAGCTTTTCCAGGTCAGACTTACTGCCAGAAGCTTCTTGCAGTTAAAATGCATTGTCCTTTGACGCGAGTTCCATAATCCCGAGCATTCCCTACCGCCTAAGGTCGCACCCCAGCCTACGTCCGATGCGTCTGAGAAGAGAACGTGGTTGGGAGTCTGAACAGTCAAGGGAAGACCCTATAAAAGGTTGATAAAGTCCTTTCCTCAGGTTAGACCAGACTTATCTTCCGGAAACCGGGATCGAGACCGCTTGTAGCGTCTTGTCCTTTTCCAGTGAAGAGCTAGATGAAACCGAAGAGGACGGAGGTGTAGTCTTCCAAGGGACACCAAATGCACCACGGATGACAGTGTCCTAACCAGACTCATCCACAGCCTGACAGGGCCGTATTCCTTCTTCAGCATCTTCTGGATGGATAGCAGGGCTGGGGATTGATCTTCTCGTTCAGCCATGTCCTCATCAGAGGGTTCCTCATCCGAAACTGATGAGGAAACGGCAACGGAGTGGGCAACGTCTGACTCGCTGAATCCGGTCGCACTGGTGGATGCGTGACGGAGCCGGACACAAGATCATGGTACTGCTGCACAGTCTGTGAACTGTCAACCATGGGAAACCGAGGAAGTACAGCGACAACCCGAAACTGTCTAGACTGTCTGGGTAGTACAGACAACTCCTTATCGGGTTGCTGAGGTTGCCGCACTGCGTCACAACAAGTCACCTCTGCTGGTTGTTGAACGTCTTCCCAGTGACACACTGACTCCGTAAAAAAATCCTCTATCAAGGACTAAGCTTGGACTGCATGTCTTGCAACAAAGCCCAAGGTCTATGGGAGCAGGTGTGGCAACAGACGGGGTTAGCGACTGAAGCGGAACCATTTACCCTCCCTGGAAGCATGTTATGCTTAAATAAAAGTCCATAGGAGGCTAAGCAGCTTAAGGCTCCTCTCCAAATGACAGAGTCCTCAAGGGAATATCAGAAGGAGGGAGAACAGCACTTTCTCATCTACAGGAACCATATTCGAGAAAAGCTAGGTTCTCTCAGTGAGGGTTTCACTGGTGCAAAAGCAGCAGACCAGAAGGCAACGTATGAAACTGCTTGACAGTCTGTGAACTGTCAAAAACTGAACTGTCAACCACAACAGGAGCGTGAGGACATACAGCACTGGTGTATAAGTAGCAGACCAGAAGGCAACGTCATGTAACTGTATGACAGTTTGTGAGTTGGCAACAACCAAAGTTGTGTGGGGAAGCCTCAACTCCTGACTGATTAGTTTGCTGCTGGCGAGTGGCGGTAACCACAGTGTGTTGCGGAGGCTGACACACCGTGTCAAAACACGGCAGCTTGTGGTAGCTCACGCACGGCAACGGAGTGCTCTGTGTGTGGGAGTCATCATACATCTGGCAGGGTTGACTTGTGCATGGGTGGAGGAGCTCTCACAACAAGAGTGTGAGAGCAGGAAGCCATGCCGGGCGCACAACCGTGGGAGGTGTAGGCCCACGGGTGCATCGTCAACCTTCTCCGCAGTCGGAGTGTGGGAGCTGGCAACAACAAAAGCAGAGTGCTGGAGCGTGGGAGGGGCTGCGGTGGGTTGAGGAGCATGCGGTATGGTATGCGGAGCATGCTGTAAGGTATGCGGCTCATGCTGCATGGTATGCGGAGCATGCTGTAAGGTATGCAGAGCATGCTGCATGGTATGCGGAGCATGCTGTAAGGTATGCAGAGCATGCTGCATG
>NC_090739.1:73788173-73865579 GCF_036898095.1 Palaemon carinicauda
TTAATGCATTCGTTTGTTTATTATGATCGAAGATGGAGCGTAAACAAATGGAAGGTTTCCGTTTCAGGCGGCATCATAAAGAAAAAACATTTCATAAATGGCATTCATTTCATTTATTTGAAAGTTCTAATAAAAAATAATTAGAACATTGGTAATAACAAATTCAACATATAATCAATACTGATAAGATTGCTGTCGATGCAAAAACTAACAGATGAGTAAGTGCGTCTGTTTCTTCGTTATGATCAGAGATAAACGGAAACAAAACATTGGTTGTTTTTTTATTGTGCTTTTTGGCGTGTTTAGGAAACGCATGATATAAAATCGCCTTTATTTTGTTAATTCTGGATTTTCAATCATTCAACAAAAGCTAGTCTATAGAGTGATGGTTTTGCTATTCACCATTTGTCTTATACAATAGATATGACAAACATTAAAATTTGTCTGTATTTTGGGTCGTGTTATAACGGGAAATATATGGTGTTTACACCTATCCTGGTTGTAATTTTAACCATTTTTCAAGTTATTAGAACTTTAAAGTATATTAAATGTTTGATTTATTTACAAGAGCAATTTGATATTATAAAGAAATACAGTATAGTAAAAAGAAAGTATTGGAAATGGGGTAGGAAACACATTTGAATAGGCAAATTGCTGGTTGCCATGGCCGCAATGGAATTATTTCTGTTAGTTGTGTGTTTCAAAAATAAGCGATTTTCCATTTATACGAGGTCATTAATCGACCAAATTCTCGCATAATTCGGGGACCCTACTGTATATATATATTATATATATATACATACATATATATATATATTGCTTGACTTACGAACTATGCGACTTACGATTTCAACTTTACGACAATTTTTTTCAGGGTGATGACGTCACAAGTTTATCGGAAATAGGACGAATATTTTCTTATATACATATAAACTGATTTATCTTGGTAAATTATTATTTTCTTTTACTCACACTTGGTGGCATGACCAAGGCTCACTAGAGCTTGAATAGTGTCACTAGGTATTGAGAGACAGCATGCATTAAGCAACCTCTTAGGTGAAAGGATAGCTTTCACTTTTGGCACCATGATCCAGGCTCATTACAGCCTAAATCGCGTCACTAACTAGGAGGTGAGAGATCAGTAGTACACTACAAGTAAAACTTTCAGGTGAAAAAAAACTTTCATCATTGTGCTGTGATCCAGGGTCACTGAAAGCATGAATCACACGCAAGCCTGTGTCGAGAGGCATTGAGCGACCGTTTGTATCAAGCAAACCTTTCATGTGAAAGTGCCTCACAAATGGGAATAGCGAAGATTACTAGTATGAGGATTTGCTGAAAGAGAAGGTCTTCTGTAGTGTGGGAAGATCTTGTGATCTAGATTGGTCTCGAAGTGTATGAAGATCTCAACATATGGAAAGAACTCTGCGTGTAGGAAGATCCTGATAAATTGGTATACATCGTTGAGAAGCAGCAGGTTAAAGGTATCCTGTGACTTGAACGTAACAATAGCTTCAAGAGTAGTTGATAGGAATCTGATCGAGCGGTGTCCAAACGTATGAATACAGAGCACGCAGTGATGGTGTGTGTGGAGATCGGTCAGCTGGAAAGAGTATATGAAGATGTATGTGATGAGACGTAAGCTCCAGCATGATCCTTCTTAGGGCTGCTGTCCTCTTAGGAATGTGATCTCTGGAGCTCTTTTGAAAAGGAGGGACAAGGGCAATGCCCCTCACCACAATCGAGGAGCAAGTGCTAAGTATTGTAACCCTATGTCATTGGGGATTTTGATATCTCAAGGTACTGTTGTGTGAAGCCTGACATTTTCAAACAGCTCAGCCTTCATGAAGTTTCCCTCCCTGCACAATGTTATTTCTCTGGCTGACTCTCATCTCATTCTCTTAGCATCCTTCATTGCGAAAGCATCTCCCACCAGTGTTTGTCAAGCAACTAATATCAAGGTACAATAGAATCTTTTACGAACTGTGGATGTAGGAGTACGTATTAATGTAAACCTCATGTCCAATACAGAATGCTAATACGGCTCTTTAAGGATTGCATCATGTCTCATGAGATTTTGCTGCGTAGAACTCTTATCAGCAAGTGGTGTTCCACATGAACTGTTCAGTCTGTTTTTTATATTAATTTTACTGTTATATTAATTGTCTTTGGATAGATATTCATACGTTCATTGAAAATTAACTACCGTACTGTACTAACAGTGTATTTACAGTACTGTATACAAAATACGAAACTGTACGTAGATACAGGCTATAAAATAATTGACAAGCTAGTAGGGTTGTAAGGCAACCTTACAAAGACAGCAATACCTTATAATTGTGTTGTCTCACCTCAACTAACTAAGCTGTACTATAGTGATGGTACTGCATATATATTACAGTAATTACACTACAGTGTCAGTGATTGTTGTTAGATAGGAACAACAGTATTTTTTGTTCCTTGTACATACGATGGTGATAACTTGCATGTTACGAATCATCTCGCCTTGTATTGTAGCTGTGTTAGTAATGTACAATTACCTTTGTAAAGTAATATCAACTACGACACTGTGATAGATACTACGTGAAAACAATATACTGTACAGTCATACCTCTCTTCACGAAAGACTCTGGTTACGAAATTTTCAAGCTGCGAAACGAGATGCGAATATTTTTATGACTCACTTTATGAAAAATGTTTCATTTTAAGAAAAGATTTGCCAGTCAGGTGGAAAATAAAAGTCACCCAGGGGTAACTATAATAGTACAGTACATATGGAACTGTATATTTAGTATATGTACAGTATTGTACTGTATGTATTGTATTATTTTCTAATTATTATTACATTATGTTGTAATAACTACTTAATTTACATGTACTGTATTAACTTTTAGTTTAGTTATATATTGAATGCTTCAAATGTATTGGGCTGTACAGTATTTCACTGAGGTTATACTGTAGCTTTAATATGAGATCTAATGGGGTGTTTTTTAGGGTTTGGAATTAATTAGGCACTTTGCATGTGAAATCAGACAACACGAAAAAATCACTTTACAAAAGCCACTCTAGAACAAATTAATTTCGCGTTGTGAGGCATTACTGTAGTACAGTAAAGGAATGTGGGAGGTGGGAGGTTGGGCTGTGGCACCCTAGCAGTACCAGCTGAACTCGGTTGAGTCCCTGGTTAGGCTGGAGGAACGTAGAGAGTAGAGGCCCCCTTTTTGGTTTTGTTTCATTTGTTGATGTCGGCTACCCCCCAAAATTGGGGGAAGTGCCTTTGGTATATGTATGTATGTACAGTAAAGGAAAATGAGGTAATTAGGGTATTAGTTGACCACATAAGCTGTTATCACTTGTGGGTGGGGGGGGGGTGTTAAGAGTACTGTAGTCTCACCCTAAGGCACTAATATCAGTCGTCTTTTTGCTCATCACGGGTGTCTCTTACCTAAATCCACCCCCATTAACAGAGGGCTAACTGTAAGTGACCTAGTACTGGAAGATGGCTTGTGAAAACACATCACTCACCAAAACATCTCTTAAAGCTGGGTATGCACTGCTACAACTGGTAAGTACCATTCTTCCTGGTGCATACTATATTCAAATACGCAAGGAGAGATTAACTGCATAAACACGACATTAGCTGGTCGTCATTCTTCGACATAGTCATCGTCGTCTTCTTCTTTGAGAGAAGTAGTAATGTTTGCAGGTTTGGTTGAGGGCACTGCATTTGATACGAGACAGAGTTGTGCATGCTGACATTTCTTCCCGTCGGGGGATAATTTTCGGCACACACTACCCCCCTACAAGACCAAGCACAGGCTGCAGGAGCAGTGCGCTCTGATACTTCTTCCCAGTATGGGATAGTTTTCTGCAAACACCGCTTCTTACTCTCCTCCGTTAGAGATTTTGGTTTTTCCAGTAAGAAGGAAAGAAGGGCAGCACCCTTCATTCTGACCAACAGTGTCTCCCAAGACTTGTATGAAACGAGTTGTGCGAGATGATATTTCTTACCACTGTGGGATAAATTTTGGAACTCGCTCCTCTCGGTATGAGACAGGCTACCTGTTGTACGATCATCAACACTTGTACAGAGTATCTATCTAGTACCTTCGTAGAAGGGCTGATCCTTGGTAATACACTTTCTCTACCACATTATGCAGAGTTATTGTTTAGAGTCACATGTTTTTAGATAATGTCTTCCACTGGTTCTTCCTCTAGAAGTCACAGCATGAGGATACTAATGAAGAGGATGCAACAGAGAAAGAAGAATTTCATGTTGCCTTCTACAGGGCCATGCAGGCCAATGACGGTGTTCCTATGGGAAAATCAACAAGGGCCTCTAAAGAGAGACAGTGCTACCAGGTAGGATGTCCTTAAAGTGCCTTTTAAGGGTCAGGAAGATACAGCATGAAAGAAGGGTGATGCCCCTCCCCTTAACACTTTGGTAGCAAAACCACCTTCCTCAGACAGAGAACAGTGATGTCTAAGGAATGTCAACTTCCTTAAGTTTATGTTGTCGTCATCGTTACAAGGCCATACCAGGAAGAAAGTAAATGGCAAACGGACTTGCTGCCCAACAAGCGTAAGTAGAATATGTGTATAGCAGGTTCAAACATAAAATTGTCACAGTTATCAAGAAACAACTACAAATTTTTGCTATCTTACTTTATATCCCTTGAATTGAGATGCCTACACATTTATCTAAAAGAAAAGGGAAAAGATTGAAAGAACCAGAAATGAGGATGCTGAGAAGTATATACATATACCAAGGCACTACCCCCAATTTTGGGGGGTAGCAGATATCAAACAAATGAAAAAAACAGGACCTTTCCTCTCTACGTTCCTCCTAGCCTGACAAGGGACTCACCCGAGTTCGGCTGGTACTGCTAAGGTGCCACAGCCCACCCTCCCCCGTTATCCACCACAGATGAAGCCTCATAATGGCTAATCCCCTACTGCTGCTACCTCCGCGGTCATCCAAAGCGACCGGAGGAAGAAGCAGGGCCTACTGGAACTGTCACAATCGTTCGCCATTCATTCCTATTCCTAGCACGCTCTCTTCCCTCTCTCACTTCTATCATCCTATTACCCCGAGCTTTCTTCACTCAATCCATCCACCCAAACCTTGGCCTTCCTCTTGTACTTCTCCCATCAAGTCTAGCATTCATCACCTTCTTTAGCAGACATCCATTTTCCATTCTCTCAACATGGCCAAACCACCTCAACATATTCATATCCACTCAAGCTGCTGACTCATTACTTACACCCGTTCTCACCCTCACTACTTCGTTCCTAACCCTATCTACTTGAGATACACCAGCCATACTCCCCAGACACTTCATCTCAAACACATTCAATTTATGTCTACGTCATTTTCATTCCCCACAACTCCGATCCATGCATCACAGTTGGTAAAATCACTTTCTCATACAGAACTCTCTCTACATTCAAGCCCAACCCTCTATTATTTAGCACTCCTTTAACTGCCCCCAACACTTTGCATCCTTCATTCACTCTCTGACATACATCTGTTTTCACTCCACCATTTGCTGCAACAACAGACCCCAAGTACTTAAACTGATCCACCTCCTCAAGTAACTCTCCATTCAACATGACATTCAACCTTGCACTACCCTCCCTTCTCGTACATCTCATAACCTTACTCTTACCCACATTAATCCTCAACTTCCTTCTCTCACATACCCTTCCAAATTCTGTCCCTAATATACCCTTCCAAATTCTGTCACTAATCGACCAAGCTTCTCTTCCGAGTTTGCGACCAGTACAGTATCATCCGCAAACAACAACTAATTTACCTCCCGTTCATGATCATTGTAGTCTACCAGTTTCAATCCTCGTCCAGGCACTTGAGCATTCACCTCTCTCACCACTCCATCAACATATAAGTTAGACAACCATGGCAACATCACACATCCCTGTCTCAGCCCCACTCTCACCGAAAACCAATCGCTCACTTCCTTTCCTATCCTAACACACACTTTAATACCTTTGTAGAAACTTTCCACTGCTTGTAACAACCTTCCACCAATTCTATATAACCTCATCACATTCCACATCGCTTCCCTATCAACTTAATCATACGCTTTCTCCAGCTCCATAAACGCAACATACACCTCCTTAACTTTTGTTAAATATTTCTCGCATATCTGCCTAACTGTAAAAATCTGATTTATACATCCCCACTTCTTCTAAAACCACCCTGTACTCCTAAGATTGCATTCTCTGTTTTATCCTTAATCCTATTAATCAGTACATAAATATACACGGTTAAATATTTAGAAGTATGTTGGTAATATCCAGCAGCCAAAATCAATGTGATAGCTCAGTTGCCTGATGGGTATGTGGGATGGCTAACCTCCAGCTACTACTACCACCTAATTTCAAGGTTTAATGCCAGTTTCCAGCTTTGCTGAAATCATCCTCCTCCTATCAAAGGATGATGGTTTGTACTCATGTAGGAACAAATAACCCTTAATAGCATTCTAACCTCACAGAAACTGAAAGCAATTTACTACGTGATGAAAGTTTATTTAAATCGATAGGAAAAAAAATACAGTGTTCCCAACATCCTTTTAGTATATAACAAAACCTTGTTAAAAAAAAAAAAAAAAATCATCATCTTACCTGACTTGCTCCATTTTCTCCAACTAACGGTGACGTCACATGACCACTAACATCTGTTGAGAAAAAGGAAAGGAAAGATATTACACATATGTCCTCATCAGTGACTTTAGTCATTACTGGTTCTTAATTAGCAAAAATGTAAGCCTAAAAAAATTCCTTTAAACTTATTTTTTCTGGCACAACTATAAACCTTCGTCCTTTATATAGGATAGATTATCAGCCAAGCTGGAATATACAACAACTAAACTTAAAATGAGGTACAAACAAGTAGTTAATAACTGAAGCAGGGAAGCCATGGCCGACTGTTTGCTCACTGAAAGCTTTTTCTAATTTCAGCCCCCCAGTGGGAGCAAACATTCTGCCATTGGCTGGAGTTCTTGACTTTTAATTACTTTTTTTCCCAGCATTTTTGTGATTCTTTGCATGTCTACAGTTAAGCAAATTTAACTTTAATTTCTTTCTTATTTTAATTTAACTCAAATAGGGAATGACCTTTAGCACCCTTTAAGGTTTAAAGGTTGCTCATGAAAGCCCGAGGGAAGGAACAGTGACAATGCCCTAGACTGACCATATAGTGTATACGGTACTATGATCAGCACCCAAGCCCCTCTCTAGCCAAGCTAGGACCAGAGAGGGCAAGGCTATGGCTGCTGATGACTCGGCAGGTAGACCTATAGGCTCCCCCAACCCTAGCTAACCAGGATGGTGAGGTTGCGGATACAAGAAACTATTGAGTTTGAGCGCGACTCGAATCTCAGTCTGGCAGATTGCTAGGCAGGGACAATAACAATAGGCTACCACAACCCCACAGTCTTCTCGGTTGTCCTTCCTCCTCTCTTACGAGTTCAGAAAAAGACGATATCAGAAGCAACAAATTACATTGCCAATTGGAGTTTCCTTCGGTTAAAGCGCTTGCCGGCAATGCATCTCCAAGCGCAGAGTTGGACTTTGAATCATCATTTACCAAGGAATGTGTTACTTAGCGAGCACAAGGAAACCCTGCATGACAGACCATGTCAGTGTTCAGTGCGATCTCCATACAATCAACATAGCGAACATAGGGTGCATGCCCTATATTCGCTATGTTGATACTGTACTCACCTTACTCACCCCAAGCACCCAACATGTGCCAGAACTTTATGTGATCCCATGGATTCGTATGCTCTCCCCATCATGGAAGAGACATGCTTAGTGTCAGCATGTCTCCCACTCGCCCTGCCTGTATTCGAGATGGATCTCAGTGTTAGTAACATATTTCTCAACATGAACCCACACATCTGAAACTATTAGCTCTTTGAACGCTCACATGGAACAACCGACCTGTCCCCCACCTCTCCTGAGCTTGCAGTAGAATAGCGCATAGAAAAAGCAAGCTACCATTTCACGTGCCTTGCTGGCGAGCGTTCAACCTGTGCGAGAGGTTGGGAATAGGAGAGTTATCACGTGCCTCAACCTTTTGCGCTCACTACGTAGACACTCCACAACATTGCAGCCAGTAATTCAGAAGAGCACCATTCTCACAAGGATCACTGTGTTACTGAGCAACATGTCTCTTGACACACGTGCAGGCATAGCTGTGTGCACGCACCTGAACCCGTTAACTCTCCAGAGCGCTCGCGTGGTTTGACTCTTCTGACTCCAATAAACCATTCACTCCCCTGAGCTTTTGTGGTAGCATGTTCTCAGTTTGTTAAGGTTGGAACAGGTGGGGTACCACGCTTAAGTGATGATCGTGTGTGGATTAACTTGCCTGTCCTCACTAGACAATCCCTTCTCTCCTGATCCTGCTGTGGTAGTGCACTTAACTGTTAGGGGTTACAACAGGTGGGATATCGCACTAACCCCAGCTCACGCATAGTTTTGTTAGGTGTTCGGAATAGGTGGGTTACAACGCATACCCCACACTAACAAACATCAAAACTTTGCGAAGCAAGTCACCCAGACACACTTCAACTCTTTACGCGCCACAGATACACCTCAACACTTAGCACATTGCATAGACACTCCCCACAAAATTCAACATGTACCCTGACACATAGTGCGTCCAGGATGGAGCATAAAGGAGAAGCTTTCATGTTCTGGAAGGAGCGAAACTTGCTACACCACTTCCTGGGCCACTACCACAGGTGCTATGAAGAATGTATCCTGGGACCTATGAGTGTAATCCTGAGGACACAGTGCTGTGAAAGTGGTCTGTCCCTTCGAGAAGCCTGCCTTCAACACTCGGGCTACTTGATGGTTCTTTCTGAAGGATAGTTTTACTAATCCCTCTGACTTCATGACCTCTAGCAGATGGTATTTCAGGAGATTTTCTTCTTTGTCCTCTCTGTGCTAACTGATAGTCTGTAAGTGTAGCCTATATAATCTTGTTCGTTCAATGTAGAGCCTTACAGGACACCGAAGCAAGTCGACAGGATTATCGTTCACACCTTTCAGCGAAGATACTGAAAAGGATTCAAATGGTCACTGATCAATGGGTTTTGTGTTTTTCTCACAACTTCGGGAATGAACACTAATGAGACGTCTCCCGGGAATATGCCACCAAGTAAGATAGACCATGCAACTCTCCCACTTTTTTTGTTGAATCCAAGTCAAATAAAATACTATTTTAGTCAGAGGCTTACGTCAAGGGTTTGTAAGGAGCCTTCCAGAGTAAGCTAAGGATTCGGTCACACTCCAAGCTGAGGGGTTCATTTCCCAAGGGGGACAAGAATAGTTGAAAACACTGCATTGAAGCTGATAAATCCCAGAGGAAGAGAGGACTACTACTCCCCTTAGTCTGAAGACTTGGTTCAGGGCTCAGCAAAAGCCTATAACCACCAAACCTGAAAGGAGTCTCTTATCACCATGAGGCAGAGATCCTGAAGGACCTGGCCTCATGTATGACAAATTCGTAGTTAACTTGTATTTTTCCTAACGATACAACCTATTTATTTAGGGGCATTACTTTCTGCGAAGCTGAAGTGACGAGCCCTTAAAATTTAGCGAGGGTTAACTACCTATACCGCTAGTTAGCGGAGGGGTAGGGGGGGGGGGGGTAGCTTGCTACCGCATCCACTCACACACCGTTGATTTAGCTCACTTTCCTTGGAGGTAGGACTTCAAGGGGATAGGGCTGGTGGACAAGATTGTATAAATAGATAAGGTTTGTACCGTTAGGAAAAATATAAATTACCTATGAATTTGTCATTTGTTCCGTAACTGGAATACAAACCTACGCTATTTATTTAGGGGGGCTCACCCATTAGGAAGAGTGGACGTCCTTGCAAATCTGGCTTTTGGCTTTACCCGGGGGGTCCTTATCTAAGTATGTTAGTACAGTATTCAAAATAAGGAGTTCCTACGCATGCTGTGTTGAGATATTCAGAAGTGTGACTGTCTAGGTAAAGTTTTTCCAAGTCTTTTTGTAAGAAAAACTGTTGTAACCAAGACTTTCCCAATACCACCTCGCCAGGGTATGGGGACACAACAGTATTAGCTTAATACTAGGTGCACAAGGGAGCAACAATTAAGCCTACCATGCGCCTTGATGGGATTGATGTTATTTCTTAGATCAGCATCAGTTTGGCGAATGTTAATCAATGGTTAACGGTTGGGTATCGTGGTTACTGTGCAGCTGGAGTGTGCTCGCGAGTAGTCACCTGTTGACAAGCCACTGATGGGGGTTGTCGACCGTCTGCCGATCACTTTAGTGGATTGGTGTGATGGCGAACGGCGAGTTGCGAGAAGTGTGTTGTATGCCTTACGATCTAGGGAACCACGGGCAGAGGTTGACTAGTAAGTGCGGCACACGAACTGCTTGTGAACGGTGAATTGGCGATCTGTGTCGAAGATGGTAACTGACAGGCAGATGAAAGCTCTGGTCAGTCAGCCAAGAAGGTTGGCAATTAATGAGTTGGTGATCAGCTTGGAGAGCCCTGAGAGACAGAAGAATAGTTAAATGATCGTCAGTTGGTGATCAGTGAGCCATTATGATCAGTGATCGATGGCAGACCAGCGATCAGTGAGATAAAAGATCAGCAAGCTGACGATTGGCTGGTCAGAGATCAGCGAGCTGAGGTCGATGATCGAAGAAAGACAAGCTGCCCAACGGCGATCTAGTGATCGGCAAGCTGATGACTGGTTATTGACTAGCAATCGGCGATTGGCACGCTAGCAATCTGAGATCACTAGCAATTAGCGAGACTGGAGATCAATGATCAGAGAGAGATGAGCCAGCAATTGGCGATCTGGTGATCGGCGAGCTAGCGATCAGTAAACGGTGATCTAGCGATCAGTCGGTTGATGATTTTTCATTGGTGGAAGATCTCTTGATTTTTCATTGGTGGAAGATGAACTAGTGATCGGTGTTCTGGTAATTAAGAGATTTGCGAGCTAATGATAGGCCGTTTGCAACATTCAGATAGTGTTTACTGACGGTGGTACTATCAGGAAAAACTCCTGAAGAGAAAGGGACCAAGGGTTCCCTGTGAGGAGTCTCGACTGATGGTTGATGTGTTTGATTCCTTGTGGAAGATGGAATCTTCAGGAACTTGAACACTTCTGTGAAGCCTCTTCCCTTTTTTCCCGGAGGCCATGCTGTAATGCGTTTGCGAAAAGGGGAATGGGACAATGGTGAACTGTCAAAAAGTTTTCATTCTTTTTGCCTCTTGCGCGAGTGTGCAGGAGAGTACTGGAGCGATGGCGCACAGGATGATACTGGTGCTCAGTTTCTGCTGAAACGCACTTTTCGGTAAATGCGCAGAAGAGCGGTGGCGAGCAGGCAAGCCCTGGCTCTTTGGCAAGACCTGGCGCATTGGCGAGCATTGTATCTGAGAGCGCAGGTGTGCAGAAGAGCGCTTGTGCGCAAGTGAACATTGGCGAGCGCTGGATTTGAGAGTGCAAGTGCGCAGGAGAGCACTAGCGTGCAGTAAGGCACTGTTCAGCGTGTTGTGCAGACTTCCTAGAATGCGCAGAAGTGCGAGAGTGGTTGCGTGGGCGAGAACTCGCTCGTAGGGGAGCGCTTGCGCGCGGAGAAGTGTGCTGGCGCATGCGTGGATGATTGCTGGCGGGCGCGTTAAGAGTACTGGCATGCGCACGGAAGAGTGCGCAGAAGACTGCTGGTGCGCGCAGACTAAAGACTGCACGCGCGCGGAAGACTATTGGCGTGCACGCACTCGCGAAAGAGTGCAGCCGCGCGCGTGGAAGACTGCAGGCGCGCACGCACGGAAGAGTGCTGGTGCACAGGAGAGAGCTGGCGCGCAAGCAAACGCTGGTGCGCAGGAGCGCGCTAGCACTATGCCCGTAGGAGACCAAAGTTGCCAGGCACGCGCTGAGGTTTCGGGGAGCTCTGTTGCACTGGCAATCGTAGGTTGGCTGGTGAGCTGGCAAACGTTGCTGTGTGGCGAGGTTGCGCTGGTAGGTTGGCAGGTCAGCTGCTAGGTCGATCAGAAACTGGGATGTGCCCTTTGGAAGGGTGAACAACAACTGATGTTGATCGCAAACGATCAGAGTCCAGGACTAGCTGCAGCGTCGGTATGAGAAGGTCCAGAAATAGATGATGACCATGAGGGCTTGCGGACCAGCAAGCTGACCTTCAGCCGTAGCAATTCTCTGAAGAGGAGTCTCTATGAATGGCCCTCTCGCAAACGAGAGGTGATCACTTCGCAGGAGAGACTTGCCTAAGGCTATGCTCCGCCCCCAAAGGAAGAGAGACTCAGCAAGGGGGAGCGTAGTCTAGGCGAAGACAGCAACAGCAGTCGGAGTCGATGAAGTGATGAAGAAGATGCAGGAAGTTCTCCCTAGGAAGGGAAAAACAACCCCACACCTGTGGAGGAAAAGTCTCCCTCAGAAGGGAAAGTAGTCCAACCCCAGGAGGCAAACCTCCTGGTAGTGCTCTTAAGATGATCGGACTTGAGCGCTGCCTGAGAAAATGTAGCTGGAGCTAGTTCCTAGAAGATGAAGTGCTGATCAGGAGCTGCCACGGGTGTACTTCTAAGAGAAGAGATGACGCCTATGATGACGTCCTCTGAGGGTCAACAGTGACAGCAGATTCCCCAAGCAGGAACTGAACAGCTCTGCTTCGTTGGCTCTTTTAGACAAATGAAGAAGAA
The DNA here is from genome assembly GCF_036898095.1 of Palaemon carinicauda. Classification (NCBI taxonomy): domain Eukaryota; kingdom Metazoa; phylum Arthropoda; class Malacostraca; order Decapoda; family Palaemonidae; genus Palaemon; species Palaemon carinicauda. The sequence continues at coordinate 73,800,911 of NC_090739.1, forward strand.
CTGCATCGCTAACTGGGGAAAAATAAAATAAATTATGTAACAAAAAACTTCCTCAGGAGGAACACCTAGTCCGCGAAGGAAAAGGAGACCACCGAGCGAACAAACATAAAATAAGAACTGCGCCCTCCCTTACCCGGTCATCATCCACGGGAGAAGGGGAGCAGAGAGTAACTGTAATAAATCAAGAATTACAATTATTTAAATCAACAAAAAATATTCACTAATAGGAAGAACCACTGATCCTCCGAAGGGAAGTGTTCCCCAAGGGGAAGAAGCTGAAGAGTTGAAACACAAACAATTACAATTTCACTTAAATAATTAAGAAAGCAATCGGAAGCTCAACCTAACCCACGAACGAGAAAGGTGCTCCCCCCCGTTAGTACACTTGGAGGCCCATGAAAGGTGAACAGCCTTGAGAAGAGAAAGACCGAAGTCAAATCTCTGAAAGGCTACACTCCCTTCCCTCAGTAATCCAATGTTCCCGGTGGGAGAGGGAAAGGCGAAGTCAACGGTAGGTTATCCGCCCATGAGAAGACTGATGGTCAAGGGGGGAGAGGTCAGAAGGGAAGGTTCCCCAGCCTTGCGCAAGTGTCTTGAGAACCTGTCATATACGTTATCACACGCACAGCACAAACACTGAAAAGGAAACTTACAACATTCCTATACAGGTAGTCGCTGACTTACGACGGGGATCGGGACTGAGAGATGCGCCGTAAGTCGATTTCGTCATATGTCGAACTAAAGAGGTGAAGTTTCCGTAAATTTATTATGATGCGTTATGATTCGGTAATCATCTCAATCATATTTTATCAATATTTTCTTACTGTCTATCATTATTCCATTCTGTTTCATAGGATATCATATGCTCTATTAATGCATTTTTGTATTCTATTTCTTAATTTTGGAAGCATTTTACCAATCGAGAAGTACTTAAAACTTTGTCTACCTTTGGTTATGATCAGCTGATCTGAAAGTGCCGCTACCTACCATATCAAAATATGGCGTACATACGTATGGCATATTTTTTTTTCTTTTAGAATTTCTTAACTTATTAGAAATATCTTCATGAATATTACATCAGCGCCAACATGTTAAAGGGAATCAGTTTCCATACAGTTCGTCTAATCATTAGGTATAATGCAAAGTTGTACAGTAGCTCTTTCTCTGTGCGTGTGTGCGCGCTCGCTTTCGCAATCGTATACGGGTACAGTAGTTCATTTTTAAAGCTTCATACAGTATTCTATTTTTAGTTCAATATTAAGCCTTCATATTTCATTAGACATTATTGTTTTTTTTTTATTTTTCAATGTCTTGATCATATCAATAATAAACAAATACTTTTGATTTACTTTCGGTTGGCATCAGCTGATCTCAAGGTCACGCTGCCATGTATATATATACATCTCTCTCAAAGAAGAAGAAGAAGAAGAAGAAGGCCAAGATCTCAATAACCTACAATCTCGTGAACGTAGCGATATCTGTGGCAATCAATGATAACATCTGATTGTCGCGAACGACAACCTGACTGACTAGGAAGACAAGGTGATGAGCCTAGCCCCTGCGATCGTTGAACGGAATAAATTCTGAACTCATCCTTGGATTGTCACTAACGACATCCTGACCGACCAGATGGACGAGCTGATGAGACTCGTCCCTATGATCATTGAACAGAATAAAATTCTGATCAAATCATTGGAATGTCGCGAAGGACATCCTGATCGACTAGGAAAACAAGATAATGAGTTTAGCCCCTGCAATCGTTAAGGAGAAGGAAGATTGGTCGATTCGGCGATTGTCGAACAAGCCATTGGTTGACGATCGTTCTTGATCTTGCAATCCTCAATAAGCGTAAGCTGCATACACACTGAAACATTGCCTATAGGGAGAAAGAGGAAAGCTACAGAATGTTGGGAGACGATGAGATCGGCAGAAGGCGACAAAACTCGCTGTCAGCAGAAGTCGAAGGAAGGGAAAACAAGAGTAGACCTAGTCGGCAGCTAAGATGTCAGCCACAGCCACAGTCACCGACTTCTCACCCGATGTCATGAAGAGCTGAGAAAAGAATAAAGTATTCAAAGTTGCTCCCCTCAAAGGGGGAAGAACAAACCCAACCCGCGAACGGAAAAGATAGCCCCTAAGAGGAGTCGTCAGTGCAGAGGAATCTCTGATAACTCACAGAACGAACATAAACATCCAACGGGAAAGAACGCCCCCCAAGAGGAGACGTCAGCGCAGAGGAATCTCTGATAACTCGCAGAAGCTGCATACGCAATGAAACATTGCCTGTAGGGAGAAAGAGGAATGCTACGGAATGTTGGGAGACGATGAGATCGGCAGAAGGCGAGAAGACTCGTTGTCAGCAGAAGTCGAAGGAAGGGCAAACAAGAGTAGACTTAGTCGACAGCTAAGACATCAGCCGCAGCCACAGTCACCGACTTCTCACCAGATGTCATGAAGCGCTAAGAAAAGAATAAAGTATTCAAAGTTGCTTCCCTCCGAGGGGGAAGGCATCTCTGATAATTCGCAGAACGAACATAAACATCCAACGGGAAAGAAACCCCCAAGAGGAGTCGTCAGCGCAGAGGAATCTGATAACTCGCAGAACGAACATCGACATCTGAAATCGCCACATCACCCTGTAATGGAGCATCGTGTAGAAACACAAGTCATAGCTGTAAAGAATAGAATGAGCCTAAAACAATAATGGTAAATGGCTAAGCCTTGAAGGGAGAGAGAGGAGACGTCCGCTCTCTACCAGCCTTCAGCCAACCCCCCTTACCTACCCACTCTAGTGGTTAGGTAGGGTTGCCATCTCGCACTTAAAATTTAATGGCTGCCTTCCAGCTTCGCTAGAAGTAATATCCAATAGAGGAAGGTTTGTTATGGGAACATAGGAAAATTTTAAACTTTAAACCAGTTGGTTCTTTATTATGGTTGTTAAACCAAATAAAGCAGAGGAAACCAACATGTCCACTATCCTCTGAGCCGAAATAAAAAGAGGCTCGTGTTAGCTACTGCGAGTGTGAGCGGGGTGGTTGGTCTAGGCCCCGCTTACTAGCTGAGGGGAGAACACCTCGCTAAACCTTTTACTGCTAGTTTCAGCTGTCGCCAAATATATCGTCATGGTAGAGATGAAAGGTTTGTACAAGTTCTGAAGATTTAGAAATTAGTAATCTTTTCATTCTGAATAAAAAAAATCATCAATAAATTCACTATTTCATAAACTATTAAAGCCCTTGCACTTTAACACTTACCTGATACTAAATCATGTTTGTGAGGTTCATGGAAATGGCGATGTAGCTGCACTGGAGTAGGTAGCAGTCCGGAGCTTTCTGTTGTGGTGTCACCTTCTGTCTCAGTTCCTACACTCAGGCCACTATCACAAGCCTAAAAACATCAGTGAAAAGAGTTAATACATATAGTACATACTATAGTTATGCATTTCATACGGAAGTAAATAATACTGCTACAGAAAATTAAACTTATGTTCAACAACTCAACTTATAAACTAACATGACTTACTGTATTTCAAGGGAAATTTCCCAAAATTCCTATGCTATTCATTCCACTCTATGATAAAAAAATCTATGTGTGAAAACCCTTTTGACATAATATGTGGGGATTACGGCACTGGTGTAAACAATGACTTTCACTAACTGCCACCTTTATTTCTTAATCCTCTCTTGGCCAGTGGTATTTGAAGCCGTGTATTATTATTTGGGTATAATTTCAGTGTCATCTACAAATTTAATTTTTCTCTAGTTCAGTCTTATATTAGGATAGAAAATAAGGTTTCTTTATTGAGTGCGCTCAGAATGTTTAGTGATTATGACAAATTCGGACATAATTTGTATTTTTCCTAACCATACAAACCTTAGCTATTTACATAGGGTTTACTTTCGGCGTAGCTGAAAATGACAAGCCATTAGATTTTTAATGAGGGTTAACTACCCCCGCGCTAGTTAGCAAGGGGGTAGGGGAAGGGGTAGCTTGCTACCCCTCCCACCCCCACACACCGGTGAAATGTCTCACTTCACTTAGAGGTAGGACTTGTCTTGGGGGACAGGGCTGGCGGGCAAATGTGTGTAAATAGCTAAGGTTTGTATGGTTAGGAAAAATACAAATTATCTCCGAATTTGTCATTTTTTCCGTAACCGAAATACAAACCACGCTATTTACATAGGGTGACTTAACCCTTAGGAAGGGTGGAAAGTCCCCAGCCTTACTGGCTTTGGCTTTACCCGGGGACTCAGAATCTGAGTGAGTAGCACTCGAGAAAGAGTCCCTGCACCTTACAAGTGCAAGGAACGTGTGGCCTACATAAGTTTGTGTGTGGAGGAATAGAGTGTGACTCGTCCTAGGAAGTTGACCTGGAGTCCTTTAGATGGAATTCTAGGCTAGGACGTTCCCAATACCACCTCGTCAGGGTATGGGGGACGCGACAGTATTGACTTAATACTAGGAACACAAGGGAGCATGGTTTACCTGCAGAGGTTGAGGTCAGCTATGCAGAGACCTGGATGCTGATTTCCCCAAGAGAGGGGAGGATGAAGAAGGAAGTAAGAGCCAGGCATACTCTTTCATTCACGCAGACTGAGACCGGGTAACAATGCCCTCAACCTTCCGCTACCTGTCCAAAAAGGAGCCTAAGGTTAGACCAGCTGTTGTGCAGCCACCACGGGGCCGATAGAAAAGGTATCGAGGCTCCTGTGGGTCACGTCCTGCAGGTAGTGGGCTGTGAAGGTCGTTTGACGCTTCCAGACCCCAGCTTGAAGCACCTGCGTCACAGAGAAGTTTCTCTTAAAGGCCAGGGACGTAGCGATGCCCCTGACGTCGTGTGCCCTAGGGCGACGTGACGGAGGAGGGTCAGGATTCAAGGCGTGATGGATAACCCTTCGAATCCAAGCCGAGATGGTGTTCTTGGTGACCATCCTCTTAGTCCTTCCCGTGCTTACAAACAACGCCTGCACACGGGGACGAACTGCAGCTGTCCTCTTCAAGTAACGCCTCAGACTCCTCACTGGGCATAATAGCAGATGGTCTGGGTCACTTGTTACAGAACGGAGACTCGTGACCCTGAAGGAGTCGAACCGTGGGTCCGGCACTCCAGGGTTCTGAGTCTTGGCAACAAACTCAGGGACGAACTTGAACGTTACCTCCCCCCCATCCCCTTGAATGGGCGATGTCGTATGAGAGACCATGAAGTTCACCAACTCGTTTGGCAGAGGACAACGTGAGTAGGAAAGCCGTCTTCCAAGTCAGGTGGCGATCAGAGGCCTGGCGTAATGGTTCGAAAGGAGGTCTCTTCAGAGCCCTGAGAACCCGAACCACGATCCATGGAGGAGGTCTCACTTCCGACTGAGGGCAGGTAAGCTCATAGCTACGTATGAGTAAAGAGAGTTCTAGCGAGGAAGAAATGTCCACTCCTTTCAGCCTAAAGGCAAGGCTTAAGGCTGAGCGATAGCCTTTCACCGCCGAGACCGAAAGGCGCATTTCTTCACGCAAATACACGAGGAACTCCGCTATTGCTGGAATAGTGGCATCGAGTGGAGAGATACCCCTCCCACGACACCAACCACAGAACTCTCTCCACTTCGCCTGGTAGACTCCCGCGGAGGACTTTCGCAGGTGACGAGACATTCTTTCCACAACCTGCTGCGAAAAGCCTCTCCCCGTGAGGAGACGCTGGATAGTCTCCAGGCGTGAAGCCGAAGCGAGGCTACGGCTTTGTGGAAGATGTTGCAATGTGGCTGTCTGAGTATCTCGTGTTGTGGGGGAAGTTCTCTCGGAAGTTCCGTTAGGAGTTGCAGAAGGTCCGGGAACCATTCCGCGTGATGCCATAGCGGAGCTATTAAGGTCATAGACAGGTTGACCGATAGTCTGGTCCTGTTGAGCACCCTTCTCATCAGACAAAACGGTGGGAAGGTGTACACGTCAATGTTGTCCCACCGCTGTTGGAAAGCATCTTGCCAGAGAGCCTTGGGGTCCGGGACTGGGGAGCAGTACAGAGGCAGCTTGAAATTCAAGGCCGTCGCGAACAGGTCCACCGTCGGGGAACCCCACAAAGTCAGGACTTTGTTGGCTATCTGAGGCTCCAAAGACCACTTGGTACTCACTATCTGCGAAGCTCTGCTCAGACTGTCGGCGAGCACATTCCTCTTGCCAGGAATGAAGCGAGCTGATAGTGTTATCGAGTGGTCTTCGGACCACCTCAGAACCTCTACTGCAAGATGGGATAGCTGTTGTGAAAAGGTACCTCCCTGCTTGTTGATATAAGCCACTACCGTGGTGTTGTCGCTCATCACCACCACGGAGTGGCCTGCCAGGGTCCGTTGGAACTGCTGAAGAGCCAGATACACGGCCTTCATCTCTAGCAGGTTGATGTGTAGGTACTTTTCTGATTCTGACCAAAGGCCCTCTGGTTCAGAATGTGGCCCCCCCCCCCTTCTTTTGACGCATCCGAGAACAGTGTCAAATCCGGGGGAAGGACAAGAAGATCCACTCCCTTCCGTAGGTTTTCGTCGATCAGCCACCACCGCAGGTCCGCCTGTTCTGTGGGTCCAATAGGGACCAGAGAGTCCGGGGAATCGGAGCCCTGACTCCACCGGGACTTGAGCCGCCATTGCAGGGATCTCATCCTGAGACGGCCGTTCGGGACCAGACGGGCCAGGGAGGCTAGGTGACCTAAAAGACGTAACCATGATTGGGCTGGAAGCTCTTCCCGCCTGAGGAAGGGCTCTGCCACCCTCCTCAGCCTTGCTATCCTGTCGTCTGATGGAAAGGCTTTGTGGAGATTGGCGTCTAATAACATGCCTAGATAAACCAGTCGCTGGGACGGCTGCAGAGAGGACTTCTCGAGATTTACCATGATCCCCAGATCTTGGCAAAGTCCCAGAAGCCTGTCTCGGTGTCGAAGAAGGGTCAACTCCGAGTCTGCCAGGATCAGCCAGTCGTCCAGATATCGGAGGAGACGGATGCCGTTCCTGTGCGCCCATGACGAAATCAGGGTGAACACTCTGGTGAACACCCGAGGTGCTTAGGAGAGACTGAAGCACAGTACCTTGAACTGGTAGGTCTTGCTGTCTAGGCTGAATTTCAAGTACTTCCTGGAAGACGGATGGATTGGGATCTGGAAGTACGCGTCCTTCAGATCCAGTGTGCACATGAAGTCTTGTGGTCTCACTGCAAGTCTGACCGTGTCCGCTGTCTACATGCTGAACGAAGTTTGTTTGACAAACTTGTTCAGAGCTGAGAGATCAATGACGGGTCTCCAGCCTCCAGACGCCTTCTTTACAAGAAACAGTCGACTGAAGAAGCCTGGGGAGCCGTCGACGACCTCTTGGAGAGCATCCTTCTTGAGCATGGTCTCGACTTCCGCCCGAAGGGCTAGCCCCTTTGCCAATCCCATGGCATAGGAGCTCAACGACACTGGATTCGCTGTCAGGGGAGGTTGAGATGTTGTGAATGGGACACGATAACCTTGGCCGATCACAGAGACTGTCCAAGAATAGGCCCTATGTTGCTGCCACCTGTGCACGCAACTTTGTAGGCATCCCCCCACAGGTGGATACGCGGGAGGACTGCCACTCCTAGCGTTTACGGCCACGGCCGCTCCCTCTAGAAGTCTTGCCTCCCCTGGAGGACTTACCACCCCTCTTATCCTTGACAGGAAAGAGCTGTGGCTTAGACACCTTCGTCTTAGCTGCCGGAGCCTGCTTCGGTGTCCTGCGAGGCTGCTGTTGTGGAGCTGGAGGCTTGTAGGGCAGAGATGTGAGGGCCCTTTGGAGGAGCGAATCCTGATTCGACATCCTCCACCTCTCAGCTGTGCTGCGTTCCACATCCTTGGGCTCAAACAAGCTTCCTCCAAGGATGGAGGAGTGTCTGAGCCTGCAGACATCCATGGCGGGGACCTTCGGATGGAACTTCTCGGTCACCGCATCGCGTCGCTTTAAGATCGAGTTGGCCCACAGGTTGGTAACCTGGTGGGCCAGGAACTCGATGGAGTGAGTGCCCGAGAGGAGGAAGGTCTCCAGGGCCTTCCTATTGCTCTCCTTAGACAAGTCCTCGGAGCGCAATAGGATGCCCAGAGAACCCAGCCAGACGTCCAGCCACGAAGTGGCCTAAATGGCACACTTCGCGACCTTCTCCTGGCTAAGGATCTCCGAAGCCGAGAATGTCACCTGCTGGAAGGAGAGCTTCTCAAGAGGAGTTACCCTTGTGAGCTCTTCCACCGAGTGGAGGGGAAGAGCTACACTGGACTCCCCCATGATCTCAAAATACCTCCTCTGCTGTAAACGAGGAGGTGGGAGGAGTTTGTTGCCGGCAGAGGAACGGCTGGAGGAGGTGAGTTCCGAGAGCTGAGCTTCGACCTTGTCTCTGGCACTCTTCACCCCCTGGGACCAAAGCAAAGCCGCGCTGGCCCTTGGGGGTTTCTGGGTACCATAGACTTGGTCTAGGACCGTAACCTTGCCTTCACGAGGGGCGATCTCCGGGTCCTTGAACCTGTTGAGTTGCCTCATCAGATTCAAGACCTACCAGAAGGCATGCTCAGACTCATACTGCTCTCCTCCCTGTGGACTGGCAGCTAAGTCTCCCGTCCCCAGAGGCTCTTCTTGGGGAGACACGTGGACGTTCTCCCGGGGTCTGGTTGGCTCTGGACGGATCCGTGAAGACGACTTAGGAATCGTCTTTGAGTCCTTGGGTTCCCTCCTGGGGGGGATACAGGACTCCAGCAAAAAGGTCTGGAAGGTAGCTTCCACGCGAGACGTTTCTCTTCCTCGAGGTGGGGTTCCTCCCATTGGTGCCGTGGGAGAGGCCCTCGCCTCGCTGGACTCTCCTGAGGACGGAAAAGCTTCGTCCTCAGAAGGAGAAAACGACAGCGAAGGGAATGGAGCCTTCCTGACAGGACCTCTTAGGAGCCAACTTCTCCCTGGGAGAAGTCACCACGAAGTCCACTCCTCTCCTTCTCTTCAGTGGGGACGAGTCTGTCTTTGGTCTGAGTCCCAGATCAGCGAGGGCTGACTTCACAGCCTGCACCACCGCTTTCATCAGGTGACCAAACCAAGACTGACGGGTGACGGACGCAGTGTCGGTAATCCCCGCTGGAGGGAAGGGGATCTCCTGATCCTTCGGAGTGGACGCAACGGGGCCTTACTGGAAAGAAGAAAGGGAAGAATGTTGCCTAGACCTCTCCAGAGACTCTTCCTGGTCCTGGGTGAGAGACCTGCGCTTGCGCGGTGGCGATCCTGATGGCGATCTGGAAGTACGCGTCCCTGTCGCAGGCACGAGCTGCGGAACCCGGCGAGAACAGGGGTCGCGCGATGGAGCATTCAAGGGATTGCGCGCGGGAGGCTGCTGGAGCGCGGGCGAGTGGGCGAGGGGGCTCATTGGCGCGCGAGGGTAGAGGAGATCGCTGTCGGTCAGGAGAATGGTGAAGCGCAGGAGATCGACAGCGCACTGGAGATCTATGGCGCGTGGGCGAGCGATGGCGCGTCGGCGAGCGATGGCGCGTTGGCGAACGCTGTCGCGTCGGCGAGCGATGGCGAACGCTGTCGCGTCGGCGAGCGATGGCGCGTTGGCGAACGATGGCGCGTAGCACGTGCAGGCGATTTAGCGCGTGTGAGACCTGTGACGATCCGAGTCATGGCAGCGCTGGCGAGCGCTTGCGCACAGGCGCTCAGGAGATCGTTGGCGCGCAGTCAGCTGGGGCGCAGGATCAGGTGGCGAGGAAACGCGCAAGGGCGAACGCTCGCGGTCGGGCTCAGGAGATGAAGACTCGTGGGCACGCGAGCGTGCAGGAACTCTTGAAGTGCGCACCGGGGAGCGTGCGCGCTGTTGCGCAGGCGAAGATGGGCGCACAGGAGCGCGAGGGCGAGGCGAAGGAGCAAAGTCCTTGCTTGCGTCCAGATCCGAAGATCTTGGGGGCGTGGGCGAGCAGTGCGCGCATCAGGAACAAGGTGCGCAGGAGAGCGCTGACGAGCAGGAGATCGTGTGCGCTCAGGAGACCGATGGCGCGCAGCAGGAACAGAAGGGCGCTGACAGCTAACAGGGGAGCGCTGGCGAGCAGGAGAGAGCTGACGAGCAGGCGAGCGTTGACAAGCAGGAGAGCGCTGGCGAGGCGAGTCTTATGGCTGCAACTCAGGAGAGTGCTTGTGCGCTACTGCGCGCGAACGCGCAGGGGAACCCTAACGCGCAAGGGAATTACCCACACCGTGGGAGACATCCCTTTGCCCCGAAGGGACCGGTACCTGTTGGGTGACGGGGTGAGAAGGCGCCTGCTGCGCATCTGCAACCAGAGGTGAAGGTAGGCCGGAAGGACTGGAAGGTCTGGCAGGCGTAGGAGATCGCGAGCGATCTGCGGAGAGGTCCAAGGACGTGGCTGCTACGGTCTGCTCCCGACGAGGAGAATCCTCTGCAGGGGAAGGCGGCGTAGACGACTCGAAGAGGCGCCTCTCAACTCCCTTATAAGGAGAAGGGAGGCCCCTACGGCGAAGAGGAGGACGAGCCTTACGCCGAAGGCGGCCTCGAGGAAGGTCATCCACATCGTCGGTCTTCTGAAGAGGAGTCTCTGTCATTGCGCTCCCCCGGGGAGGAGACGCACCCGCAGGAGAGATCGTGGGACTCAAACTTCCCCTTCGAAGGATGTTCGGAAGGGGAGGCAGAGTCTTCAGCAACGTCCGCAACAGCAGAAGCAGCAGAGGTTTGACCAGACCAGTCGGAAGCCTCTGCCACAACCACGTCGACAATAGACAGAGGGTCTACCTTTGCTATTACCGGCGATTGTTTGACAGCAGCCCCCAACTTGATAAGGTCAAACAGGGCTTCCTTGGAGGGCAAGCCCTTAAGCCCCAAGGAAGCCCAAAGCTGAAAGAGATCATCATTAGAAACAGCATGGTCATCATCATAATGAGAATCAAAATCCTCCCCCGGAGGAGGAGGGGGAGCCGCCCCGCTATGGGAGGCAACGCCCTCTCCCGCACCCCGAGATCGGGAAACAGAACAATGGCCTACGCTACCACTCGACGGTCACTCACGAGAGGCCGACCAAGTGGGAGCTTCGGAGGAGGTTTGGGCGGCGGAAGAAGAGTCCTTGGAGCCTTCCTTCATCAAGGCAACCCTTGAAGGAGAAAGGTCTCTCTTGGACTTCTTACGCCGCCGGGCAAACCTCTCCCACTGGGAGGTAGACCACTCCCTGCACTCACTACACGTTAAGTCTCTAGCACACCGTTGACCTCGACACTGCGGGCAAAGGGTGTGAGGATCTGTCTCGACCGCCGACATGAAGGTACCACAGGGGCAGCCGGAGAGTCCAGGGCATTTGCGCATAATGCGATGAAGGTAGAGGCCAACTTCCAAACACACAAAGTCTGAGAAAAAGAAAAAACAGATTAAGGCTGTCAAAAGCGAGGACGAAAGACAGACACGTCTGCTCATCGTCCGAGCCAAAAGTGAAGTGAGACATTTCACCGGTGTGTGTGTGGGGGGGGAGGGGTAGCAAGCTACCCCTTCCCCTACCCCCTTGCTAACTAGCGCGGGGGTAGTTAACCCTCGTTAAAAATCTAATGGCTCGTCATATTCAGCTATGCCGGAAGTAAACCCTATGTAAATAGCGTGGTTTGTATTTCGGTTACGGAACAAAGGCTAATTTTGGAAGAATTAGAACCTCATTCAAGATAAGCTAATTGCCAAGTATGTACTGTATACTCATTCCAAGTACTGAGTCTAGTGAATTACCAGAGGATTCTATGCTTTCTTATTTGAAGCTTATCAGGTCTGGCACTTTAGATACAGAAAATAAGATGAAGAATAAGAAAAAAATGCACTAGCTTTGGGTCACATAACTGGTCTTTTCCTTCCCTGCACTTCTGGTTAAGTCTGTTACCGTAGGACAGGTAAGTGGTTTGGGCAGCCACCCATTAATTTGATCTCCCTTTTCTTTCTATTCTATGTTTACAAAGTCCTGCAACTTAACTTTGCCAAGTGATCAAGTTTCCTTTCAATGGCCACAAATGGACCTCTATGGTTAAGGTAGGTCGTCAGGTAAAGAAGGATTTTTATTCCAAAAGTTAACTGCATTACATGGATCTACAATTACTGAGCTGCCAAAAACAGCATGCAATGCACTGTAATCTTAACCAGAAAGAAAAGGTCTGTGCCATTTAGCACTAAGCTGAAAAATGGGATCAACCTTTCCTAAAATCTATCACTTTTTGCCAAGCTACCAACTACCTCATTGGTGTACAAGTGACGGAAGGAAGGAAATACTGTACTTTATTATCCCTCAGAAATCTAAGTAGCACAAGAAAAGTAAAAAGGATTAAAAATAATGAGACATGACAAATTTGGAAGTAATTTTTATTTTTCCTAACGATACAAACCTTTAGCTATTTATAGGGGTATTACTTTCTTAAAAGAAGAGCCCGTAAATTTTAGCAAGTGTTAACTACCCATCCCGCTGGTTGGAGGGGGAGGGGGGGTTGTTAGGTATCCCTCTCACTAACACACCTATGACTGTACTTCACTTTGCTTGGAGGTAGGACATCAAGGGGGGACAGGGTTAGCGGGTAAGTTCATATAAATAGCTAAAGATTTGTATCATTGGGAAAAAACCAATTACTTCCAAATTTGTCATTTGTTTCGAAACTGGAATACAAACCTGCGCTATTTATAGGGTTGACTCACCCATTAGGAGGGTGGCTGTTCCTGCCAATATGACAAATTCGTAGATAATTTGTATTTTTCCTAACTATACAAACCTTAGCTATTTATTAGGGGTTATACTTTCGGCGGAGCTGAAATGACGAGCCATTAAAATTTATCAAGGGTTAACTACCCACACCACTAGTTAGCGGGGGTAGGGGGGGGTAGCTTGCTACCATTCCTGTGATTTAGTCACTTTGCTTGGAGGTAGGACTTCAAGGGGGATAGAGTTGGTGGGCAAGTTTGTATAAATAGCTAAGGTTTGTATAGTTAGGAAAAATACAAATTATCTAAGAATTTGTCATTTGCTCCATAACTGGAATACAAACCACGCTATTTATTAGGGTGACTCACCCACTAGGAAGGGTGGACGTCCCTGCCCTCACTAAAACCTTGCTACGCAAGGTCAGCGGCCTGCGCAAACTGTGTTGAGACATGCAAAAGTGTGACTGTCTAGGTAAAGTTATTCCGAGTCTATGTAGGAAAAACCTGATGTAACCTAGCTTAATACTAGGTACACAAGAGAGCATGGTTTACCTGCAGTGGTTTGAGGTCAGCTTATGTAGAGAACCCAGGATGCTGCCTTCCCCACGAGAGGATAGGATGAAGAAAAGAATAAAAGCCATTCAAATCTTTTCATTCACGCAGATTAAAACCGGGTAACAGTGCCCTCAACCTTCAGCTACTTGTCCAATAAGGAGTTTGAGGTATACAGCCAGCTGTTGTGCAGCCACCACCGGACTGATAGAGATCGTATCGAGTTCCTGTGGGTCACGTCTTGCAGGAGAAAGGTTATGAAAGTCACCTGAAGCATTCACATCCTTTCTTGTAGAACCTGCGTCACAGAGTAATCTGCTACGAAGGACCAGGGGCATAGCAATGCCCCTGACACTGTGAGTCGTCATGTTGAGATGATGTTTCGGTGATCCTCCTCTAGTTTCTCCCAGTGCTGATGACAAGAGAAGGGACCCGGGTGGGATGTTGCCGTTTTCTTTGGGTAAAGTCTCATACCTTACCCTGGGTACAGTAACGGATGATCTGGATCGTCCGTTACCGAGTGGAGACTTATGTAGGATCCGTCACCTCTGGAGACTGTGTCTGAGGACATACTCAGGGACTAAACTGAACATCGTCTTTCGCCCTTCTCATTAATGGGCGATGTCGAAAGATAGACCATGAAGTTCCTTGACTCCTATGGTTGCTGTGCGAGTGTGTAGGAACACTGTCTTCTTAAATCAGGAGAAAATTTGTTGCTTGGTGAAGTGGAACATAAGGAGGTCGGTCTCTTTAGAGATCGGAGAATTTGAACCATGTTCTGAGAGGAAGGTCTCAATTCTGACTGGAGAAAGGCAAGTTGTAAGTCCGTATGAGTTAGGAAAGGACTATCGATGAGAGGATATCCTTTCCTTTCAGTTTGAAGGTAAAGGATCAAGGTTGAGTGATCATCTTTACCTGTCGAAACTTTTCCTCTTGTATATACTCAAGGATTCCGCTATTGCTGGAATAGAGGTATCGAGTGGAGAGAGACACTTTCACATGACACCAACCACACAAGACATTATACTGCCTGGTAGACTGATGCTGAGGAATTCCTCAGATATCTAGACAACCTTCTCGCAAAAGAGGTACTGGGTAGTCTCCAGGCGTAAAATCATAGCAAAGCTATAGCTTGTGGTAGGTGTCGAAGTGGGTTGTCTGTGATGTGGAGAGGGTTCTCTTGGAGACTCTATCAGACCGGAGTTGGCCTTCATCTCTTAAGAGATTTACGTGAAGGTACTTTCGGACTCTGTCCAGAGGGTTGAGATCGTGTGGTGCAGCACTATGGTCCCTCCTCTCTTCTTTTGATGTGTTCTAAGCAAAACATCAAGTCCGAGGGGTGGGGAAGGATGAGAAGGTTATACCGCTCTGTAGGTTTTCGACTGACACCCATCCCTTGAGGTTCGTCCAAACTTCTGGTCCCATGGGGGTCAGAATGTCTCGGGGATTGAGGGCCTGATTCCAGTCCGACTCAAGTCACTCTGGGATGGGACTTGTTCTCGTTTTTGAGAAGGTTTTATGGAGATTGGTGTCTAGAATCATTCCCAGATACACAAGTCTTCTGGGAGAGAAGTAGGGAAGACTTCCGCAGGTTTACCCTGATCACTGGATCTTGGTAAAAAGACTTCCGGAGTTCCGGTGCTAATGCAAGGTTGCCACTGAGTCTGCTAAGGTCAGTCAGTCGTCCCAAAACGGAGGAGACAGAAGCCGATCCTGTGAGACCAGGATGGGTGTAGTGGAAAGACCAAAGCACAGTGCCCTGAACTGGTGTTTCTAGTTTGTCTAGACTGAATCTTCCCACCTTCCTAGATGGATGGTTTGAGCTTGGAAGTAAGTGTCCTTTAGGTCCAGTGTGCAAATGAAGACCTGAGGTCTTAGCCCTTGTTCGAACTCCAACATGGTGTGGACATCGACCCAAAGGGACAGCTCCTTGCGGATCCTTTTGCAAGGAAGATTGGTGACGCTGGGGTCTTGACTCGTGTCGTAAAGGATCAGACGCGATACCCAGTGTAAGAATTCTTCCCTGAGAGAGAATTCCTTTAACTAACAGAAGAAAGGGAAAGCTTAGCCTTACCATGCGCCCTGATGGGATTGATGCTATTCCTTAGAATAGAATCAATCTGCCGAATGTTAATCAATGGTTAACGGTTGGGTATCATGGTTACTGGGCAGTTGGAGAGTGCTCGCAAGTAGTTCCCTGTCGACAAGCCAGCGATGAGGGTTGTCGAACGTTTGCCAATCACTTTAGTGTGATGGTGAACGGTCAGTAGCGAGAAATATGTTGTATACCTTCTGATCTAGGGAATTACGGGCAGAGGTTGACTGGTAAGTCCGAGTCACGAACTGTTGGCGAATTCCCGATGATCGGTGAATTGGCGGTCTGTGAGCCGATGGTGAGCTAGAGATCAGCAAGCTGACTATGGTCCCTCCTAGTTAGTCAGAGATCAGCATGCTGAAGATGGGATGGTCAGAGATCAGAAAGATGAGCTGCCCTTCGGTGATCTAGTGATCAGCAAGATGATGACTGGTTATTGACTAGCAATCGGTAATTGGAACGCTAGCAATCGGAGATCATTAGTCATTGGAGGGACTACAGGTCAAAGATCAGCGTTGAGCTAGCCATCAGCAAACAGTGATCTAGAGATCAGACTGTTGATGCTTCCCTGTTTGCTGACGGTGGTCTGTCAAGGAAAAAAGAAACTTCAGAAGAGACAGGGACCAAGGATTCCCCGTTTCCCCTTGTAAGATGGAATCTTCAGGATCTTAAACCTTCTGTGAAGCCTCTTTCCTCTTTTCCAGGTGGCAATGTTATGCGATTGCGGGGAGGAATGGGGCAATGGTTACCTGTTCAAAAAGTTTTATTCCTTTTTTCTGTCTTGCATGAGTGTGCAGGAAAGTACTGGAGCGACGGCACACAGGATGATGCTGGTGCTCAATTTCTGTCTAGAGAGCAGGCAAGCGCTGGCGCATTGGATCTGAGACTGTAACTGTGCAAGAAAGTGCGGAAGAGCACTGGCAAGCAGTAAGGCAATGTGTAGTTTTGTGCAGTCTCCCTGGAATGCGCCAAAGTGTGTGACTGGTTGTGCGCGTGAGAGTACTACGTGGACACTGCTGGTGCGCGCATGCGTAAGACCATTGGCGTGCGCGCACACGGAAGACCGTTGGCGCGTGCGAAGAAGACCGTCGGCGCTCGCACGGAAGACTGTCGGCGCTCACGCGCAAGACTATTGGCACGCACACGCAAGAGCATTGCCGAGCGCGGAAGACCGTTGGCGCGCACACATGCTTGGTAGGTTGGCAGGTCAGCTGGCAAGACGATCAGGAACTGGGATTTGCCCTTTGGAATAGCGAACATCCACCGATGGCAACCGTGAAAGGTCCATAGAAGAATCCAAGACCGAAGTCCATGGACTAAGCTGCAGCGCAAGTTTGCGCTGGTAGGTCTGCTGGTAGGATGATCAGGAATTGATGATGCCCATGAGGGCCGGTGGACCAGCAAGCTGCCCTTAGCAGAGTGATCCTCCAAAAAAAGTGTCTCCATTAGTGGCCTCTAGCGAACGAGAGAGGTAAACACTTCGTAGGAAAGACTTGCCTGAGACTGTGCTCCACCCCTGAAGGAAGAGAGACTCAGCAAGGGGGGAGGGAAGCCTAGGCGAAGGCAGCAACAGCAGTCAGACGATGAATTTATTAAGCTGTGGGAAGTTCTCCCTCGGAAGGGAGAAACCACCTCACACCTGGGGAGGAAACTTTCCCTCGGAAGGGAAAGTTATCCAACCCCTGGAGGTGAACCTCCCGGTTAGCGTTCTAAGATGAGCTGAAGTGCTGGTCATGTTGTCACAGGCGTACTTCTAAGAGAAGGGATGACGCCCAAGACAATGTCCTCTGAGGGACGGCAGAAACAGCAGATTTCCCAGGCATGAACAGAACAGCTCTGCTTCGTCGGTACTCTTAGTCGAATGAAGAAAAAACCTGCATAGTTAACTGGGAAAAAATAAAATTAAATATTTAACATAAAATTCCCTAGGGGGGAACCCCGAGGGAACAACATAAGTATTGGGCCCTTCCTTCCCCAATCGATATCCACGGGAGAAGCGTTGTAACTGTAATAATAATAATAATAATAATAATAATCTTCGCATTAGTACACTGTTGTTGAAAGGTGAACGACCTTAAGAAGAGAAAGACCGTAATCAATCTCTGAGAGGCTACATTCCCTTTGCTCAGTAATCCCTGTTTCCTGTAGGAAAAGAGAAAAGGCAAAGACAATAGTTGAACGAAGAGGGTCCAGGCGATGACGACTCCCCTGTGGCGGCCTAGTCAACGGTTATATGCTGACGGGAAGACCGATGGACCAGAGAGGGAGAGGTCGTTCCCCATGAAGTGGAACTGTGCTGGCCGTGTTCCAGTGTTAATGTACCCAAGTGTCATTGTCGTACATGTATCACCCGCACTGCACAAACACTGAAAAGGAAACTTATCATCTATCTATACACACACACATATATATATACAGTATATATATATATATATATATATATATATATATATATATATATATATATATATATATATATATATACCGTATTTCCCGTGTGATAAGACGCTACAAGTGGTAAGACGCACCCTTAAATTAGCAAAGCATTTTTGGGAAAAAAAATTGAGATTTTACAATTCCTAGCAGCAATTCCTGGTCCGAAACTCTAGTGAGATTTTGTCTAGCACAGTAAATTTTCGTATTTTAGGTATATTGGCAAATGCTTAAGATAATATTAATTAGTTGAACACCAGTTATCCCAATTTATTTACATATTAATAAAATAAACCACTGAAATCAGTCGTAGTTGCCACAACAACTATTCGTTTAGTGTTCCAAGTGTTGTTTACATAAAAGCAGTGTTGCCAGATGTTAATAAACTTTTGGTAAAGAAGTAAAATTCCAGTAGTATTTTCCAAATTTATCATATAGCCTACATATTTTCTCACAAACTTAATTAGTGATCAAAAAAGTCTAGAAATTCCTCTAGGTGGACTACTATTGCTACTGTATGTGACTCTAGCTCTAGTTTTCTGCTAATTTGGTAACACTGCACTCAACTAACAGTGAAATGTTTTTTTTCCAAGGTGTATTCAGCAAATGTTTGTTTGCATTATTTCGGAACTCAGGCAACAAATTCATTATCAAAATATTGCTTTATTAAAAAATATAAAAATGAGAAAATAGATATATACTGCATAAACAACTACAGTAATATGTACTGTAATAGCATCGTCTGCTAGGAGACCACTACACAGTTGTTTGCTTGTAGAAGGAAGTTAGTGAGTCATCAGCTGATTAGCAAAACAAATAACTTGCTATTGCACTATAATCAAATGGAGCATGATATTGATTTTTTTTTTATTACATATGAATGATAATTGGTGGTTTATATTTTATGTCTGTTGAGTGAGTATTTGTAAGTGATTAGTTGGGTGTTTGAGGGTTGTCAAACTTCCCTATACAAATTTTTTTTAGTGTTAAGATGCAGTGTGATTTTTGGGGTAATTTTTCAGGAAAAAAGGTGCGTCTTATGACACGGAAAATACGGTATACTATATATATATATATATATATATATATATATATATATATATATATATATATATAATATATATATATATGTAAATATCACCCACGAATGGCATTTAATACCGAATTCTATCTTGGGAATATATATCCACTTGGAATTCATTTTATGGTAACAGTTTCTGGCCGGGTGGTGATTCGAACCACCACCTGTACGGCTAGAGACCATGCTGGCAGGGACCCTAACGACTGGGCTATCAAGAGAGACTAAAAGTTTATGACAAGTCCCCCTACATATTCCTGTCGAATTCAGGAATCTGTTCATAGACTTGAAATAAACCCATCTCCACCATGATAGCTGAATCGTGAGTTTGCAACACGTGGTTATTTTAATGAACATATATCACAAGCACACGTGATTTTAATTAATGTAAATATCACCCACGAATGGCATTTAATACCGAATTCTATCTTGGGAATATATATCAACTTGGAATTCATTTTATGGTAACAGTTTCTGGCCGGGTGGGGATTCGAACCACCACCTGTACGGCTAGAGACCATGCTGGCAGGGACCCTAACGACTGGGCTATCAAGTGGATATATATTCCCAAGATAGAATTCGGTATTAAATGCCATTCGTGGGTGATATTTACATTAATTAAAATCACGTGTGCTTGTGATATATGTTCATATATATATATATATATATATATATATATATATATATATATATATATATATATATATATATATATATATATATATATATATATATATATATATATATATATATATATATATATATATATATATATATATATATACACACATATATATATATATATACAGTATGTATGTATGTACGTACATACATACATATACATATATATGTATGTATAAGAAAATAAGTTAAAAGGATAAGAATTAATGGCAGTTCAAAATAAGCGAGGAGAAAGAGCAGAAACAACCGCTATCCATCTGAGCCAAAAGTAAAGTGACTAAATCACAGGTGTGTGAACGGGAGTGGTAGCAAGCTAACCGCCCTAGCCCCGCTAACTAGCGGTGTGGGTAGTTAACCCTCGCTAAATTTTAATGGCTCGTCATTTCAGCTCCGCCGTAAGTACTGTATAACCCCTAATAAATATCGTGGTTTGTATTCTAGTTACGGAACAACTGGCTTTTTGGCTTTACCTGGGGTTTCCTTTTTTTATGTAGGTTAGTACAAAAAAATTAGAGAACCCAAACACCACGCTAAACCTTGCTACGCACAGTCAGCACTGTACTGCCAAAGTATAAGTTATCCGAGTCTGTAGGAATTAAGAGAGTTGACCAAGACATTCCCAATACTACCTCACCAGGGTATGGGGACGTAACAGTATTGATACAATACTAGATCACACAAGGGAGCAATGATTTACCTGCAGTGGTTGAGGCCAGCTTGTGCAGAGGACCCAGGATGCTAATTTCCCCAAGAGAGAGGAGGATGCAGAAAGGAAATGAGCCAGACAATCCTTTACATTCACTCAGACTAACACCAGGTAACCAATGCCCTCAACCCTCTGCTACTGGTCCAATAAGGAGCTTGAGGTACTAAACCAGCTGTTGTGCAGCCACCACAAGATCGATAAAATATAGTCTCTCCTGTGGGTTACGTCTTGCAGGTAATGAGCGGTGAAAGTCATTTAACATTTCCACACGCCGCTTGCAGAACCTGCGTCACAGAGTATTTCTTTTGAAGGCCAGGGATGTAGCTATGCCCTTGACATCGTGCGCTTTGGGTTGATGTGTTGGAGGAGGATCTGGATTCAGAGCATGGTCAATGACCCTGAGAATCCAAGCAAAAATGTTTTTTTTTGTGATCCTCCGCTTATTTTTACCTATGCTGAAGAAGAGCGAGGGCACTCGGGGTTGAGCTGCTGCAGTTTTCTTGAGGTAGCCCCTCAAACTTCTTACTGGGCATAGTAACAGATGATCTGGGTTGTCGGTTAAAGAGCGGAGACTCGTTATCCAGAAGGCATCAAATCTAAGATCCGAAACCCTCGGATTCTGAGTCTTGACAACAAACTCAGGGACGAAGCTGAAGCTTACCTCTCCCCATCCCCCTCAATGGGTGATGTCATACAAGAGATCATGCAGCTCGTTGACTTGTTTAGCTGAAGCCCAGGCGAGTACAAACACCTTCTTCATTGTAAGGTGGCAATCTGTTGCTTGGCGTAATGGTTCATAGTGCGGGCTCTTAAGGGACCGAAGAACCCGAACCACGTTCCAAGGAGGTCTCCCTTAAGACTGAGGACAGGTAAGTTCGTAACTCCGTATGAGGAGGGAAAATTCCAGGGATGAGGCAATGTCCGCTCCTTTCAGTTTAAAGGGAAGACTAAAGACTGAGCGATAGCCTTTTACTGCCGAAACTGAAAGGCGTATTTCCTACAGCAAATACACAAAGAACTCTGGTATTGCTGGAATAGTGGCATCGAGTGGAGAGATACCCTTTCTACGACATCAACCACTGAAGACGTAACACTTCACCTGGTAGACTGATGCTAACGATTTTTCACAGATATCCAGGCATCCTCTTTGGAACTTGTTGTGAAAATCCTTTCTGGGTGAGGAGATGCTGGATAGTCTCCAGGCGTGAAGCCGTAGCAAAGCTACTCTTTTGTGGAATATGTTGGCATGTGGCTGTCTGAGTAGATCGTGTCGAGGAGGAAATTCTCTCGGAAGTTCCGACAGAAGCTGCAGAAGGTATGGAAACTACTCTGTGTGATGCCATAGCGGAGTTATGAGTCATTGAGAAGTTGACCAATGTTGTGGCCTTGTTAAGTACTCATCAGACAGAACGGGGAAAGGCGTAAACGTCGATGTTGTCCTGTCGTTGCTGGAATGCATCTTGCCCGAGAGCCTCGAGGTCTGGGACTGCAGAGCAGTATAACGTGAGCCTGAAGTTCTGGGACATTACGAAGAGATCCACAGTCGGAGAAACTCACAAAGTGAGGACTTTGTTAGCTACTAGATAATCCAAAGACCATTTGGTACTCACTACCTGAGTTGCTCTGCTCAGGTTGTCGGCAAGCACATTCCTTTTCCCGGGAATGAAGCGAGCTGATAGTGAGACCAAGTGGACTTCTGTCCAGCTCAGTATCTCTACTGCCAGATGGGATAGGGGATGCAAAAAAGTACCACCTGGCTTGTTGGTGTAAGCCACTACTGTGGTGTCGCTCATTACCACCACTAAGTGACATGCCAGTAACTGATGGAACTTTTGAAGGGCCAGGTAGATGACCTTCATCTCCAAGAGATTTATGTGAAGGTACTTCTTGAACTCTGACCAAAGTCCTGAGGTCATGTGATGCAGCACATGGGTCCCACACCCATCTTTTGATGCATAGGAAAACAGCATCAAGTCCGGGGGAAGGACGAGAAGAATGACACCCCTCAGCAGATTCTCGTCTGCCACCCACCAATCGAGATCCGTCCGTTCCTCTGGTCCCGTGAGTGGAATATGTCTGGGGAATCGAAGGCCTGATTCCACTGGGACTTCAGCTGTCATTGAAGGGATCGTATCCTGAGGCAGCCGTTGAGAACAAGACAGGTCAGAGATGATGGATGTCTGAGGGGACATAGTCCCCTCTGGGCTGGGAGGTTTTCTCGTCTGAGAAAAGGTCTCGTGCTTCCTCAGTCTCACTACCTGTCATCTGATGGGAAAGCTTTGTGGAGGTTGGTGTCTATTATCATTCCTTGGTATACCAGACTTTGAGTGGGAAGCAGGGATGACTTCTCGAGGTTTACCATGACCCCCAGATCTTGGCAAAGCCTCAGAAGTTTGTCTTGATGCTGATGAAGGGTAGCCATCGAGTCTGCTAGAATTAGCTAGTCGTCCAGGAAACGTAGGAGACGGATGCCGACTTTATGAGACCAGACTGACACTACAGCAAACACTCTCATGAGGACCTAGGGTGCTGTGGAGAGACTGAAGCACGGCACCTTCAACTGGTATTTCTTGTCATCTAGACTGAATCTCAGACACTTCCTTGAAGATGGATGGATTGGGATCTGAAAGTATGCATCATTTAGGTCCAGCGTGCACATGAAGTCCTGAGGTCATTGATGACGCTGGGGTCTTGACAAGTGGAAGGAATGATGAATGAATGGGACCTGATACCCTGAACATATCATGGGGTTGTCCAGGGTTCGATGCCGAGCTGCCTTCTCTCTCCTCGGGAGGAAAGGGCTTTTTAAACACCAAGTTGTCCACTACTGTAGTCCAGTTTTGTCGATCTCGAAGAGGCCAGATGTGGACTGCTTGGCTCCCTCTGCGATATTGTAGTCCTCGATGAGGACTTTTGAAATAATCCCTAGACTCATTAATCAGAGAAGAGAAGACTTCTAGCACTGAAGGTTCAAGTGTTTTTGCCTTATTGGCTTCTGTTGGTTACCCATAAAGAAAAGGATGGAATCCTCCCCGGGTTTCGAGACTACTCTGCGATCTCTCGGGACTTCCTTAATGAGCGAAGGCTGGAAAGAGGAAGATATGTACTCTTCCCTTCAAGAGAAATCAGCCTAAACTGATGGAGAAATGGGCAAGGCAACGCTTACCCTTACCTTGGACGCCCTGACGGGGGTGATGCTGCTTCTTAGAACGGAGCCGTTCTGGTGAACGTTGACGATGGTCAAGGGCTGGTTTTCATGGCAGCTGTGCAGTCGAAGAGTGCTCGCGAGTAGTCACCTGTCGACGAACTGCTGATGAGGACCACCGATTGTTTACTGGATCGGCGCGATGGCGGAAGGCGAGCAGCGAGGAGCTGTGTTGTTTGCCTTCCAATCTTTCTGGGGAACGACGGGCAGAGGGTGACTGGCGATTGGCGAATTGGCTTTCAGAGAGCTGAAGAGGAGCAGCGAACCGTAGGGAAGCGGCAAATGGCTAACTGTTGGCGAGCATACAACCGTAGGCAAGCAACTAACCGTTAGTGAGCGGCGAATAGCTTACCCTTGGCAAACAGCGAATGGATGGTGACTGACGAGCAGTCGAAGGCTGCCTGGTCAGCTGGCGAGCGGTGATCTGCCATCGATTGGCGGGTTGATTTGGCGATCGGCGAGTTGGCGGTCAGAGCCGAAGGTGAACGGAAAACCGTAGGTTGAGTACTCAGGTGAACCACTAGATAAGTCCGCGAGCAGCTAACCATTGTTGAATGGCCGCATGCCGACAGGTCATCGAAGGATGAGCGACTGGGTGGCTGACTAGCTGGAGATTCACGAACCGGAGTTCGTTGACGAGCAGATGGCGAGGAGTCTGAGGTCACAGGCGATAGGAAATCAGCAAAATAACTATTGGCAATCTGTGATCGGCGAGCTAGAGATTGAGGATTAACGAAACCATGAGCAGACAATCGGCAATCGCTGACTTGCGATCAGCGATGATTGAACTTGCAATTGTCGAGTTGGCAATCGATGAGCTGGCGATTGGAGCGCTGCAAAATAGACAAGCTGTTGAGGAACAGCAGTATGGTTTGGCGATCGACGAGCCAGAGATTGGCGATCGGCGCTCGGAGATCTGAGATGACGTTCGAAGTTCTGGCGATCGACAAACGGATGATTAGAGGAGCAACAGTAAGGTTTGATGATCAGAGAGTTGGCGATTGGAGATTGGCGAACTAGTGATCAGCAATCGAGGAGCTAGCAATCAGCGATTGGTGATCGGCGAGCTAGCAATCAGCGATTGGTGATCGGCGAGCTAGCCATCAGCAAGCAGACGATTGGCTATCGGTAAGCTGGAGATCAGCGATCGGCGAGACTGGAGGTCAACGATCAGAGAAAGACGAGCTGGCGATCGGCGATAGAGGAACTGGCAATCTGAGAGTTGATGACTGGGGATCCGCAGGAGATCGACGAGCTGATGATTGCCATCGGCTAGACTAGAGGTCGAGGATTAGAGAAAGATGAGCTGTAGTAGGTTGGAGCAGCTGGTCGGCGAACGGCCGAATGATGATCTGGAAATGGGATGTGCCCTTTGGAAGGGCGAACATCCCAAGGAGAGGCTCGCGAATGAGACCTCAATGGTGTGTCACGAACCGGGGTTCTTCGATGACCAGGATAGCCCGTATAAACAGGCGAAGGTCGGGACCCGGTAGAATCAGGACGAGAAGGCTCCTCGGAAGAGGAGAGCTGCTTCGACGAGACTGAAGAGCCGAAGAGGCGTCTTCGCCAAAGGTGAAGGAGCACCTCTAAGGAAAAGCGGAGGAGGAGTACAATGGGGTCAATGACCACAGTGACGAACCCCTAAACGGGCAGAAGGATCAGCAAGTAGTCTCTCTCCCGAACAAGAGGGGATCACTCGCAGGAGAGAGACACTTCAGACATTGCTCAGCCCAGACGGAAGAGCTGACTCAGCATGGGGGGGGGGGTGCATAGTCTTTGGCAAAGAAGCAGCAACAGCAATCAGTGCGATTATATGTAGAAGATGAAGGGAAATTCTCCCTCAGAAGGAACGACAACCCAACACCTAGGGGGGATAACTCTCCCTCGGTATGGAAAGTAGTCTAACCCCTGGATGCGGACCTACAGGCAGCACTCTTTGCTTCCCATCAACAAGCATTGTTCAAGTTGAAGGTCTGCATCGAGCAGTACCTGAGAAACCATAGACGGAGCTAGATCCTCAAAGTTGGCATGCTGATCAGGAGCAGATTCCACATGAACAAACGATACTGCACTTCTATCACTAGCTTAGCTAATAATAATAATAATAATAATAAAAAACAAAGAAGTATGACAACGCTAACCGAGGAAAAATAAAACAAATTATGTAACAAAAAACTCCCTCGGGAGGAGTACTGTACCTAGTCTACGGACAGAAAAAGTGTGTAGCAAGAGAACAGACATAAAATAAGGACTGTGCACTTCCTTCCCCGCCCGCCATCAATGGGAGAAGGAGAGCGGTAGCATAAAAACTGTAACAAAACATGAATTACTATTAATTAATTCAGCTGAGAAAATTAACTACACTGTAGAACAACTCAAACCTCCGACAGGAAGGGGGTGGGAGACAAAGCTGAGAAGTTGAAATACAAACTTATAATTTCACTTAATGAAGAAAGCCATTCGGAAGCGGAACCTAACCCGTAAACGGGAAAGCTGCTGGCCACCCACGTTAAGTGAGCGGCGTTGACCTAGAGAAAGAGCAAGACCGAAGTCAAGTTCTGAAAGGGCCGCACTCCCTTCCCCCAGCAGATTACTTCTAAGAACACGTGGAGGGGAAGGCGACGATAACACCCGAGAGGAGGAGTATCCAAAAGATGATGATTCCCATGCGGCGGTGGCCGAGTTACTCGGAAGGACATCCGCCAATTGGATGACCGATGTCCAAGGAAGAAAGGTCGGAAGGGAAGGTTCTCTGTATATATATATACTGTACATACATATACTGTATATGACAAATTCGTAGATAATTTGTATGTGTTCCTACACTAAATACAAACCCTCATTCTTTACTATAGGAGATATTCTAGCGCGAGCAGGAAAATACGGCAGAAAACCTTCATAAGGTCGTTAACGACCGGGCCGGTAGTTATCCCCCTGTTGGGGGTGGGGGACTGCCGGCCGGTAGCTACTGAGTACCTTCAATCGAATTCTAGCCGTCGCAGTGGTAACACCACTGCTCCCGCTTTTGTTTGACTGGCAGACTAGCCTTTCTCTAAGTTTGTTTTTTTCATAAACTTTTTCTTTTTTCTCTTTAATTGGATGTGATGTCCTTTAATTTGAGAAAGTGTCCCGGGATTCCTCTAAAAACTTGTGGCACATTTATGTCACCACCGGAGGTGGATCCTCATGCAGAGGTCATAGGTGTACTGAAGGCTCCCCCCGCCAAGTATGTAAGGAATGGTCGCCTACGCAGTGGGATAAGTTCATGAAGAGGAAGAAAAAATCCAAGAAGGATTCGTTACCTCCAGGTTCCCCGTCGAAAGGTAAGGAGTCTCGGGCCTCTTCTTCTGACCCTCGATCTCTTCCTTCAGACTCTTCCTTGCCTCCTTCCTCCGGGGGGAAGTCAAGGAAGAGCGGCACCATTGACTTACCACCCATTCCCCCGGGGCAGGCAAATCAAGTTGCCCCCCACCAGTGGGATAGTTTCGTCCGTCATCGGAAATAATTCTATTACCGCTTCTATTCCAGATAACGTGCGAGCGGTATGGCCTGCCCTTGGACTTCCTGGTTCTCATTCGGTGGAGGTGTGGAACCAGTTCCTCGCAGGCACAGTTTTACCTCAGGTCCCTTCTGTTTTGGAACCCTCGGGAGTTCCAGACCTCGCCGATATCCCGTCAGCTCAATCGGCGGCGGCTGAAGTGTCAGCGGAAGTAATAACATCAGCTCCTGCGGAGCCTACTTCGCTCCTCGCTTGCATTACGACGAAACAACGTCGCAAGCGTGATCATCGTGATTCCTCCTCCTCCTCCTCCTCGTCGTATTCGTCCTCCTTAGAGAATAGGAGAGAAAGAGAGAGAGAGAGAAGAGGAAAAGGAGAGCTCGCTCTCCTTCGCCTAGACGTTCTCGTCGGAGAGGGAGGCGACGTAGGAAGAGACATCATCGTTCTCGTTCTTCCTCGCCTTCTATCTCTTCACGAAATGTCTCGCCGATACACGATAAGCGCTCTCGTCGCAAACATAAGAGGAATACTTCCTCGCGCTATCGTTCGGCTTTGCGATCATCTTTCTCTCGCGGGGAATCATCTAGGCGCTATAGGAAGACCTCTACGAGACGTTCACGCTCTTCTTCACGAGAGTTCTCTCAAGTGCAATAAGCGCTCCCGTTGGGGCGAGGTTAAATCTGTTCGTCCCCAGAGCGCAACCAAGGGAAGATAACACTCTGAACGCGATTCCTCTCCTTCATATTTCTTCACGAGGAGCTCAGCTCGCGCTGGGAAGGCGAGAGAGAACATTTCTTCTCGCCGTCGCTTAGTATCATCAGAGAGAGAGCGCTCCCGTACGTCAAACTTCCGAGCGCGCAAGTCTCCGGACATATCTGCGCCCTCGCGTTTCAGACAGAACAGCACCCATTCCCGTACTTTCTAATGAATTACGAAATATGGGCTTCGCGAGAACTTCGGAAGAAGACGCAGAGGTTCAGCCCTTCTCCTCTTCAGCCGAGAACAGAGGTGAAAGGCCAGGCCGCCGATCAACGCATTCTCTTATTGAGACAGTACCGTTAATTCGGTCGCCTTTGCTTAAACCTTCAACTTCCAGACAGGATCTTGCGCGCGCAGTTCCATCAACCAGCGCTAAGCCTTCCTCTGGATTGTTGGCAATGGAGTATGTTACCTCGCCGTTACCTTCAGACATTCGGGCTTCTACTGTCCTCCCTCACGAGGAATTAGCGTGACCTGAGGATTCCTCTGAGGAACTACCATCAAAAGACTTAAGAGTCCGCCTATCTGAGGGCTCTAAGAACGATGTGTAATATCTCAGGTCTCGGAGATTTACAACTGTCGCCTCGTCATACCGACGCTCCAGCTTTAGACAGACTATGTCGTCCTCCACCTAACCTTAAGACCAGAATCGAACTTCCCTGGTCTATTCACACTTTATGCAGGCCGTATGAGGAAGGTCTCGCAGGCGGTCTCGGGGGAAACGAATTCCTTGAAAGTCTCAAGGATCCCATAAAATGCTGCGGTTTCCTTTTTCGAGGCAAAGGCGCTTTTACAAGGTCAGAGATGCCAACCCTTCGCCTCTGACACTTGATCCCCTCACAGCAAGGCTTACACCTGGCTGCTCTGCAGAGAGACTCTTTTCCCTTCCAGTCTCCTTTACCGCAGCAGAAGCCTCGACAATGGAAGCAGCGTCAATGTCTCTTCTAGAGGCACTATCCTGGTTTGACACATGGTCTGGCACAGTGGGCTACCTTACAAGTCACGAGGACCTATCAAACCAATATTCCATGCAGTCTCTGCAGGAAGTCCTGGCTGCTGGGGCCAAGACAATGGACTTTCAAACTGCTACGGCTGCAACGATGTGGGGCAACGGGATTCTCAAAAGGAGGGAATCGGTAGTCTCCAGACTGCATAGGAGCATCGGAAAATCTGAGAAATCTGATTTGAGGAACTCTGATCTCCTATAACCTCTCCTCCTCTCTAGACAAGCAGTCTCCTCCACCTTAGAGACTTGGAGGGAGGAGACGCAGGACACTGCAATGCAAAAGGCTGCTTCCTTTCGTCCAATGCAACAGCAGCCAACTCCACAACCCAAGGCAACAACTGCATCTCCACTGCCAGCCAAGAACCCCAGCCGCCCCTCTTTTTACACCCAAACCTATGGGCAGAGGAAAGTCGGCTCCTCCTAAGGCTAAAGGCAGAGGGAGGAACCCTAGACAGAAATAGGGTCTCACCCCCCCCCCGCCCCCCGCAATGCGTAGGGGGTGCCTGCAGGGGAATTGGAGGAGTTGGAAAGCTATGGGGGCCATGCAATGGACCATAAGGGTGCTTCGTTGGGGATACCGCATTCCCTTCATAGACTCTCCTCCTCCTCTAATTCCTCCCCCGATCTCGTCCTCTCAGGTCCCTCGGGATCCCGGGAAACAGCAAGCCCTAGCTCGGGAGATACAGAGCATGCTTCTAAAAGACACCATTCAAGTGGTCTCCGACTCTTCCCCGGGGTTTTTCAGTCGCCTCTTTCTGGTAGAGAAAGCCTCGGGAGGTTGGAGACCAATAATAGATAGTTTTGACTCTGAACCAGTTCGTGAAGCAGACTCCATTTAAAATGGAGACAGCGGCTTCCGTCACCCAAGCAGTACGCCCAGGAGACTTCATGGCATCTGTAGACTTGAGAGATGCTTATTTCCAAGTGCCAATCCATCGCACATCTCGGAAATAAGCCCTAGCTCGGGAGATACAGAGCATGCTTCTAAAAGACACCATTCAAGTGGTCTCCGACTCTTCCCCGGGGCTTTTCAGTCGCCTCTTTCTGGTAGAGAAAGCCTCGGGAGGTTGGAGACCAATAATAGATAGTTTTGACTCTGAACCAGTTCGTGAAGCAGACTCCATTTAAAATGGAGACAGCGGCTTCTGTCACCCAAGCAGTACGCCCAGGAGACTTCATGGCATCTGTAGAATTGAGAGATGCTTATTTCCAAGTGCCAATCCATCGCACATCTCGGAAATTCCTACGCTTCCTGGCACAGGGTCGAATCTTTGAGTTCAAAGTCCTATGCTTCGACCTCTCGACTGCCACACAGGTCTTTACGAAGATCTTCGAACTCTTATCTTCGCGGGCGCACAAACATGGAATTCGTCTGCTAAGATATCTGGACAATTGGCTACTCCTGGCCTCGTCCAAGGAGCTAGCCCTGGATCATCTGAGAAGACTTCTGAGTCTTTGCAAGGATCTGGGGATCCTTGTAAATGCAGAGAAGTCTTGCTTAACTCCGACCCAAGTCTTGAACTAACTGGGTATGTCCATCAACACCCAGGCAGGGAGAGTGTTTCCGTAGGAAGACAGGCTTCGGAGACTGGATCAGTCCATCACCCATCTCGTCTCCACTACCACCTTCAGCCAAGTCGTGGCAATGTCTTCTGGGCCATCTTGCCTCTCTGGAGAAACTAGTTCCAGGCAGGAGATCGAGAATCAGAAGTCTCCAATGGCATCTGAAGACCCATTGGTCTCAAAAGTCAGATTCCCCATTCTTGGCAGTAGAGGTCCCAAGTCTGGTGCTACAAGATCTTCATTGGTGGTCGACCAGAGAGAACACCCAAAAGGGCATTCCCCTCCAAAACCCACGTCCGGACGCGTCGCTATGGGGATGGGGTTCCCACCTAGGCCCCAAATTAGCATCAGGAGTTTGGTCTCCAATAGAGAAGTCTCTCCATATAAACTACCTAGAATTATTAGCTGACTGGAAAGGCCTAAAATTCTTTGTAGAAGATCTACATGGACGAGAGGTGGTTCTGATGAGCGACAACTCCACAGCTGTCTCGTACATCAACAAACAAGGGGGTACTCTGGCAAGAGACCTCTGTCTGTTAGCAGTCCAGATCTGCCAGTGGGCAGAAAGCCACAACATTTCACTTTCAGCCAGGTTTATTCCGGGCTGGAGAAACATCGTGGCGGATCAGCTGAGCAGGCATCACCAAGTGCTGAGTCGAGAATGGTCTTTGGATCTTCGAGTAGCGAAGACAGTAATAAATTTGTGGGGTTTACCCACAATAGATCTGTTCGCCACCTCTCTGAATGCGAAGCTTCCCCGCTACGGGTCCCCAGTTCCAGGCCATCGGGCAGCGATCCAGGACTCCCTCCAACACTCCTGGGACAACCTGGACGCTTATGCCTTCCCTCCCTTTTGCCTGCTCAGAAAGGTGATCAACAAAATCCGGATCTCCAAGGACTGCAAGCTAACTCTAATAACTCCGGCTTGGCCAAGCAGAGAGTGGTACGCAGATCTCCTTTCCCTGCTGGTTCAAGTGCCGAGGTTCCTACCTCCAGAACCCCGTCTGTTGACACAGCCACAGTGGTATCCCCCACGGGAGAATCCACTTCCTGAAACTTCACGCCTGGAGGCTGTCCAGTCTCTCCTCAGATGCAGAGGCTTTTCAGGAAAGGTGGCTGAACACATGTCCAGGCACCTGCGCCAATCTTCCACAAACCTCTACCAAGCAAAATGGAAAGTGTTTGCAGCTTGGTGTAGAAGGCGAGGCGTGTCTCCACTCGATCCCTCTCTTCCTTTAGTGGCAGACTTCCTAGTTTACCTCAGGGAGGAGAAACTCTTTTCAGTCTCGGCAATTAAGGGCTATCGTTCAGCCTTAAGCCTCATCTGCAGACTGAGAGGAGTTGACCTTCCCACCTCAGAAGATATCGCCTTGTTGATTCGAGGTTTTGAGAGATCTTGCCCCCCAGTGGAGATTAGACCACCACCTTGGGACGTGTCCCTGGTCTTACGCTCCTTAAAGGGGCCTCCATATGAGCCCTTAAATAAGGTATCTGATTTCTTCCTCACCCTTAAGACCGTCTTCCTAGTAGCTCTGGCCTCGGCAAAAAGGGTTAGTGAACTTCACGGTCTATCCTACAAAGTCACCCATACTAGAGGATGGAGGGGAAGTCTCTCTCAACTTCGTGCCAAGTTTTGTGGCCAAAACCCAGAATCCTTCATCTGCCGATGAGAGGTTTAGAGAATTTCAATTTTCCAGCCTCAATAGGGCAACTCAGGATACTGACTAATTACTACTATGCCCGGTCAGGGCGCTAAGGAAATACCTGAAGCGCACCAGACCTTTCAGACCACGCCTCCGTCATCCCTTCCTCAGTACCAACAAGGTTAAGAAGAGAATCTCTCGCAACACCATCTCTTTCTGGCTCAAGAAAGTTATTGCGAGAGCCATTCACAGAGACCCTGAGGCAGCTCAACCCAAAGCCCATCAAGTTAGGGGAGTAGCTGCCTCGCTGGCGTTTAGGCTAAGAAGAATTTCTCAGTCTCCCAAGTCTTAAGAGCTGGAGTCTGGAAGCGCCAATCTACATTCACCACTCACTATTTATCAGATGTGACACATAGGTCTTTAAACACCTTTTCTATAGGACCTATTGTGGCAGGTCAGCAGGTGCTGTAACTACCTTTACGCCCTTTCAGGGGACAGTAGCCATTGATCGAGGATTCTGAGTTACACTAGGTTTTAGAAGAACATCCATCTATCTTCTGCTCTTTCTTCCTCCTCCCATCTGGGTAGCCTAGTCTGTGAACAGTTTCGGCTGGACTAATCAAAGTTTTCACCTTCACTAAAATCACACTCCTATTTAACGACAAAGGTTTGCACCCATGTACGGATAATTTGTTCATGACAATAGGCAGTCTTCTATCAAATTTCATCCAAGATACTTTGCCTTTAACCTTGAATGCAGAACTTTGTCAATTTACCGTATTTAGGAAATGCCGATGGTCTACCTATAGATCTATTTATATCAAGTACCTATATTGTAATATAGGTCGGTCTGTTATTAAGCATGATCTTCCATTATGAAATATAAGTCAGCAACCACAAATTAAATCATTTGATTCTAAATAAGGCCTTACGTCATCTCTACATATTTTCGGGAACTGTTGTCAGTCTGATATGCCTTGTAGTTCCCTATTTCATCCTTAAAACCCTTACTGAATATTGGAGAAATACTTTCAAGTACAATCCTTCACTACTGTTCCTAAAATGTCCTACTATATTCTTAATTGATTTACTTTCTGCTGCTCCCAAATGCAAAGACAAATTGGATTTTCTCTTGCTTTAAATGTAAGCTTCTCCTATCTAACTTTGGCATACAAATTAATTTGTTTACCCTCCTCTGGAGATATTTCTTCCCACTGAGATGCTTATCCCTCATTACTTAAGCAACATCCCTACTTCCCCTTACTGAATGCTTGATGAAAACTGAAATTACATAATTTCTTAATAGACTAAGTTACTTTACTAGGAACACAACCTTTACTTTGCATTCATTTTTCAAATTTAAAAAAATCTTTTGTCCTCTTTCAACTTTTTAAACTTGGCCTTTTCAGAATGTTACTACTATAGATTGAACCATACTGAGAGCATGTTTTCATAAGTTTTCGCTACCGCAACTCTCCAGTACAGCACATCACTTCCCCATGACAATTAAAAGCATTTGAAGTTAATGTTTTCCTGCTTACTGAGCAGCATTAGTCCCTGGTTACCATACATATCTCTTATGGTTTTGCTTAGACTAACATCCAAGTTATCTACTTCCGCATACTGATGCACAGAGGCCTATACTGCATAGTGAATATCATAAAGTATACAGAACTTTTATCTGGTGTATTTTACAAAATCCCCAAAACTTTATCATTATACATCTCACCTACAATTAACTGGATTCGGGTACTGTATTCCCTAACATGAGCAGTACAGTACTGTACATGTCCTTCATTTCACTCTAATCTTTGACTCTTGTGTAGATGCAGTACATACATGATTTTATAGCTCAAAATCAATCTAAGTTTTATCTGTTCCTATCAAAGTTCTGGATTAGTTTACTTAATTTTGATGAGAAAAATGATTACTCAAAGTAGTTTCTATGTTGTTTTTCACAACTTAAATCTTCATTCGTTCTCCTTTAAAAACACTATAAGCGATTACAGTGATATGGCAGGGTTGATGGAAAGGTTTTGAATATCCACTAAATATCCATTATCAAGTGATTGTTATAAGTACAGTACTATACTACAGATCACCTTATATTGTGTATTGGTAGTTATTAACAAACAGGTTATCTCATATGAATCACAGTGGAAGGTCGACTTGCACAGACTTACATTATCCCTCAACATATACTGTAGCACACCATATTCAAAATCTGGTACATATTTACCAATGTGCTATTACGACATACTTGAATAATCATCGAGTAATAATAAGACATTATAGGTCAGTTGGTTGTGTGGGGTTAAGAGAAAAAGCCCAGATGATCAAAGACATTACTGTACACTAAATTACATTGAAGTAAGGTGGTGGTGATTCAATGTTTACTGGTGTCAATGCATTGGTAGGATCTACCTAAAATATACTGATTGGAATATGCACAGGCTAGCCTATAAGGGGACACAGTAGGAATGAATCAATGGAATGAAGAAGTCACTTGGCTACATTCTTCTAGTAGCCTTCCGCAGCCCATAATCAAACGTCAACAAAAATTGGGCCCAGGGTCCACACAAATCCTACCCAAGGGATGCTATAAATGATATTTTTTTCTATTTATAATAATCTGGTAAATCATGTTATATATTTTCTGATATCCATAAACAGTTGCAAGACATTAAGTGCATTAATCAATTTGTGCTACACTTTCCATTTTGTATATTATTTATAGCAATTTTGTCAAGGAAGTTTAATCATTACTCGCAAAATAAATGTACTGTAGAGCATAAAAATATGTAATTGATATTTATATTCAGGAATTTCACATTAACTTGTGAACATTGTGGCTGGAGACTTTCCCCCCCTTTTTGGCATAAGCCGAGCTTAAACACGACAGCCAAATTTTGCAGTATAACTTTACCCATGCACTGTTCAGTGACGCTGGTGTCAGAAAAGTATGAATGTACTTTCCTTAATCACTTTAAGGAAGTTGAGGGTGCAAGGTTAAACATTTAGAAGAATGAGAGGTCATCCGTGAATGGATTGGTTACAGGTTGACACCCCCCTCAAGTTTTTGTTGCTTGTGTGCATTTGAATTACCTCCTAACAGCAAACATAAATTAGTAATGAACTGGTAAGAGATGATTTGCCAAAGTAGAAAGACATGTTTACCATGCAATTTGAGAAATCTTATATAACTTAAATGTTCAGTAGGGAGAACGAACCACCTTGTCTATATTCAACATTCAAGCAACCTTACTGTAAATTCTAGAACTACATCGTCTAAGTAGAGTAATATACTTGAACTAGCAGCTTCAGCACATCTTCTCTTTACCAAGTCGATGGTATTTTGTGGTTTGGTTTAGGACGTGTCAGTAGAAAAGCGTCTCCTGGGTTTGTAGAAATCGGGAATTAAAATCCAGTTTGCTATGACACATCCAACTGTCTGTCTTTTTGCTGTAGATATAATGAGATTAACAAAATACGTTCTAGTTAAAAGTACTCACTACTCTTACTCAATCAGTGTCCTTGTCCTTCCTGGCGAGCTATGCACAGTGAACACATTATGAGTTTTGCAATGCAATAAATCATAGGGTATGTACTGTACGTCAATTGGAGCAATAGATGGAATGGGAGAAATCACAGGAAATTTCAAACCATCTGCAATCCTTCAATTTCAAACCATCTGCAATCCTACATGCAGGTATAAATTTACCAATTTCGTCTAGTAATAAACTAAAACTACAGTTTGAAGACAGGTGCCTTTATGCTTTAGTTGTTATAAAATTAATTGGAAAAATCCTAACCAGACTTGGATGATTGTGTCCTTGCTTATAGGCCTGAGGCAGGGAAAAGTGACCTCTTAAATTAAGAAATTTCATGGGAACACTATTTCAACATAAAATTCCATTTACGAGTAATCAGTCGTATGAATCATCATCTGAGGTTTCAAGATATGACAAGAAAATTTATTTCACAGAAATTCTTGTTAAGTTGAAACTCGGATGAAACTGGCAACCTGTCCACATATCTACGAACTCTTCTGTTAATTTAGTTCTTGGTTAAGATAGGGCTACCAGTAGACTTAGATGACTTGAAAATTGGATGAAGGCTGCTGGTAGCACACGTCAATGACACGACAAATTTAGGCGAACATTTACGAGTGTGCTGGATCTAGTAAAACACAGGTTATGTTAGATCAGCAGCTAGATAAGCTCTGGAATAGAACGGGTGCTTTATCTAATTTAGGTACATATGTAGATCCTCGGGTTATCCGGTGTGACGGTCTGACCGATCCCCCGGTCTCAGAATTCTCCTTGACATTGTATAATGGTTCTTTCCCGCCATTAGCTAGCTTCGCTTGCATGAAAATAAAACATCAAGCTCGGATGTACTGGCAAGCGGTGATGTTGAGCTGCGCACGCTAACATTACAGGAAAATAAAACATCAACCTCGTATGCACTGGCAAACGATAATGTTTGCGCATGCGCAGATTATCAAGGAGAATTCTGAGACCGGGGGATCGTTCACACCGTCACACCGGCCACTTCCTTCCACAGAAAACGAGAATACTTCTCATCATCACCACCCATATTTTGCTTAACCTACAAATATACTGGTTAATTAACTCAGCTAATAATACATATACTAATCTTCACTACGCTCACAAACATTATTTTATTTCTCTTCTGTTCTAGCAAGTAAACGTTGTACTACTCGTGTTAGACGAGCGAGTATTTTGACGGACAAAAATTCGGTGAGCCGACATTATACACACTACCATTCATTTTTTCTGAATCCAAGATGAAGCTATTCTATGTTGACATATCCCTAAAGGAGGGTGCTAATGCATCTCAAATCCCACCACCCCATTACCTAAACTAGGATTAATTGGCGGGGGTCCGCGGTTCTACAAACTAGCAACCATGTACATATTCTTCTTGAGAGAAGTGCTGAGTAAGGTTATACAGGGAAACTTTTGCTAATAATTTAAACAAACCATTATATTTGAGTGTAAAATCTAGGGGTCGTCTGACGAACAGAAAGAGTAAACTACCTCATTGACCACCTCCATTAAATACTTTATAAAGAAGTTATGAAGATGAACTATCCTATGGTGGCCTAGTAATTGTTGACACACATACGGTTTAGGGTTAAGAATTCCTTACCTCCTGATCAGTTACCGAGGAATAACTCGGCGACAAGACTTGAACGAGTTCCTCCTGGGCCTCGTCCTTTGGGTGAGGATCGAGCTGCCTCTCCAGAGTTTTTGTGGCTCTGTGTAGTTCTCCGATATAACGCTTCTGTTCGAAAGTGAAGGCCGGGTGGTGTAACACCATAGTATAAATTAGGAGTAGCTCCTTGACATGATTGACAGTTTCCGTGGCTGTGCCGTTGTTGGTCTGCTGGGCTTCGACGAGAATCTTATACAAGAGACTCGAACACGTATGATTCATTGGGCTCAGCAGAGCGATCCACACTATCAATTTGCTACGCGTCCTATCATCTAGCACAGTAGATAATTGGGATATTTCATCAGAGCTGTTGGCTTTGCATTCTGTTTCCCTGAGATCATGGAAGTCCCTCTTACCGAGGTCTTCCACACATGTACTAATAAACTTTAGCTCGAGTGGTAAACACATGTTTAGTAGGCCACAGAGCAATTCGAGGCGGTGATGTGGCTCATTGTTCTTGAACCACTGGCACACCTCATCTTTACACACCATTATGACAAAACGCCACTCAACCTCCTATCACTTAGCTGCGCCAAACACACCACACAACGGCAATAAGCTGGAAATTTCCTTTCTCGAAAACCTCATCTTATTATATGTGAAGTCGCCATTTGCACCTAAATGAAAATGATGTTCCAATAATGTTTCACAAAATCACAAGTGATCTGTAATAGGCCCAAACTCTTCTAAAGAAGCGGAAATGGTGGGCTCGTTTTATCGAATTCCACGGTCTTTTCACGCTTCTAATATGCAAATAAAATTACAGACATTATTCAATAATACATCCTAATGTAATTTTAGATATAAAACAACTGTGATTTCGGTCACCATTTTTCGCCAGAGGAACCAGGCGTGACAACTCTACCAAAACTCAGGCTGTCAAAATGATCGTTCAGAAGGCACGCCTACTGTACATTATAATGGCCAAATTTGACAGTATTTCTCTTGGTGTAGCTATTGGCTTCTTGTTCCTAGAGACTTTCTTGTGTTTTAAATCCAACTGCTGTATGTTCATCGGGAGTTACCAGCACGAGATATAATCTCCAGCCATTTACAGCACTGCCAATATTTAGCGAAATTTTATGAAAGATTTGACGCAAGCCAGGTTGAGTTGGTATGCATGCTAATATGTAAACATTGTTGCAGTCTTGATTGCAGTCTCAAAAATGTTTAATTCTCGCAAATGCATTAAGTTGAAACACTTATATGACAGTCCAAGTAAATCTGTTTTAACGCGAACGTATGCATCTTCTCGGGAAACAAAACCTGTTACTACTTCACAATATTGCTTAGATGTTGTCAAGTAAGTAGCACAGCTTAGCGTAGGATAAACCTGATGTATTTATGTACTGTGAGGCCCTTTGCTTTCCCCGTCCATAACTAATAAAACCCCGTAAATGACATGCTTCTCCCTTGTAATAGGCTGATAATTCATAATTTAGCCTGTCTGTGTTCTTTAGATAATGATACGAATATATTGTTGCCGCAACTGCATGAAAAAATTGTAATTTCAGTCTTTTCTCTACATCCATTGTTGTCATGACTGGAGCTATAATAATACCCGTGTTACTATGTGATATCTCACTGTCATGGCTTTCCACACATTACTTTTTACCAAACTCTTACCTCTGTCAATTGTTCTTAAATAAGTTTGGAGGCACCATTCAATTTAGGACTATCGACTTATTCCTGGCTAGCCTATCTATAACAAACCACCTTGGCATAGGCTAATACCGTGTACATCATAGGTATAGGCTAATACTATAAGCCCAGACTTGAAGTTATTTGACTCTTGCTGTGGAGAAGGACGGATCTTCATTTGCAGTGGAGGTTGAAGGAAAGGCTGGTTCCCTGTTTTTTTTTTTTTTCTTACTATTACAATTGCTAGTACATGACCGGTACTCCAAACTGGTACCCTGTAACACAAAGTCTTCATTTAGGACAGGGATCCTATGTCAAACGACATGCAATTCGTAGCCTAGGCTTTACTGTACTTTTACCTAACTTACTGTTTACGCTGCACAGTTAACATGGCAAATCAAGAATAAAGTTTCACAAATCTTGGAATAATATTGCTCATCTTAACTTAAGGTTGGTGGCACAATTCCAACCACATTCAAGCACAGCTTAAAGCAGTTTCGATACTGGCAAAATTATCGTAACTTTATTTGATACATTTAAAAAGATAACCACAATAGACAATATCAAGTGTTATTAAAACACCAATTATAACTAAAACAAGTGCTTACCTTTTACAAGGGAGAAAGTAAGAAATTCACATAATAATAAGGGCAGCAAAACCGTTTCCCCTCTACACTGGTCGCTGTTGGCATGAAGTGTGCACTCTGAGCTTACCTCACACAGCTACGCCCGAGGCTCACACAACTGCGCCTTTGTTTACCTTTTGCGATCAATCACAAACTCTCGACTGCAGACACAACTACTCCTTTGTTACGTCTCTCTACCTCTGCGTATGCACACTCGATCCTACACCATCTCAACTACGTGTGGCTAACATAACATTTTGATGAGATGAAAACCAAATCGTTTATTAAGACCGATAATCGTCAAGGGAATTACCATTCAGTTAAATGAAGCATTTCTATCATTACATCACTTTACCCCTACGGAAATTGGTTTTCTTTCATCAAGAACTATCAACTAACTGCAAAATCTAGGGTAGAAAACAGATCTAACAACAAGTTTTATAAGTCATGAATAGTAGCCATCTATCAGCTGGATATAGGCTCCTAATAACCTTACCAAGTTAAACACCTAGGTAAGAATGATCTTGAATTCAATTAAGACCTAGTCACTCCTCATTAAGGGTATAATCACTTATGATTATTTTCCTTACAAACAACCTCTTCATGTCATTCAGTCTCATGCACTCAATAACCCTAAGCAGGAGCAAAGTTCCTTTGAAGATAAGATACCTCTTAAAGCATCCTAATGACCAACTTACACATCGGTCACATAACTTGAACAACTCCACCAGAGTTTGTAAAGCTTTTGGATGGGGTTACTCTTGATACACAAACTCAACCGAGTACAAGTTCATGGTAACGAAGTGTTATTATCAGATCCATAATCTATGAACATAACCCATAAAGACACAGAAATTAACATAATTGTTATATACATGAACACTTCTAAGGCACAGAATAAAATACATTTCCATATAAAAGTACAAAAATACAAAATACAGTATAAAAAATATAATGATCTCAAATTTCCTCAATTAATCTAGAGGGAGGAACAATATTGCTAGCACCTCTGGTTTGTACTATTTCGTTCACATCAGGAGTGATAATATCCATTTCCTGCATTTTTACTAACCACTGTTCTTGACCTACAAAAGGTTTTACTTTTTTAGCAGCACGTTCAATAATGGTGTGGTCAAACAAGTTTTTCAACTCATATTTAGCACCATCCCTAAACACTTTTGTTACTACATAAGGACCAGACCATCTTGAGTTTAGTTTCTTACTTGTGCTGGGAATCACATTTTAATTTTTAACCCATACAAGACAGTTTTCATCCACTTTCTCATTCTTCCTCTTTTGATTGGCTATTGCGCGATACTTGCTGGCCATCTCTCTATGAGTTTTATGAATTATTTCATGAGCTTTTGCAATAGCAGTCTCTTCTACACAATCATTTATTGTGAGTAACACTAGTAACTTGCCTAGGTGCCCTACGAGAGAAAAATACATAGTGAGGTTGTTCACCAAGAGTGGTATGTACAGCAGAA
This sequence comes from Palaemon carinicauda, assembly GCF_036898095.1. Lineage (NCBI taxonomy): Eukaryota > Metazoa > Arthropoda > Malacostraca > Decapoda > Palaemonidae > Palaemon > Palaemon carinicauda. The sequence goes on from NC_090739.1 coordinate 73,841,810, forward strand.
TTGAGCACATGCTGTGTTTCACCTAAATACCTTGGCCATTGATAAGGATGTCCTTTGCACATCACGTTTAGTACTGTTTTCATGGTTCTATGCATCCTTTCACTTACACTGTTTCCTTGTGGATGATATTGGGTAATATAACCTGCATTGATCTCATGTTCGCGACATAATTCTCTAAATTGATTTGAAGTGAATTCAGCACCATTATCCAGAATGACAATCATAGGTACAGCAAAGTCATTCAGATACATAAGGAAGTTTTTGCTTACCTCCTCTGTAGATTTACTTTGCAAGGGATAGAACTTAACATACCAGCTATAATGATCAATAACAGTCAATACATATCTATACCCATTTGCACCAAATAACATATCTGTTAAATCAAGACTGATTCTCTCTAAAGGTTTAGTTACTGGAGGCAATTCCTGAAACTGTTGTTGTAAAGAACTACTAGCTTTATGTTTTTGACACATGACACATTCACTTACATATTTGGTAACATCAGATCGCAATGAAGGCCAATAAAATAAGTTTTTAAACATCTGACTTAGCCGGTGGATATATATAGCTTAAGTCCCTGACGTCACGGCAGAAATTAAAAACTTGCAGCAATCGCAGATTGGGTAGCTAGGTGTACTACTAGCGCCACCACTCGCCAGGTAACTGTAACCATTCCATGAATCCTCAAATCTTCCCTGCCGCCATTGCTGGTGACATCATTGGAATATTCGCTCGTTGTAACCTGGATTTTTGCTGTATCTTTGGTGATGTACAAATTTTGGTTATTGGCTTTCGCTTGATTGGATTTTGCTTACGGATTCTCTTGAACCTTTTTTGATTTCGATTAACTTTGACCTTTGCTTGTTTTGATCTCTCTTAAATTTTTCCAGTTTATAGAAAGTGTATGAAAGGCTGTAAAACCCACCTTCCTAAAGCCTCTATCAATCCCCACTCCATTTGTACTAAATGTAGAAGAAAGTTTGTCAATTAATGGATCGATGTGATGAATGCCTTTTATTGTCTGAGTGAGTGGCTGGATTTCGACCGCTACACTCGTAAGTTAGAGAGAGATAGAGTTAGACGTAGTTCTTCTCGATCTAGAGAATTATCCTCTTCCCATGTCACAGAACCTATTCCTTCCCCTGTAGTGGTAGTTCATGATCGCCCTACTGTTACCGCTGAGCCTACACTTGAGGACATGATGACCGCGATTCAAGCCCATTGTTGTTAGGGTTGAGTCGCTTGCTACGGAGAGGAATCAAGTTATGTCCGATGTTAATCAGCATAAAAGTGCCAGTGTTAGTGCCAAAAGTGCGGTTAATGTGTTCAGTGCTGTGGAGGGTGCGTCTGCTCAAACATGTCGTTCACCTAGCCTTAGACCTCTTCCAAGCTCCCCAACCCCTGGGAGAAGGAATTTCGATCGGCGAAAGGGAACGAGAGGCGTATTCGCTCGAGCAGACGTCCCCTCGAGCGTACCTGATGACGTTTCATGGGACGCTCGCCCTCACCATGGGAAAGGTGAGGTTAAGTTTACCTCATCGTCGGATGATGCAGTGGTTAGCAAGCAGTCGAATCTTGACTGGCGTCAAGTTTCTAGACCTCTCAAGAGGAAAATGGTTGCTGTGGATCAGCGTCGCGTTTTATTGCCTCAAGCGCCTGGCTGTAGTCATTGGAACAGTCCAGAGCCTTTTCCTTTTTCTGAAGAAGGCTCTACTACTAAATGTCCTGTTAGAACGTCTGGCTCTGTTGAGCGTCCAGCCCAGCCTGTTGCTGAACAAGTTCCTGAACCTGTTATTCCGTCTGTTCATGCTCCACCGCTACCGTCTGACTGGGTGGCGTCTTCTGGGCGGTCGTCGCATGACGCGAGCGATGAAGGCGATTTTGTTGCTGACGCTCCCGCTTCAACTTTACCGCAAGTTGATCCTAAGTTGTCTTTGTTACAGGACATGCAGCTTAAACTTTCCTCGTTTATGCAGTCGTTTCACTCTACAGATAAAGGAGTAACTCATCAAGTTCCCGAACGTCAAGAAGCTTCGCAGCTTGGACGTCGTAAATCTGATAAGCTTAACCTCAAACGTCAAGCTTCCAGGCGTGAAGCTGAGCTTCAAGCGAACGTAGAAGCGTGTGAAGGCGTTCGCCATGCTGCTAAACGTGACGCAGAATGTCAGTTGTTCCGTAACCGAAATACAAACCACGCTATTTACATAGGGTTTCCTTTAGGCGTAGCTGAAATGACGAGCCATTAGAGTTTTAACGAGGGTTTAACTACCCCCGCGCTAATTAGCACGGGGGTAGGGGAGGGATAGCTAGCTACCCCTCCCCCCTCCACACACCTGTGAGCTGCCTCACTTCACTTTTGGCTCGGACGATGTACAGACGTTTCTGTCCCGTCCTCGCATATTGACAGCCTTAATTTGTTTCCTTTTTCTTCCAGTGTGTGTTTGTTTGAAGTTGGCCTCTACCTTTGCTTTCCACCATGCAGAAATGCCCTGGACTTCCCGATTGCCCCTGTAGAACTTTTATGTCGGCGATTGAGACAGACCCTCACACCCTTTGCCCGCAATGTCGAGGTCAACGATGTAATAGTGATAATCTGTGTATGGAATGTCGGGAGTGGCCTACCTCCCAGTGGGAGAGGTTTGCGCGGCGGCGTAAGAAGAGTTCTAAGAGAGACTGTTCTTCCCCCCAGGGGAAGGAAGGCTCCAAGGACTCTTCTTACATTGCCCGAACCTCCTCCGAAGCGCCCACTCGTTCGGTCTCTCGTGAGAGGCCGCCGAGTGGTAGCGTAGGCCCTTCTTTTGTTTCCCAAACTCGGTGTGTGGGAGAGGGCGTTGCCTCCCATAGCGAGGCAGCTCCCCCTCCTCCTCCGGGGTAGGATATTATTGATTTTTAAATATTAAACTTAGCCGGTGAATATATAATAGCTGACGTCTCCGACGGCTCGACAGATTCCAAAAACTCGTGAGCGATCGCCGTGAAGGTTGCGAGTGTGACCACCAGCGCCGACTATCGGCCAGATACCGCATATACTTGTCAATATCTTCAGTTCTTCTCTGTCGGTCTTGTCGACAAGTTGGTTCCGCTCGCTTTATGACCTCGAGTTTTCTACCGAATTGGTGAAGTACTTGGTTTTGGTTTTATTGCTTTCGCCGTGTTGGATTATTCAATACTATCTTCAAAAGAAATGCTTTTGAAAGGAGAGGAAAAGTGTTTTGACCTTGCTTTTTTTTTAATCTCTGGTTTTTCCATAGAGAAAAGATGGCCGACCCTTCCCTCAGTGTACGGAAGTGTGTTTAAGGCTTTTAGTAATTATTTTATCACTTTATAAATTATTGTTGATATTTATAGATTTACCTCTATATATTTTATATTTTATATCTCACCCGCCTTTATTAGGCCTCTTCGATTAGCTTTCCATTTATACTAAACATCAAGATAAATTTTATGTTTTGTTTATATGCGGCCTTTACCTATTCCTCGTAGGCGGTCCTAACTTGGAAAACGAAGTTAAACAACGTTGAGCCTATTCAACTTTTATTTTTGTTAAGTTTAAATCAGTTGCTCTGTAAGAGTGATGAGATGAATATTTTTTTAGAAAATATTTTAAGAAATATATTCTTTGAATAGTCTTCGTGCTGTTTTTTTCAAAGATGAACTAACGTTTGGTTTATTTATGCTACGCAGTTTGCGCTCTATCGTTACGATAGAGAAAGAGAGAATCACGGTTTCACTTTGCAGAAAGAGTAAATCGATTTTGACGTTTTGTCCATTCTTCTTTCAAACTGAAGTGTTTTAGATACTAATTTAAAGGAACTTGTTAATTTTCAATTTCTTAGTCCTTTCAGTTTTTTCCTTTAGTCAAATAACCTGTTATTGACGAAGGGTGAGTGGGCCATTCTCTTGTGTGTGACAAGAGAGAGAGAGAGAGAGAAAGAGAGAACGATCCGATCTTTATTCTCGTCCCAAGTCTCTGTACAAGGAGTTTGGGAGTGAGTAACGTTGTTCTCGATTCAGTTTTTTACTCTCGTCCCAAGTCTCTGTACGGGGAGAGAGGATAAAACGTTTTAGTTTTTATTCTTGTCCCAAGGCACTGTACGGTGAGAGATTGAAAACGTAGTCCTTAGTGAACTAGTGTTTAGTCTCCTCCCCAGTCACTGATCTTTTTAACTTTATATATTTCCGTTTTATTCGATATATACAGTATGTATATGTTTATTGATTTTTGCATGTGTGTTTCATTTTGTACTAATGTGCTTACATTATACGACTCATTTCGCAATTCTAACCTTTTGATGTAAGGGAGAATTGCGTGCTTCAGGTAGAAATCAGTTTTATTCATGTCTAATGTGAAATTATTGAAAAATACGATATCAGTGAAGTAAGTGCAAAAAACATGTTCTGTGTTGCGGAGGGTTCGTTTGTTCGTGCTTGTCACTTGCCTAGTCCGAGACCTCTTTCAGGCTCCCCTGCACCAGGGAGAAGGAATGTCGTAGGACCTAAGGGAGTGAGGAGTGTAAACCAACGAACAGACGTTCCCTCAAAGGTATCAGACGTTGCTCGGCAAGCACGTCCTTGCCATAAGACAGGAGAGACGAAGTTTCTCCTTGTCTTCCGATGATTCGTCTCTTTAAAAGCCTGGGCGTAAAGTTTCGAGACGGTTGAAACGTTTATTAGTTCCTTCAGAACAAGTTCAACGTCTTAGCTGTAGTCATAATAAGAGTCCCGTTCATAGCGATGACGTTCATGTACAGACGTTTCTGCCACAGACTCGACGTGACGTTGAGCGGTAGACACCGTAGACACAACGTGACGTCGAGTGTCAGTCACCGTAGTCTCGATATAGCATCGATCAGCAGTCACTGCTGTTTACTACGTGACGTTTGAACGTCAGCCACTGCAGTCACAGGTTGATCCGAAGTTAGATATGCTGTTAAAGCTTTCTTCTTCAATAGAAGCTTTCGATCCTGTTCCTGTGCGAAAGGATCCTTTGCTTTTTGTACGTCACGGTTCTGGGATACATGATTCGGGTCTTCAACCTTCTAGACGAGCTTTGTTACGCCACGCTGACGTTATCTCTAGTGACAGCTTTGCTGTTAAGCGAGATGCGGAGCATAAATCTCGATGTAACTTTGATCGCTTTGAACGTCAGCCACCGCAGTCACAGCGTGACGTTGAGATGCAGACACCGCAGACACGACGTGACGTTGAGCGGTGGACACCGTAGACATGACGTGACGTCGAGGGTCAGTCATCGTAGTCACGATATAGCATCGAACAGCAGTCACTGCTGTTACTACGGGAGGTTTGAACGTCAGTTACTTCTGTCACGACGTGTAGTAGAATAACATTCTCTGCAGTCACAACGTGCCATCGACCCTCCAACTTTAACTTCTGTTCATATACAAGTTGATGTAGCCTGTCAGGCTTTTCCTTCACGTCATTCTGAATATAAATCTCCTTCTCGCAAGACTTTAGATTTATCAGATGATGTGCCTTCTGAAGAAGTTGATGACCCCCTTTCAACTAATGTACCTTTGGGGAGTCATTCAGAAGAGGAGTAACCTAGGGTGGTCCAACAATCCCTTGTATTTAAATTATGAATTTCTTTAGTGAAATTTTGTCCTAGACTTTCTTCGACGCCTACTTTTACGAAGTCAGTTCTCTCTTGTTCTTCCAAGAGGGCCATGCTCTTACTGGGAGACTGGTTGGAATCCAGGAGAAGTTTAGGAAAGTCTGCTTTTGCTTTTCCTCCTTCTTTATTAGCTTCTCGCTCGGGCATCTGGTGTGACACAGGAGAAGCTCGAGGAGAAGTTCTCGGCTTGGGAGTACCTGCCTCTGCCCAGGGAGACTTCTTAAGCCTTGTGGACTCTCCTCGTCGTCTAGCCATGAGACGCTCCAAGATTTTATGGTCGGCTTCAGAGCTAGACCATCTCCTGTTAGGAGTTTTTTCGAGCGTTTGAAGTTTTTATTTGTTGGATTGGTCCCTGGGAGCCTTAAGTAAGAAGGTCTCTCCAGCTGTCAATGTATTGCTGTACAATTATGTCATGCATGAACAAGGCTATCAGGGATGGCTCCAATGATCTGGCAGCCATGTTCACTGCAGGAACAAGGCTATCAGGGATGGCTCCAATGATCTGGCAGCCACGTTCACTGCAGGAGTACTTAAGATGTAAGTGCGCTCAATGTGTTCATTGTCAAGACAAACTTCACGATGAAGACTACCAAATCTGTCTTGGCAGCAGTAAGGGAAGGCGACTGGATGGTCTCTCTCGACCTTCAGGATGCATACTTCCACATCCCGATTCATCCAAACTTTCAACAACATCTGAGGTTTGTGGACGGGAAAGTAATGTACCAATTTCGAGCACTGTACTTCGGCCTCATTCCTGCTCCTCTTGTTTTTACAAGGCCCTTGCAAAATGTAGCATGCTTTCTACATTTTTTGAGGATTCAGAGCCTCCCTTTATTTTGACGACTGGTTGATCAGGGCGTCGTCATTATATCGCTGTCTGGAAAGCCTCTAATGGACATTAGACCTAACCAAGGAGCTAGGTCTCATAGTGAACGTAGAGAAGTCGTAACTTACAGTACCCCATCCCAGACTATTCTTTATTTGGGAATGGAGATACAGTGTCTGATTTTTCGGGCCTTTTCGTCTCCCACAAGAATGGAACAAGCTCTGTTAAAAGTCCTTCACTTGCAAGAGAAAAACAGTTGCTCTGTAAGAGTTTGAACTAGCCTCGTGGGAACTCTTTCATCGCTGGAGTAGTTTATCTCTCTGGGGAGACTCAACCTATGCCCTCTCCAATTTCACCTAAACCATTGGAACAAGGAGAAGGGCTTAGAGAGTATTTCTTTCCCAATCTCCAACTCAGTCTAGACATGTCTGACTTGGTGGGACAGCAACATCAGACTTCGAGAAGGTCTTTCTCTTGCGATCAAGAACCCAAACCATGTGTTGTATTCAGATGCATAGAATTTGGGTTAGGGAGCTCCACTGGACAGTCTGGAATGCTCGGGTCTTTGATCCACAGATCAGAAGGAACTCCATTTAAGGCAAGTAACATCTCTCCTTTGGCGAGATTTGTGCAAGGAAAAATGAATGTCTTGGCGGACTGCCTCAGCAGAAGAGGACAAGTCATCTCCATGGAGTGGACGTTGCATAAGACTGTGTGCGAGAAGCTATGGATGACATGGGGTCAACCCACCATAGATCTTTTTGCGACTTCACTGACAAAGAGGCTCTCGACTTACTGCTTTCCAGTTCCAGATCCAGAGGCAGCCCACATAGACGCTTTCCTGCTGGACTGGTCTCACCTGGACGTTTATGCCTTTCCACCTTTCAAGATCCTAAACAAGGTGCTGCAGAAGTTCACCTCTCACGAAGGGACCAGGTTGACATTGGTTGCTCCACTCTGGCCCGCGAGAGAGTGGTTCACAGAGGTACTTCTATGGCTGGTAGACGTTCCAAGAAGTCTGCCGTTACGGATGGATCTCTTGCGACAGCCTCACGTAAAGAGATTTCATCAAAGCCTCCCCACGCTTCGTCTACCTGCCTTCAGACTATCGAAAGACTCTCTTGAGCTCGAGGGTTTTCGAAGGAGGCAGCTAGAGCGATCGCGAGGGCTAGAAGATCCTCTACCATCAGGATCTATCAGTCGAAATGGGAGGTATTTAGAGACTGGTGCAAGTCCTCCTCTATTTCCTCTACCAAGTGCCTCTGTAGCGCAGATTGCGGATTTTCTGCCTTATCTGAGAAACGGTCGCTCCCTCTCTGCATCCACCATTAAAGGCTACAGAAGCATGTTAGCTTCTGTTTTCAGGCATAAGGGTTTGGATCTTTCTAATAACAAAGATCTCCAAGACCTGCTTAAGTCTTTCGAGACTTCCAAGGAGCGTCATATTTCGACTCCTGCTTGGAACTTGGACATGGTCCTACAGTTCCTTATGTCAGACAGGTTTGAACCATTAAATTCAGCCTCCCTGAAGGATCTTACCCTCAAGACACTTTTTTTGGTGAGCTTGGCTTCGGCTAAAAGGGTTAGTGAGATACATGCTTTTAGCAAGAACATCGGCTTCTCCACTAATAAAGCAGTATGCGCTCTTCAACTTGGTTTTTTTGGCCAAGAATGAACTTCCGTCTCGTCCTTGGCCTAAATCATTTGAAATCCCCAGTCTTTCTGAGATTGTGGGGAATGAAGTTGAAAGAGTGCTGTGCCCCGTTAGAGCTCTTAAATTTTGTTTATCCAGAACTAAACCGCGACGAGGTTGTTCAGAGGCTTTATGGTGCTCCGTTAAAAAGCCCTCTTTGCCCATGTCTAAGAATGCGTGGTCTTATTTTATTAGACTTTTGATTCGGGAGGCACACTCTCAATTAAGTGAGAAGGATCATAATTTACTTAAAGTCAAGGCTCATGAAGTTAGAGCGATAGCAACTTCTGTAGCGTTTAAGCAAAATAGACCCATTAAAAGTATTATGGACGCGACCTTTTGGAGAGGCAAGTCGGTTTTCGCTTCATATTACGTACTTGAAAGATGTCCAGACTCTTTATGAGGACTGCTACACACTGGGACCATTCGTAGCAGCGAGTGCAGTAGTGGGTGAAGGCTCTACCACTACATTCCCTTAATCCCAATATCCTTTTAATCTACTCTTGAAATTTTTAATCTTATTTTGGGTTGTACGGGAGACTAAGAAGTCTTTCGCAATCTTTTTGATTTGGCGGGGTGGTCAAAATATTGTTTCTTGAGAGCGCCCAGATTAAGGGTATTGATGAGGTCCTGTTATAGGGGTGTTCACCCTGGATATAGCAGCTCCTAGGAGTCTTTCAGCATCCTAAGAGGATCGCTGGGCTTCATGAGGATAGCGGACTAATGAGGCAGAGTAATAATCAGAGTCTGCTTCCTTACCAGGTACCTATACTTAAGTCTGTTTTTTGAATAGTTGTCAAAAACTCTTGAGCATATACGCCTTTATTGTATTAATATTGGTCTCTACCCACCACCATGGGTGTGAATCAGCTATTATATATTCACCGGCTAAGTTTAATATTTAAAAATGATATTTTGATTATAAAATAAATTTTTTAATATACTTACCCGGTGAATATATAAATTAAAGGCCCTCCCTTCCTCCCCGATAGAGACCTTGGGGACTGAGAAGAACTGGAGATATTGACAAGTATATGCGGTATCTGGCCGATAGTTGGCGCTGGTGGTCACACCCGCAACCTTCACGGCGATCGCTCGCGAGTTTTTGGAATCTGTCGAGCCGTCGGAGACGTCAGCTATTATATATTCACCGGGTAAGTATATTCAAAAATTTATTTTTAAATATTTAACTTAGCCGGTGAATATATAATAGCTGACGCTCCGGCGGCTCGACAGAAAAACACAAAAACTCGCGAGCGATCGCTATGAAGGTTGCGGGTGTGCCCACCAGCGCCAACTATCGGCCAGATACCGCATATACATGTAAACAGCTCCAATTCTTCTCTGTCGGTCTGATCGACAAGACGTACCATTACTCGCTGTTAACCTGGAGTTTTTCAACAGTCTTGGTGAAGTACTTCCTTTTGGTTTGAGCTTTCGCAGTGCAGGTGTTTTATCTTCAACTTAAATCTTGAACTCTTTTTTGGATAGATTTAATTGTTGATGACTTTGGATTGATTTTTGGACTTTCTTTGACTTTTCAAAATGGCCGACCCTTCCCTTAGTACGGAAGTGTGTTTTAGGCTTTTAGCAATTATCTTATCACGTTATAAATTGTTGTTGTTAATTATAGATTTTCCTCTATATATTTTATATCTCACCCGCCTTTATTAGGCCTCTTCGATTAGCTTTCCATTTATAATAAACATCAAGATAAATTTTAATGATTTGTTTATATGCGGCCTTACCTATTCCTCCCCTAATCCGAGAGTAGGCGGTCCTAACTTGGAAACCGAAGTTAATCAACGTTGAGCCCTTTCAATCGTTAATAACTCTTACAGAGCAAATGATTTAAAACTTATTAAATGAATATTTTTTAGTAGATATTTTATGAAAGATTTTCTTTGAATAGTCTTCGTGCTGTTTCAAAGAAGAACTAACGTTTGGTTTATTTATGCTACGCAGTTTGCGCTCTATCGTTACGATAGAGAAAGAGAGAATCACGGTTTCACTTTGCAGAAAGAGTAAATCGATTTTGACGTTTTGTTCATTCTTCTTTCAAACTGAAATGTTTTAAATACTAATTTAAAGGAACTTGTTAATTTTCAATTTCTTAGTCCTTTCAGTTTTTTCCTTTGGTCAAATAACCTGTTTATTGACGAAAGGTGAGTGGGCTTTTCTCTTCGGTGTGAAATCAAGAGAGAGAGAGAGAGAGAGAGAGAGACGGAGAGAGAGAGAGGAAGAGAGAACGTTCCGATCTTTATTCTCGTCCCAAGCGAGTAACGTTGTTCTCGAGTCAGTTTTTTACTCTCGTCCCAAGTCTCTGTACGGGGAGAAAGGATAAAACGTTTTTAGTTTTTATTCTCGTCCCAAGGGAATGTACGGTGAGAGATTGAAAACGTAGTTTTGAATGAACTAGTGTTTAGTCTCCTCCCCAGTCACTGATCCTTTTATCTTTATATATTTCCGTTTTATTCGATATATATGTTTACTGTTTTTTGCTTGTATTAATGTGCTTACATTATACGACTTATTTCGCAATTATAACCTTTTGATGTAGGGTAGAATTGCGTGCTTCAGGTAGAAATCAGTTTTATTCATGCCTAATGTGAAATTATTGAAAAATTCGATTTCAGTGAAGTAAGTGCAAAACAGAAAATCGTAGTGATAAAGTGATAATTGCGCAAAGTGTTATCAGTGTTGCGACAGAGGGTTCGTCTGTTCGTGCCTGTCGTTCGCCTAGTCGGAGACCTCTTGCAAGCTCCCATGCCCCAGGGAGAAGTAATGTCGTAGGACTTATGGGTTCGAGAGGCTTTAACCAACGAACAGACGTTCCCTCTATGGTTTCAGGCGTGTCTCGTCAAGACCGCCCCTACCATAAGACGAGCGAGACGGTTTTCTCCTCGTCATCCGAAGGCTTATCGCGTAAGAAACCGTGGAGCAAGGTTTCGAGACCCTTAAAGCGAAAGTCAGTCCCTTCAGGACAGGTCCAGCCATTGGGACAGCTCTGACCCTGTGCAGTCATCGGAAGACTGCTCGATGCCTAAACAGAAGCGTAACACAGGCTCCGAGAGTCTTAGTGTAGGCAAGGTTTTGCAGTCACAGACGTTACCCTCGTCTCTCACCGCTCCCATTCCCGTTGATCCTAAATGGGTTGTACTGCAAGACATGCAGAATAAGCTTGCCTCTCTTATGGAGGACTATTCTGCTGAGCAGGTTCACGATGATCCTCGCCGCTTAGCTGATCGAGATCCTGGCCGTCAGCCGCCCAAACGAGCCTTTGCTCGTCCGGTTGACGTTGACGTTACAAAGTCACGTCAATCACGTTTTGTAGAGCCTCACTCGATTCAGTCCAGTGTTGACTCTCAGCCGCTTGTGGACGTTCAGCCGCTGCCGCTTGCTCTTGTTGACGTTCAGGACGTTCGCCAACCAGCGAAGTTGACTTGTTTTGACGTTGAGCGTCAAGCACCGCAGTCAAGAGTTGTTTTGACTGCTCAGTCTAGGCAGTCAAGGCAGTCTCGAGTTGACGTCGAGCGTCCTCCCGCACCTGTTGTTGTTGCTGGTCAGTCCTTTAAGCAGTTACATGACGTATCGTCCTTGACTGCTACTGATGCTCCTTTGCGTGTGGACTCTGCTTGTCAAGCATTGCCACCACAGCAGGTCTCTCCCTTGCTTGAGACTCGGCAATTGTCGGACGAGGTTCCTTCAGATGAGGAAGTTGCTGATCCCCCTCCTACTGATATTCCCTTGTGGACTCTGTCAGACGGAGAGGAGCCTAAAGCTGCTCAGCCCTCTATGGACTTTAAATAAATCATGCTGATTTTTAAGGATCTTTGTCTGGATCATTTTGTAACTGCTGCTCCTCGTTCGCCTAAACGTCAGAGTTTACACTAGGCCTAGCTACTTCGAAGCCGTTGTTTTCTAAGCTAGTGCTCTCTCGCTCTTCTAAGAGAGCTTTACGTTTGCTAGACGACTGGTTGATCACCAGGAGGAGTTTGGGGGAGACAGCCTTTGCTTTCCCTCCCTTTTAAACTGGCTTATGGAGCGAGCGTCTGGTATGACACGGGAGAAGTTCTCGGCTTGGGAGTTCCTGCCTCTGCCCAGATAGACTTCTCAAACCTCATAGACTCTCCCTGGCGCCTGGCCATGAGACGCTCCAAGATTTTATGGTCGGCTTCAGAGCTAGACCATCTCCTGTTAGGAGTTTTTTCGAGCGTTTGAAGTTTTGCTGTACAATTATGTCATGCATAAACAAGGCTATCAGGGATGGCTCCAATAATCTGACAGCCACGTTCTCTGCAGGAACAAGACTATCAGGGATGGCTCCAATGATCTGGCAGCCACGTTCACTGCAGGAGTACGTAAGAGGCAAGTGCGCTCAATGTGTTCATTGTCAAGACAAACTTCACGATGAAGTCTACCAAGCTGTCTTGACAGCATTAATGGAAGGCGACTGGATGGTCTCTCTCGACCTTCAGGATGCATACTTCCACATTCCTATACACCCGGATTCCCAACCGTTTCTGAGGTTTGTTTACAGGAATGTGGTGTACCAGTTTCGAGCCCTGTACTTGGACGACTGGCTTCTCAGAGCATCATCCAGTCATCGCTGTCTGCAGGATCTACATTTGACGTTGGGTCTGGCCCAGGAGTTGGGACTTTTGGTCAACCTAGAAAAGTCCCAACTGATCCCATCCCAGACTATTCTATATTTGGGGATGGAGATTCGCAGTCCAGTTTTTCGGGCTTTTCCGTCTGCCACCCGAATAGAACAAGCCCTGCTCAAAGTCCAACTAATGCTGAAAAGAGAACGTTGTTCAGTCAGGAGTTGGATGAGTCTCGTAGGGACTCTCTCATCCCTGGAGCAGTTTGTCTCGCTAGGGAGACTACACCTTCGGCCTCTCCAGTTCCATCTAGCCTCTCACTGGAACAAGGACAAGACGTTAGAGACGGTATCAATCCCAGTCTCCGAACCAGTAAAGGCATGCCTGAAATGGTGGGACAGCAATATCAGTCTGAGAGAGGGACTATCCCTAGCAGTCAAGAACCCAAACCACGTGTTGTTCTCAGACGCGTCGGATTTGGGTTGGGGTGCGACCCTGGACGGTCGGGAATGCTCGGGTCTGTGGACCTCAAGTCAGAAGAGCATGCACATCAACGGCAAGGAGCTATTAGCAGTCCACTTGGCTTGATGAAATTCGAAAGCTTTCTTCGAAACAAAGTGGTAGAGGTCAACTCAGACAACACCACAGCTTTGGCGTACATCTCCAAGCAAGGAGGCACACACTCCCTCACGCTGTACGAGATCGCAAGGGACCTTCTCATATGGTCAAGAAATCGAGGCATCTCCCTGTTGACGAGATTCATCCAGGGGGACTTGAACGTCTTGGCAGACTGTCTCAGTCGGAGGGGTCAGGTGATACCCACGGAATGGACCCTCCACAAGGACGTGTGCAAGAGTCTTTGGGCGACTTGGGGTCAACCCACCATAGACCTCTTTGCCACCTCGTTGACCAAAAGGTTACCAATCTATTGCTCACCAGTCCCAGATCCAGAAGCAATCCACATAGACGCGTTTCTACTGGATTGGTCTCATCTGGACTTATATGCATTCCCACCATTCAAGATAGTCAACAAGGTACTGCAGAAGTTCGCCTCTCACGAAGGGACAAGGTTGACGTTGGTTGTTCTCTGGCCCGCGAGAGAGTGGTTCACCGAGGTACTTCAATGGCTGGTAGACATTCCAAGAAGTCTTCCTCTAAGGGTAGATCTCTTACGTCAGCCCCACGTAAAGAATGTTCATCAAAGCCTCCCCGCGCTTCGTCTGACTGCCTTCAGACTATCGAGAGACTCTCAAGAGCTCGAGGCTTTTCGAAGGAGGCAGCCAGTGCGATTGCGAGAGCTAGGAGAGCTTCTACCATCAGAGTATACCAGTCGAAGTGGGAAGTCTTTCGAGACTGGTGCAAGTCAGCATCTGTGTCCTCTTCCAGTACCTCTGTAGCCCAAATCGCAGATTTTCTTTTACATCTGAGAAATGTTCGCTCCCTCTCAGCTCCCACGATTAAGGGCTACAGGAGCATGTTGGCTTCGGTCTTTCGTCATAGAGGCTTAGATCTTTCCAACAATAAAGATCTCCAAGATCTCCTTAAGTCTTTCGAGACCTCTAAGGAACGTCGTTTGGCAACTCCTGGATGGAACTTAGACGTGGTCCTAAGGTTCCTCATGTCAGACAGGTTTGAGCCATTACATTCAGCCTCCCTGAAGGATCTCACCCTCAAGACGCTTTTCCTAGTGTGCTTGGCTTCGGCTAAAAGGGTCAGTGAAATTCATGCCTTCAGTAAGAACATCGGCTTTTCTACAGAAAAAGCCACATGTTCACTTCAACTTGGTTTCCTGGCCAAAAATGAACTGCCTTCTCGTCCTTGGCCTAAGTCCTTTGATATACCTTGCCTGTCAGAGATCGTAGGCAACGAACTTGAAAGAGTGCTGTGTCCAGTTAGAGCTCTTAAGTTCTACTTAGCTCGTACTAAGTCCTTACGAGGTGGATCTGAGGCATTATGGTGCTCAGTTTAGAAACCATCATTGCCTATGTCAAAGAATGCTTTGTCATATTTTATCAGATTTTTAATACGAGAGGCTCATTCTCACTTGAATGAAAAAGACCGATGCTTGCTTAAGGTTAAGACGCAAGAAGTAAGAGCTATAGCAACTTCCGTGGCCTTTAAGCAAAATAGATCTCTGCAAAGTATTATGGACGCGACCTTTTGGAGAAGCAAGTCGTTATTCGCGTCATTTTACTTAAAAGATGTCCAGACTCTTTACGAGGACTGCTACACACTGGGTCCATTCGTTGCAGCGAGTGCAGTAGTGGGTAAGGGTTCTACCACTACATTACCTTAATTCCAATATCCTTTTAATCTGTCTCTTGAAATGTTTTTAATATTGTTTTTGGGTTGTACGGAAGGTTAAGAAGCCTTTCGCATCCTGGTTGATTTGGCGGGTGGTCAAATGTCATTTCTTGAGAGCGCCCAGATTAGGGGTTTGATGAGGTCCTGTTGTATGGGTTGCAGCCCTTGATACTTCAGCTCCTGGGAGTCTTTCAGCATCCTAAGAGGATCGCTGGGCTTCGTGAGGAAGACAGACTAACAAGGCAGAGTAATCGTCTAAGTCAACTTCCTTTTCAGGTACCTATATATATTTGGGGTTTGGTTATGATATAACTGTCAAAAACTCTAAGCATATACGCTGTAAACTTAATTATTTCTGGTCTCTACCCACCACCATGGGTGTGAATCAGCTATTATATATTCACCGGCTAAGTTAAATATTTAAAAATGATATTTTAATTATAAAATAAATTTTTGAATATACTTACCCGGTGAATATATAAATTAAAGGCCCCCCCTTCCTCCCCGATAGAGACCCAGCGGGATGAGAAGAATTGGAGCTGTTTACATGTATATGCGGTATCTGGCCGATAGTTGGCGCTGGTGGGCACACCCGCAACCTTCATAGCGATCGCTCGCGAGTTTTTGTGTTTTTCTGTCGAGCCGCCGGAGCGTCAGCTATTATATATTCACCGGGTAAGTATATTCAAAAATTTATTTTATAATTAAAATATCATTTTCTGGGCTCGAACCTGTGCCGCCCAGTGAATAAGCTCCATTTAGCACTTATTCTTAGGTAATTTACTGCTAAATATACCAGAGAAAAAATGTAAAGGAGTGCTAGGTTAACTAGCTCGCTCACCTATTGGTGTCGGTATAAAATTGGGCGTATATTCCAGAGGTCCCGCACTATTTAGATTAATCCACGACAGAGAACCCCAATAGAGGAGAGCCGTTCAACCTCACTCGGTACTACTACAATGCATCCGCTCAGAACCCAACTCCTTTTAGCACAACGAGCAAAGTAACCCGCATTTTTCTGGTGCTCTCGAATTTTGGATATTTTCTAGTGAATTATGGCTTCTTCGTCGGTTTCCCAGGAGACACCGTCTAAGTTAAGTACCAAGCTGGATTTTACTGTGTTTTGAGCAACCTAGATCGTTTAATATTTATATTATAGGAGTTTATTCTCTTCGTTCATACCGATCTTGCTTGATTTCACTACAGTTGGTACTCCTGTTTTTGAGAGCTTTTAATTTTCACTTGCGGTGTTACTATGTGTATTATTTTTATTATCAAATATTATTTGTTATTGTGAATATTCATTATTTAGCGTTTAGAATCCTCGTGGTTCAATTTTTGGGCCGATATCATTTACGTATCGCTATGGCTGCCGACCGTGCTAAGGCGGCAATGTTATTTTTAGCCATCAGGTGTGTCTTTTGTGATTTAATTATTATGTTGCATGCCTTGCCCAAAAATTTTTTATGTGTTTATTCATATATTTAACGCTATTATTATTATTATAATGAATATTGGTGCCATTACTCCGTTTGATCTGTCTGGTTGGGGATCGTCAGTTGGTAGCCCTGCTGCCTCGTATCACGTGATCCTCCCCCACGCTCCCCCTCTAGCTAGGTGGGAGGCTAGGCTTCTCCCCCCTCCACTAAGGGACCGTTGCCTTCCCTCCTTTTAGAGGGGGTAGTTAAGTGTTTATGGACTTTGTCCTCCGGGTGGCCCGGCGGTTTAGTCTCTGTCTAGTCTGGTTGGCCACCGGTCTACAGAGTTGGATCCCGGTGCACCCTATTTTATATTCACTTTTCATTCTGGCTTTTGTTATACGAAACCCTCCGGGTTCGATTGGCAGTTCTTAGTTACAGTTCCGCCCCCCTATTATTTTATAACATTTCCTATGATGATTATATATGACAGTTCACTACCCCGGAGTCACTAAAGGAATTGGTATTGAATATACCTTTATTTCCCGGCCCGGGGTCTACCCCACCCCGGGAAATCAGACACTATGTGTCTTAATTCCTTGTTATTGCATCCTTTTTTATGCTCCCGGCTTGACCGGAATGGATGGCTATACTTTAGTTTCAAGTTAGACTTATGTTTAGGCCCGGGACCTCCGGTCCCGCCCCTATGTAAGAATATTACAGTTAAGCTCTAACCTTGCGTTAGACCTATGTTAGGCCCGGGTCCTCTGGACCCGCCCCTATTTAAAAAAAAAAAAAAAAAAAAAAAAAAAATAAATAAATAAATAAATAATAATAATAATAAGTACAGTTAAGCTCTAATCTTGTGTTAGACCTATGTTAGGCCCGGGTCCTCCGGACCCGCCCCTACTTAAAGAATAGTACAGTTAAGCTCTAATCTTGTGTTAGACCTATTTTAGGCCCGGGTCCTCCGGACCCGCCCCTACTTAAAAGAATAGTACAGTTAAGCTCTATTCTTGTGTTAGACCTATGTTAGGCCCGGGTCCTCCGGACCCGCCCCTACTTAAAGAATAGTACAGTTAAGCTCTAATCTTGTGTTAGACCTATGTTAGGCCCGGGTCCTCCAGACCCGCCCCTACTTAAGAGAATTACAGTTTCTCATATACTATTCTTTTTACAGATGGTGCATTGTCTGACGCCGGCCTGTGCAGCTGTTCTGCACCAGCCTTGTGGCCACTCCGTCTGCCGATCTCACGCCCCTTGTGGGGTTCAACTGGAAGACGTTGTGGTATGGCACCCGGATAACTGTGTGATTTGCTTCGACCTCATCACTACCCTTGGATCTGACTCGGTGAGTCCCGTTGGCTATATTGCCTTCTTATTTTATTTACTATTAGTAAGATATCTATGGTCTTGAAGGACCATTGGGAGTCTCCCTTTTATAATTCCCACTATTATTTCAGGCATCCCCGGAGCAAAAGTCTGCGGCTCGGGCCACACTGAAGGTGTGGGTTGGTGGGTTTGCCCGGAATGTGAAGTCTAAGCGGCCGTACGTCCTATCTGAGGACTACTGCACCATGGTTTACCCCAACGCCAAGTCTTCAGCTGCTGTGGCTAGGCATGTGGCAGGTCCCATCATTGCCCACATTGATGCCACTATAACGGGTCTCATCGACCCAGAGCAAGATCCATCGGACGCCCCCGGAGGTCTGGAGGACAATGTTGCCTCCATGAACTTGGACGTCGAACCAATGTTGCTAGACGAGCCGGATACAGGTAGGGTGGTAAGTGAGGCAGGTGTGTCCGGCGCTGAGATTCCTATCCTCAGCCCCGCTCTTTCTTCTTCTTCTGATCGCTCTTCCTTTCTTGGATTTTCTGGGGACCGTGATTCGTCTCAACGTTCATACCCGGTTCCCCCTAAGGATAAGTCTACTTCAAGGACCTTACCCAAAGCTCGCAAGCCTCACAAGACTTCTCATGGCTCTAAACATGGTACGAACCCGTCTTCAAAGACCTCTGGTTCCTCCTCTAAGTCTCACGACCCGGGAGTTCCTTCCGCCCCTCCTGCTGCTAGCCCGGGCCTTTCCGAATCAGCTATGCTTCGCATCGTGTCGGAGATGCAGGCAAAGTTGGTTTCGGAGATGCAGTCGAGGATGGACACGATGTTCTCTAACTTCGGTCAGAGAATTGGGGCTTTAGAGCAAGGAGCTCCGGAGAGAGTCCAAAGCTCTCTCATACCGGATGCCTCTAAGCTCCCGCCGTTTGCCAAGAACAACCCCTGGCGGATGGCTCTTCATTCCCCGTTCTCAGACGGAATGTTGACTCTGGAGGGCCTTGGCACTCGTCCTCTAGAGGACTTTGAATTCTTTCCTCCGGGTCTGGCATTTCCATTTCATGGTTATGCCAGACTTACCGAGGAAGCTTTAGTCCGATTAGACAAGGTCCCCAAAGAGACGGTCATCTTCCCGAAGGAGCAAGCCCAATCTGTTTGGGCCAGATTTTTGAATGACATCGGCTGCACTAACACCATGCTGACGCCTTATAAAAGCTCCTTTACGATGTTCTTAATGGACAAGAACACCTTGACTCCATGCGTCAATAAGGTGGCAGAGCTTGCCTTTCAATATGCTCTAGAGGAGAAGCCCTTGCCTCCCATCCGAGAGGTGGATCCAATCTCCCTCCTTCTTCCCTCAGGTATTGAGTGTTGGGACAACGTCCATACCACCTTTACCTCCGGCAAGCTTGCAGCAGACTGTGCCTCAGTCTTGTTTAGTGAGAAGCTTCCCCGTCTCCCGGAATCCCTCATTAAACAGGAATATGATTCCCGCCTACGTGTGGGCCGTACTCTAAACCTGGCCACATCCACGGAGTCGATAGCCTTGACTTACGATACGGAGAGTATTTTTAAGTCTCTCAACAAGGCTACGTTACAGTCTTTATATTATGACTTGTATGACTTCGCTACTGCTAAACGCAGATGTCGCAAGCATGTTCTAGCTGAGGCGACGATTAGGCATGAACCTAATAAACTCATCTGGTCCTCCTGTTGGGGTTCAAATCTCTTCCCCGAGGATCTCGTAGAGGAAGTCTTGGCGGAGGCCACTAGGGTTAATCAGAGCCTTAAAGCCCGTTGGGGTTTGACCCCTAAACGCAAGTATGACCCCGCAAATTATCAAGCCCGGGGTAGGAAGAAGCTTAGACCATATACCTCCACCCAGTTCAGGCAACAACAGAGTGCTTCATCCAACTTCCGGCTGCCTCTTCCTCCATCTTCTGTTGTCCCTGCACAGCCTTCCACCTCTCGGGCTCCTTCGGATGACTATGTCACCGTTCTGCTACCTAAGAGCCAGCTTTCTGGTGCCTCCGCCACTTCCCCTGCCTTTAACCAGTCCTACGAGGCTCATAGCTCTTCCCAGAGTTATGGTAGAGGTAGAGGCTACCACCGTGGCTCTAACCAGAACAAAGGCAGGGGAAGAGCCTTTCGCAGAGGAAAGAACTTCCGAGGCGGACGTGGAGGCAACTCCTCAAACCAATACTGAGGTGCAGCAGGTAGGGGGGAGGCTCTATGCCTTCCGCAACAAATGGAGGTTCAGTCCCTGGGCATTCAGTATCATCTCCAAGGGACTAGGGTGGAGTTGGATTCAAGGACCTCCTCCTCCGAACAAATTTCGTCAACATTCCACTCCGGACCTGGTCGAATTTGTCCAGGATCTTTTACAAAAGAACGCCATACAAGAAACGAAACATCTGAAGTTTCAAGGTCGGCTGTTCAGTGTCCCGAAGAAGGATTCAGACAAGAGAAGAGTGATTCTAGATCTATCCCTTCTCAACTTGTCCATTCAATGCGACAAGTTTCGAATGCTTACCGTCTCGCAGGTGCGGACCTTACTTCCCCGTGGGGCCGTCACCACCTCTATCGATCTTACAGACGCCTACTATCACGTCCCGATAGCGAGACACTTCCGTCCGTACCTAGGCTTTCGCTTAGGGGACAAAAGTTACTCCTTCAAGGTGATGTCTTTCGGGCTCAACATTGCCCCAAGGATCTTCACAAAGCTAGCAGAAGTCGCTGTTCAGGAACTCAGGAATCAAGGGATTCAAGTAGTAGCCTATCTGGACGACTGGCTCATTTGGTCAGACACCTCCCAAAATTGCCTAAAAGCCACTCACAAAGTCATCCATTATCTTCAATCTCTAGGCTTCCAGATCAACTTCAAGAAGTCCCGTCTTCTTCCAAAATCGAAGTTCCAATGGCTCGGCCTGCAATGGGATCTTATATCTCATACTCTGTGTCTTCCCAGACCCAAGAGGTTAGAGATTGCAAGGAACACCAAACGCTTTCTCAAAGACAAAGTAAGTTCCAGACGACTCCAAGAGAAGATTCTGGGGTCCCTTCAGTTTGCCTCAGTGACGGATCTTCTTCTGAAGGCAAAATTGAAAGATATCAATCGTGTCTGGCGTTCGAGGGCGAACCGGAAGCTCCGGGACAGGAAAGTCCGCCTTCCTCCCATTCTACGGGAAAGACTTCTTCCTTGGACAAGAGCAAACAGTCTGTCAAAGTCAGTTCCCCTTCGATTTCCGCCTCCGGAATTAATCATTCACACAGACGCATCCTTATCAGGTTGGGGCGGCTATTCTCAGCTCAAGAAAGTTCAAGGTCTTTGGACTCCCTTGTTCCGCCATTTTCACATCAATGTGCTAGAGGCCATGGCAGTTCTTCTAACCCTGAAACGTCTCGCTCTTCCCAAGAAACAACACCTTCGTCTGGTCCTCGACAGCGAAGTGGTGGTCCGCTGCCTCAACAGAGGCGGGTCAAAGTCAGGGCCTCTGAACCATGTTCTAGTAGCCATATTCTCCCTAGCAGCCTCGAACCGTTGGCATCTTTCAGCTGTCCACCTGGCGGGAGTCCGGAATGTAGTGGCAGACGCCCTGTCCCGGACCTCCCCTCTAGAATCGGAATGGTCACTCGATCTAAAGTCATTTCGGTGGATTCTCTCTCAGGTTCCCGGTCTCCAAGTGGACCTCTTCGCCACGGAATCCAACCACAAATTGAGAGTATATGTGGCTCCCAATCTAGACCCTCAGGCTTACGCCACAGACGCCATGTCACAGAATTGGGACAACTGGGAAAAGATTTATCTCTTTCCCCCGGTGAATCTTTTGCTGAAAGTTCTAGACAAACTGAGATCCTTCAAGGGACAAGTAGCCTTGGTCACACCCAACTGGCCCAAGAGCAACTGGTATCCTCTCCTGCGGGAGTTGAGATTATACCCTCACCCGATACCCAATCCGGTTCTGTCTCAGATAGTACAAACACGCGTTGTGTACGCTTTCTCAAACATTCAGAGCGCCCTAACTTTATGGACTTTATGAAGTTTGCGGCTATGCATGGTGCCAATATTGATCCTCAAAACACCTTGTTCCTAGAATCGGATAAACGGGATTCCACCATCCGTCAGTATGACTCTGCAGTTAAAAAGTTGGCAAAATTTTTAATAGACTCAGACGTGAACTGTATGAACTTGAACCTTACAGTCACTTTCTTTAGATCTTTATTAGAATCAGGTCTGGCAGCCAATACTATCACCACTATTAAATCGGCTCTGAAAAAGATCTTCCTAGTGGGTTTTAACATAGACTTAACCGACTCTTTGTTAGCTTCAATTCCGAAAGCTTGTGCCAGACTGAAACCGGTTACTCGTCCTACCCCGGTGACCTGGTTCCTTAATGACGTACTCAAATTGGCTTCTGATACCATTAACAGTTCTTGTGATTACATGCCCCTTCTCAGGAAAACACTTTTCCTAGTGAGCTTGGCTTCCGGGGCAAGAATTTCTGAATTGGCAGCCTTGTCGAGAGACCCGGGTCATATTGACTTTCTGCCTTCAGGAGAGGTCCTTCTTTCTCCTAACAAATTCTTTTTGGCTAAGAATGAAGACCTTCAAAACAGATGGACCTCCTGGAAAATTGTTCCCCTCACGCAAGATCCGTCGCTGTGCCCTGTCACTACTCTTAGGTCTTATCTATCCCGGACCTCCTCTAACTCCTCGGGGCCTCTATTCGTTAGAGAACAAGGCGGTACCATTACTATTAAAGGGATCAGGCAACAAATTTTGTATTTTATTAAACAAGCTAACCCTGACTCTTTTCCTCTTGCACATGATATCAGGGCGGTTGCCACCTCGGTGAACTTCTTTCCCCACATGAATTTTACAGACCTTTCCAGGTATACAGGGTGGAAATCACCGTCAGTGTTCAAGAAACACTACCTTAAACATTTGGAAGCCCTAAAATTTTCTACAGTAGCCGCAGGGAGCGTAGTTACTCACGAGTAACTCACAGGTTAATGCCTTGACTCTTTATCTCTCCCTCTTACCTGCCTCATTTATACCCTATTGTATTCGTTGGTCTCGCACCTGAATACTCTTATTATATTTGTAAATTTTATGCTCCTGAGTATCTGTATATATTATCACTCACGGCATTATTATACCTACCTTATTGGATTATGTTCATATTTAAGATACCCTTATAATTGTTTTTGGTACTCATCTCTGATTAAAGCATCCTGTATTTCTCTTACGCTTATGTTTTTTCCTTTATTTTGCAAGTTTGGTGACATTTTTCTCTTGTATAGATTCACTGGGCGGCACAGGTTCGAGCCCAGAAAAGGGATTTTGACGTAGGAAAAATCTATTTCTGGGCGAAGGACCTGTGCCGCCCAGTGAACCCTCCCAGCTCCTCTCCCTTGGAGTCCCCAAACTTTGGGTGCTAAGGAGTTGGGTTCTGAGCGGATGCATTGTAGTAGTACCGAGTGAGGTTGAACGGCTCTCCTCTATTGGGGTTCTCTGTCGTGGATTAATCTAAATAGTGCGGGACCTCTGGAATATACGCCCAATTTTATACCGACACCAATAGGTGAGCGAGCTAGTTAACCTAGCACTCCTTTACATTTTTTCTCTGGTATATTTAGCAGTAAATTACCTAAGAATAAGTGCTAAATGGAGCTTATTCACTGGGCGGCACAGGTCCTTCGCCCAGAAATAGATTTTTCCTACGTCAAAATCCCTTTTATAATCAAAATATCATTTTGTAGATTACGACCAAACTGTGTCTAATGATGATCTTTTCCAGCTTTGGGCTTCCTTGGGGCTTAAGGGCTCGCCCTCCAAGGAAGCCCTATTTGATCTGATCCAGTTGGGGGCAGCTGTCCAACAGTCGCCGGTAATACCAGAGGTAGATCCTTTGACTATTGACGACGTTGTTGTGACAGAGGCGTCCGACGGGTCGGGT
>NC_090739.1:73868579-73896079 GCF_036898095.1 Palaemon carinicauda
TTTCTGTATTAACTGTGTAGTCCATACTCTGTTTTTCTGTACTTGGTGGCTTGTTTGGACTTGTTCTACCTTCAAAAGCATATAAATTTTTAGTTGGGCTAATGCTGCCTTTTCTCCTTGGGCTTGCTGGCCTTATATTAGAACTCTGGTGAGGATCTTCATCTTCATCTTCATCCTCATCTTCTGGTCTTGAAGGACTAGTAGCCTTCTGCTTAAGTCTCAAGAGCATTTCATCTTTTTCACCACGAAAACTATCCGATTTGTACTTTTCTCTGAGGAAAGATCTCCTCTCTTCCTTGTACTTTTCTATTCTTTCCCTTTTCATCTGATCATCTGGATCAGCAGGATTACTACAAAAAGTGACTACAGCAATTGCACTAGCATCCTCTGCCTCTTTACTTGTATTCTCCTGAGAAGTACCTTGTACACCAGTTACCTTAGAAGACAATCTAAAATCAGGAGAAGTTTTAAATCTTTGTAAAGAAGATGCAGCAGGTGAAGTTTTCTTCTCTAATGAAATGTTTAAGTCTTGATTTACAGACTCGGGAGGAATGTGGGTTCCTAATGAACGACCTGTTGACATGTACTCTTTAGCAGATGTAGTGGTACTGCTAGCATCCATACCATGGGATACTTTAGATTCAACAGAATCAACCTTCTGATTTGAAATAACTACTGGTAAATGACTAGGCTGAAATACCTTGAAATTAGGATTTTCTTCTGTGGGTGTATCATGACCTGAAGCAGCACTTGGAGTACCAGGAGTTGCTGGTGAATCTGGAGATATAGAAACAGAAGAAGGAGTAGAAACTGGAGAAACCAATGGAGAGGACAAATTAAGTTTTGGGAGCTGTCTTGGTCTTGGCACCGGTGCTGTTATAGAAGTATGACGACTTGTAGTTCGAGGCCAAGGTGCAGGGGTTATAATACTTGTCAGCGTTCTGTTAGGAGTAGATGTAGCAGCAGGAGGTACCGGTACACACTCGGGTGTTGGGGGGGAAAGACTGGGTAAAATGGGTGGCACAGTTGAAGGAGACAAACACTGACCATGTGGGTCTTGAACAGGTTTTGGTGAGCTCCCATCATCACTACTTACTGGAGATGTTACATCATCTGTTGTAGATTCTGTAGGAGAAGCAAATGCTGGCAAAACTAATACTTCTGTTGCCAAACTAGTCGATGAGGGAGTAACAGGCGAGTCAAGACACTCGCTATCCTCATTAGGCTGAATACTTATATCGTTATCTATAGCTATCTCCACAGGCTGTGATACAGTGTTTTGGGAACAAGGCATAGATTCACATGGTTTGGGAACACTAGTGTCACCCATTTGAGGCACCTGAACTGGAAGCTCTGAAGAATTGTCTATCAAGTTCACTGTATCTACTGCTGTGTCTAAAGGTTCGGTCAAAGAACTTTCACTCACACTATCATTCTGAGATTTTTTATGATTTCTCTGTTTTTCTCCATTTACTTTAAGTAATTCATTTACTTCCTGAATAGACTGCCTTAAAAATTTTACCTGCTGATAAACCATTTCCCCTTCAATCTCAACCTCACTTTTATCAGTTTTGGGTGCTCCATCTAAGACTGCAGATGCCTGCGACTTAAATTCAACATTTTCATATTCAGGTTGTTCTGTAAAAGAGTATTCTTCATATGCATCATCAACTTCAGGAACTATATGTTCTTGATCATCACTTTCATCTAAATTTTCATATACAGGAAGCGATTCTTTTACAGAAGTTGCTACATTCTCATAATTTTCATCTACCGACATTGTTTCTCCTTCAGCAACATTAACATTTTCATAACAAATATCTCTAGGTGATCTATCTGCACACACCAATTTTTCATCAGTTTCTCTATCTACAGAACCGATGTGTCGTTCCTCAACCCTAACACTTTCATCAGTTAATTCAAAGTCTAAGCCTGGATAATCCGGTCGGAAGTGTACATTTTCATATTCAGCACCATACTTTATATTCTCATACTCTGAACTACAATTGTAATTTTCATAATCTACATCAGATCCAACAACTTCACTTTCAAGTAATCCTTGACCACTTGTCTGAGAAGTCTGAAAACTAGCTAGGGAAGACTGAATACTCGTGGTTGGAGATAAAGGCTCAGGTTCATCATACGGATTAATAGAGTTCTGACCTGAATGAACTGAGCTGCTTATATCAACATTTTCATACATGGGTCCATCTTCAGTAGGTTCATCACTACTACTTAGGTCTACTGAAAGTGGACTAGACTGTCTTGGCTCATCCACTACAGGTGGGTTAGGTACAGAGTGACCACCAGCTACAAGATCTTGAACAAATTGAGATTCACTAGGGGTGGATGGTTCTGTGGTGTCACTTAAAGGATGATATTGAATCTCTAAGAATGTTGAATCACCTTGAGGAGTCTCAGGTGAAGTGAGAGCGGAACCTAATGTTAGAAGTTCAGCTGTTGGAAGACCTAACAGAGAATTAGGTCGAGCTTTTGGGATCTCTTGCAGTGGTGTCAGATCTTCATCCATTGGAGTGACTTGTGTTTCTTCTTTTACTTCAGAGCCTTCAGCAATTATTGTGACTGGTGGTGTGCCAGGAGCAACAACTGTTGCAGAGGAGAGTATGTTACTACTACTGGAGTCTGAGCCAGTTTCTTTAACTTGTGTTGCAATTACTAAGCCACTATAGCATTTGCCCAAGGTTCCCAAAGAAATACATTCATTATCAGATGGTGATATATCAGCTATTGATGTGTTGCTCACTTCAGAGGCACTGATAGAAGGAGAAGTTCGCAAATGTGTTATTTTATCTAAGAGTTCTGGATCAATAAGTGCACTGTCCATACTCTGTCTTGATGATGTATCCCCAGATTCTCTACTCCCTGGTTCTACATGGACTTCTGCTAAAACTGTCTCAACATTATTATCCATTTCTGACATTTTAGATGTAGATAAATAGCCACTAGTTTCATGTTTTGCTTGATTACCCTTGTTACTGCCATCTGTTGTTCGAACATGTTTTAATTTAGGAGAGCTGGAAGGGGAGGCTGCTTTAGGAGATGCATCACTACGCCGACGAGTTGTTTCTGGGCTAAGAGCATATACAATCTTATCTTTAAGAGAGGCCGATGCTCTTTTAAGACTATTATTACAAGAGTCTTCACTTGAATCACTTATACCATGATCAACTCTTCTCTGAGTAGGTGGGGAAGTGAACCTATGTCGTATTTTCTCCTTAAGACTTTTCTTCTCTGGCCTAGGACTCAAATTTTCTTTGCTCTTTGCACTATCAGAGCACATACTCAAATTCTCCATATCTAAAGTAGAACCAGACATGTCATCTGGGTCTTCTACTGAAGTTGACTTTAGAGTATCAACTTCAAAGCCTTTCAGATCTTTTTCACTAGTACTGAAGTTAAGATCAAGTTCACTTATGTCCAAATTCATTCTTGAGTGGCTTGGTGAAAAATCTATATCACTCTCACCTTCCTCCTTAACTGGCACCTGAGAGGGTAAATTATTTGTCTGGTTTTCCAAAGTATTGAAGTAAGAGTCATGGGACACAGAACGGTTATGAGTGCGGGGAGAAGGGATAGGACTTGAAAGGGAACTGCTTCTACTTTCTCTTTCATCTCTATTTACTCTTTCAGGACTCTCCCAATCTGATGTATCCAGCCTCCCTGGAGAATCTAGGGCCTGAAAAAAGCAAAGAGAAAACTTAGGATACTCACAAAAATCAAGATACTTGTTAAATGTTGTTCTGTATAAACCTTTTTAGCCCCATATATAATACGGTATGTAATGAAATGTTTGAAATTATTTCTGTAAAACACTTGAAGATTGTATTGTATTGAATTGAAGTTACTTCTAAAATAATTTATACAAGGTCCCAGAAAAATCATAAATAAAATGAGATATTTGAAATTATTTTCAAATAACACATATAACTGGTTTTAGTGAAATAACCATTGAAATACTTTGATAAAAGCTTTTAGTAGTGCCACATATGATTGCAAAAAATACTTTCAGTAATAAATATGAAGTTAAGTATCCCCATAAAACACTACAATAAATGTAGAATTAGGCTTAAGAATCTCTTCTTTAATAATGGATCATGTTAAAAGTTTGTGTCGCCCTAAATCTTTAAAAGTAAGGTTAACCAAGTATAACACCCTTCATCAGAAAGTATGTGGTATTATGGCATATTCAAACAGTTTTAATTGCCATTTAATTGCATTGATAGTACATTATACACTAAGCAACATGAACTTAATTTAATACGCTATACACTTGTAAGAAAAAATATGATACATGCTTTCCATTATTCCTAACTCTAACATTGAATTTACAACACTGACAATATTTGGAACACAATGTATTGGAATTTCATTTTATTTTACAAAAAGCTGAGTGTTTAATCCAATTAAAACCTTATTTACCAAGTTTCCAAATATTTTCCTTTACACTTCAACACTTAAAATATAAGAAAATTGGGGTTAACTTTGAGTCCTAAAAAAATAAGACACAAACAACCCCTGAACCATAAACATCCCGACAAAATTTGGGTACCTATAGAGCCTCATGACGGAAAGTTCACAAAATGTACCGAAAATATATTTCCCCAGAAAATCCACAGCAATCATGCAAAAAAGAAAAATATGCATACTGTACAGTATTCTAATTCCAGTAAATCGTGTTACGGATAAAAATATCTATCCATATGTGAAAAAAATATTTCCATGATCAGTGGACAGTAATGACGGTACATACATTTCATAATTAGCAATTGCAGGAGCAGAAGGGTATGTTTAAAATGAACAAGACTTTGATTCTATGGGATCATATGTCTCTTCCCCATATTTATGACTTTTCCTCCTGCTGGTTTGTTTAATATATTGTCCTGGAATGAAATCTGTGAACATCTAATTTACTGGCAGAGTAGGAGCATGCCATATTAAACCTTTTGTTCTGCTACTGTATGTCTCCATAAAAATGTAAAATTCCTTCATATGTTAAATTAGTGCAAAGTCAGACAAGAAGATTTATATACGCACAGCTTAAAAACACTTCATACATGTGATATATGTAGTAGGTTGGCCAAGGCACCATTTTATCATTCAACTTTATTAAAGAGTTTTGAGAACAATACCTCAACATTTAAAGCATTAAGAATTTGGTGGTAGGTCATTAAACAAGTGTGGTCTGCATAAATTGTTTCTCAAGATACAATAGGTTACCTACCTTTTAGGTTTCTAAAATTAATGGAATAACAATCAATTATGAGCCCTTCAAATGATGATTTTCTCCCTAAAATCTACAGAAATCTGGGCAAAATTCCTTTGAAATAGCACCATGGAATTTTTTCGCACAGAACAGTAGGTAAGCAATAACGTCTCAAGGGATTTTAGAGTAAATAGCCATTGTATTTTAGAAACTCGCCAGTACTCCTTTTCATGATCAACTTTAATTTACTTTTTCAAAGTTCAAAGGTGCAAAGTATTGATATATGGCAATTCTGCTAGCCAAGCCTTGTGAATCTATAAAGTCCTTTCAATGAGTAAATAATGTTAATATTCTCTATTTTATTTCATTAAAGGAAAATGAATCTTATGAAAGTGGCCAGAATATACAAAAGGAATTAATTATTGCTTTGAGGGAATATCACTAAGAAGAGAAATTTTGGGCTATTTTTTTTTTCCTCAAATTAAAAATTACAGTTGTAAGGAGAGTAAAATGTTCAGTGAGGATGGCAAAAGGTATAAACTTGTGGTCTGAGGACATGGACAAAAAATTGTGATCCAATGGGCAGCAAAGTATTGCATCAGTAACCACTGAGCCTGTAATAAGGTTTTGCAAAACCATCTCCTGAACCATTAATACCAAAACTTCTATGGCAATTAAACTGTAAAGTAATCCCTGTACAGTATATCCAAATTTAACTAGTGTGTGCAAAAAGTTAATCCAAAACATGCATTATGAATCTTACAGGTTTTCACAAAAAAAGAAGGCTATGTTCTTCAATACATTCTTGTAAGACGAGGATGGATAACACCCTTTTTCTCATGTACAAACAACATACAATCTTGATCTCTTTATTACGACCCGATATTAGTCCTTTACCCATTGTGAGAAATTTTACTAATGTATAAAAAAAAAATCCCAAGTGAAAGCTTCCAACTGCCTGGTTTCTGTTGGTCTGCTCTCATTAAACACCTGTGCATTTTTACCTAGTCAACATCTCGCCAGATAGTCTCAGCAACAGACCTTCCTTTGTGATTGTTCATGCTAAGTCTTCTTTATTTGTTTTTAATGCTTCATTTTCATTTAATCTCACTTGGAACATTAAATTAATCCTTTGACCACTAACTTCCAATTCATAAACGTTAACCGAGTAATGTACTGTTTTAGTGTCATTTTCAATATCTTGTTGGAACTTGGTTACTTTTCAGGAAATTTATTAATCTTTTCGCTTTTTGCTTCAGTACTAATTTTCCTTTTTACCTTCCCTGGGGAAATATTCCGATGTTAATTTCTGTGTTCATTATTTGGAGGAAATAATGCACTGATAGACGGTTATCTATTGATTTACAGAATTTGGGACATATGATTTGTGGGTTGTTTGCAGAGAAATCATTTAATGCACAGATACAATTGGGGGAAACCCTGCAGTTGTACTATAAAGTTAAGAAGCTGGGTAGCAAGACTGAAGAAAGGAAAGGGGAACAGGAATAAAAACAAGGACTAATAAGTGGTTGCAGCTAGGGGCCAAAGGGATGCTGCATATACCTTTAGTAATACCTTCAGTGTACCATGTGAAGAGCACTAACAAGACAATGGGACAAGTCAAAGCCAAACACTTCCGCAAACATTCAGTAGAAGTATTTTATCCCACCCACCCTCCTCAGGAAATTGACTAACTTCCACCGAAATTTTCACAGCAGTATTATCATCATCAACACTTCCACATAATGATATACTATTTCCGCCAAACATAATGCTATACTATTTCTGCTAGTGAGCCTACGAACATGTTCATTGTCACCTCTTCCTCACAAGACTAGCCTATTATTGGCCAGCGTTGCTTCGCCCATTTGCTTTAGCTAAACGAGAATGGATCTTGAACGAGTTCAACACATTTGGTCATCACTACATGACAACAAAAGTTATAACACTGATTATAAGAGTTGAAACTTCTGCAATCACTCTGTAAACCCCTTGTTGAGCAATCCAAGTAGCACAAAATCATAAGCCAATCATATTAACTCCATGGCCTTTGTGAAAACTAAACTGCAAAACTGGGGAACAGATGATTACAGTACCTTCCACATACCTTCAGTTTTGGCTAAAAATTCACATTAACCTAATTTGGCCTTTATAGATTTCACTTATGATTCACAATATTGATTTTACAAGTCTTTTTCTTATTTAACTTTAGTAGATATATTTATATACAATGTGTAAAGCACCAGGGTCAGTATATTACAGTACATTAGGAACTATGTTTTTTTAGCATTGCTACCCTAGTGAAGCTTTCATCTGTTTGGTTGCCTCAAATAATCATGTGGGTTATTTGTGTGTCTACAGACTGGCGAGTGTTTGAAGGTTATCTTTATGTCTTATTTAGACAATGACTCCACAACTGTTTTGACCTACCGGTACTTATTATACAAATTATTGTGATCAAGATGTTACTGTTTACAATATGAGCTTAATCAGAGTAAAATCTTCACCACTTACATCTTGTAATTGGCTATCTTCCAACATCCTTGCAGTGTGTTCTCTGATTTGGCTGCTGTTATATTCACTGATCCTCCATTTAAAGAATATTTTCCTAAGTTAAACACTACAATTTCTAATACTCCATCTTTCTTGCACACCTAAAAGAGAAATTCATACCTCTTTTACTTACAAGGCAGCATTGCTGCTTTTCTGCATCAAGCTGAGCCTATTTGACCTTCTTCAATGCAATGTATTCAATGCCTGGTAGCAATATGAATGAAATACTTGCAACAATCCAGGACATTGACCTTGCTGTTGTTTAATGCTTTTCTACTCCCACTAGCAAGTACAGGAACATATTTGCCTCCCTTCTTCATTACTTTCATCATGCATTGCTGTTTCTTTCAAAGCATCAAACCCCACTAGATGCTTGCAAGTATCCAGAACTTTAATTTTCATTGTATGAGGCCAGGTATTATAATACTGCTATATACTTCCTATGATTCAAGCTTCCACCCCTTTGGTTTTTATCTGGCATTCCAGCTATCTTCACACAAAGTTTAGGCAGGAACATTTCTGCTATCAAACAGGCTGCTTGGTTAGTTTCTATTAGTCAATACCCATAGAGTTCCTTTCAGAAGGATTACAAGAATGAACCTTCCATCCCAAAGCATACAAGAAATGAGCAGAATGCTAAAAATAACATATGATGCAGTTCTCCAAGAATGATTGTGGATTGTGTTCTTTGATTTGATGAAAATCAGAATCTTTTCTTATTCTTCTGTCAATCCATCAATCATCACCTCATCAGCCCCTCAGATGATATACAATTTACAACTATCAACCACACTCACGTTTTGCAGTCAGTGTTTGGTAATAGTAGTGGCTTCCCAATATCTGTACAAATAAATCACTGTAAAATTAACATCCTATATGGTAAAACTACAAATAGCTCAAACTCGTACTAGCTATACAACGAATCAGCCATGATCTAAGAATCAACTCCAGCTCATCAAACCTTAAAAACATTAACAGGAGTTACTGCCAGACTGCACAAGACATGCCACTCTATGGACCTTTAGCTGTGACTGTCAGCCTTCCAATGCAAACTTGATCTGCTACCTCCTGCCGTCAAATCCCGCAATTTCTCCGCTACTCTGTACTGGCTCAGTTACCCACTGCTCTCCCTAAATATGCCCAACCCTTGATAGAAATCTCAGCCATCCTACACCCTACTCCTCAACAGGATATGGCTTCAAAATCAGAGAGCAATTTGATATCAGAATTCAACTTTACTCGAGATTGTAATTATTTGACTGTGCCGAGAAATAAATCCAAGCCAACTTTTACCTTTCATCATAGCCTATGCATAAATATAGTTAGGCTAGCGCTAACCTCTTTGCAGAATTTCATCATTTAACTTTGCTGGGAGATAATCAAGTCTAAATTTTACTTTCAATGATAGTCAAGGCCTAAAATCTCAAGTTATGCTAGTGCTAACTACCAAATTGACCGAAAAAATATGAAGGGAATAAAGGTTTTAATCTTCACAACCTGACGAAAAAAATCTAAGGGAGTAAGGACCTTAAATTTCACAACCTGACAAAAATTTGATGGGCCATAGTAGACTAAAAAATAAAGCCCTTTCCTATTCCCATTTCTCTTCTGGTCCATCCCTCCACCTTAGATACACAAACCATTAGCTCTCTTTGTAGGCATGGCAACTCAAGGGAGCATGTCCCCCTTCAGTGCTGGCTCCTGTCATGAGAAGCCACTTATATTATCCCTCTTTCCAACTGATAAAAGTTTCCCTAGAAAGAGGCAGTAGGAGAAGATGAGTACAATCTCTGCTGTAAAGGAAGGATGTGGCCTGGCAGTACATTGTGGCTGAACCATGAGAAGTGGGAGCCATTCATCAGAGCAATCGTATCCCTTTCCTAAATGTGCTGCTTTCCTCTCAACTAATCTGATTAAGTTCTATGCTTATAACTTGGCAAAGTTCAAAACACTGGAAGAATAAAGTTGGTTGAGGCTGAAGAAGGGAACCATAAGACCAGGTCCCAAAGAAGTACCCAGGATTCTACAGATTGCAGTTTGTAATCCTGAAGGCCTCTGGAAAGTGGATGTTGGTAATAGACATGGCATCCCTAGGCCCGTACATTGATAACTTTTCCACCTCCTCCTCCAGGCATCAAGGATATAGTGTACTACAGTGTGTGTGTTTCGTCTGGAGGAGCAAGGTCTTCAAATCCTCTCACATAAGTTAGGGGTGCAAATAAACTGAGAAAAGTTTTACCCAACTACTTCCACTCGAGCAACATTTTTATGCATGGAGATGGATACTATTCAAGAGACAGCGAGTCCATCGGTGGAGGCTCACGTCCAAGATATTCAACCCCTTCTACAAAGAAATGGGGCGAGGCACTATGGCACCATCTCTTAGTTGAGAAAATTATACCCCTTATCAGGTTCAAGACCATAAGGCTAGTGGATCTAGGAAAAGCTGAACTGGAAATATGTGACTTGGGATACAAACCCAAGCACTTGAGATATCTTTGGAGATATTCAACCTTCGGCCAAATATTTGTACACCTTATCCCCGGGTCTCCTGATTGTGGCTGGTCAAATTATACAGGGGATATGTGTTCATCTATCAGTTGATACCTCAATGAGACACAGAACAATATGGCTCTCACTTATTGTCAGTACTGAACTAGAAGCCTGTAAACTTTCAAGAGATATCAACTATAAAGTCTTTGCCAGGTACCAAGAATAATGACTAGCCTTACAGATCCTTATTTATCAAGCACCCAAGCTTATGCCTCTTGCAATAATGGGTCTTTTCTTTCCCTTCCACAGAAGCATTGTTCTAATCAGCCCAGCATTAATAGCTAATCGTGCAATTTATGACTACTGGGTTATATTGAACAAGCAATGTTCTTATATTAAAACACGTATTCCAAATACTGTACAACCTAATTAAACAAATGGAAATATTCCTGCCTCCTATCCCAGCACTTGTTCTAATCTTCAAAGAGAAATTGACAAAATTAATCATGGAGAACTAATATGATAAGCAAGTACAGTTGAGCCAAGGGAAGGAAAATATTCTCTTTTCTTTAACAATGAAATTTGCACTGTTTCTTGGTGGATAAGGAAACTTAAGATAAATGGGCTTGTATATAAGATTTAAAAACATTGATTTTCATTTCAATATTGTATACTGTCCAGACATTATGATATTACTCTCTATCTGCATAACAATTTAATAAATAATTTAATTGACAAAAATTTAAGAACATACAACCTTTGAACAAGTAAGCACCAATTTAACTACTCATATTCAGTGCCAGGTTAACAGGGGTGGGGAAAATAGTCATAATTTAATGAGGATACATGGAGGGAAAAGGTTGAGCATCCAAATTTTAGATAGTTATAATTTAGCAGTAATAACAATTATCTATTACATTGACATGTCTCTTAAACATGACTGTATGCCAGCCCCACAAAATTTTTCAAGTAGTATGATACCTCGAAACAAAAAGTGAACAACAAGATATGAGACTGCTAGCAAGGTAAAAGTGTAGACTGTAATTCAAGAAAATACAAAAATCGTTAAAATATCTATACATACAAGACAGTTCAGTAATTTCAAGTTGGACATGATATACAAGTGACTTTTGAGTACACTAATAACAAAAGACTGGCCTTAAAACAAGCAGGCAACAATTGTTTAGGTAGCTCAACAAGCAGTTTGATACTTGGTTACCAAATTAACTATAACGCTTGCAAACTACAAATATTACATACCTGACATACTTATCACCAACTTTACATTAAGAAAATTTACTGTAAATGCTTACCATTCTGCTTTCTCTACAATACTCTGTATGGTTTCTATTGATAAAGTAAATTATCTTTAATAAAAGTAAAAAATCTTAAAACATAAAGAGTAGTTTTATTACAGCTCCTCAACCTGTCACACAGATAATAAGTGTACACACGCTCTAGTCTCTAAAACTGGGATACGTACTTGATTCGAATTTAGGCCCAGCAGCCCACTAAAAAATGGGTTGAATTGCAATGCCCTATCAACCCTAATGTCATATGTCACATATGTCAATTCTTGTTCAAGTAAGAGTAAATTTGTGACACCTGGACATGAAAAAGCTCCTTGGGTAATTTTATGCCATCAGCAGCCATGTTCTAACACGGTTTGGCGAGCTTCCTCGAGAAAGTATCCCTAAATATTGTTTGATGGCATTTTCCTTGCTAAGTTCTATTTTTTCCATTTCCTTTTACAGCAGTGTGTACTGGTAACTTCCAATATATAACTTCCCAGCACAAAGCTAATACCAGTACTGTACTGTGCTATAACTTCTTGAAAGATTGTAGTGCAACACTGAGAATTGTTAAAATATTTGTTTCTCTAATGACATTACTGAACTTGTTCAAAAGCTACCAAAAGACGGTACAATTCTGCAGTAACATCCTAAAGCATGATAAATTATTACTATTATGAATTGTTGAAGTTATGCAGAATATCAGCAAAATAGGCTCCAATTCTAATAGCAACCTCATATTTTAACTCTCTCAATAAACAGAAATTATTTTAATGCATGGTATGATGAAGTATGACTTATTTTCCTATTATATATTTCTTTACAGCAATAAGAAGTTCAAAATGCATTATATCATTGACCAATATAAGAAATTTATATAATATTTTTCACTCTGGCAAAATGGCCATGGTGTCCATTGGTCGTGTCTATAGTACAACATGTACAATGTACAGTAAGTGACTACAGTACTTCCCTAAAGAAATTGGGAGCTTGGATCTGGTAAACTTTAACGATAAAATATACTGATGATACTAATGAACCATGGGATAACAGAATATGACTCTGTACTACTAATGATATATTATGACATTGTAAAAAGTTCCCATACGGAACCATTTAGTTACGGATAAGTACTTAAGGAATAATTTCTTAACTATATTGATTTTATAATTTGGGTTAAAAATCTAATTAAGAACTACTTGAATATCAACATAGTTACTAACAGTTTTGTTTCTAAATATTTCATAGGACAGAAAGATAAAGGAATGATAGTAGTATTTACCATTCTGTGAAAGAAATTGTATAGTGCACAGTACTGTACTTTGTCCATACGGAATAAAAAATAAACATACAGGTTACTGTTACAGTGAACTTATTACACATTTGCATTGATAAACTACTTTTTTTAATACACTACTGTACCTATCACAAGAATAACAAAACTAGGCATTAATAATATAAAGAAATACTGTACAGTACAGTGAAATGGCATATGATGTTAACACCATAAATTCCATGTAGATTGGTTAATATGTTGTAATCTGCATTAAAACAACCTGTGTTATTGCACTAATCTTCCTTAATACAACCTTTTATTGCAGAAATATTACTGAAATTTGAATTATTTAACATTAACCGAATAGTACAACTCCCTTCTTTCATCACATATGTTACAGACTTATTACAAACAACTTCAACTCAAAAATAAATCTAACTAAATAAGAACTACTGTACAAAATTAGTTTCAAAGGAATTGTTTTATTTCTTTTCCTGTGTTTATTCAAACCAATAGTCCCCTATAAAATATTTGAACCTTTTATTCTTTAAATTTATCTAAAATTGCTGTACCAACCTGGGAATTTCTGTTTGAACGTTGTGAGGCAGATGTGGAGACGAGGGACTCTACTGACTTGACAGGTCGCAGACGCTTGGAAGAGGAAGGGGCAATATCTGCCTCTGTCACCACAGAGTCCTGTTGTGGTAACGTGGGTCAGAGTTAATAAGGATGTAGAGGATTAGTATAGTTCCAATATCTGGATAAAGCCAGGCAAGGTTTGCTTATATGTGGCTTAAATTTTTTCAAGTGTAACTTGCTTATCATTATGACCATATGAAGGCAAAAAACCTTAAAGCAATAGAAATTGCGCTACATTCAACATATTGATGTGTACTTATATAAAAACTTGAAAAAAATTAAAGCCTTTTTCTTTTTTGCTGCCATAGCAAGCAGATATTTTGGGAATAAGAAACTAGGTTTGTTATAAGATGATATCTCAAGTCATTTAAATGCCTTTTGAATAAAGAAAAAGAAAAGGACACTTCAAAATAATTATGCCATTCAAATTTGTTTTTTATTCCTATGAGAAATTAAAATAATCTTCCATTACTATTCAATATTTAATTTACATGCAATCAAGTAGAAATAGTGAACAATTCCCACCAATTACGGCAAATAACAAAGAAAAACCCAAGTGCAATAAGCACTTGAAATATGCACCATATGTAACAAGAAACAGAACAGAATGTAAAAATTCCATGTAAAAGTTAAACATGACAAAAATAAAGTTCAGTTGAGCTGTCTGAATCAATTCAATTTTATTATAAAGCAATGATTTGCAAATACTGAAATACTAAAAACATTTCTACTATCTAGAAAATGCTTCTGGAATACAGTGATGGTTCTCCTTTTATGTACAATAAATAAGTCCAAGATGAACATATATCTATCATAGTTAATCAAACCACTCAAGTTGGGATTTCTGACTTTCAAACAGTAAAGCTGGCCCAAAGGGTTTGCATAAGCATTAACCTTTAAATTTTATGTGATAATTTGGAATTTAAGAAAGATATATAAATTAACAAGCTGAAAAGTGGAAGATTCCAACAATTTCCTCAACAGATTATTGTAATTCCAAAGCTTGACATTTGCTTTTGGTGAACTTTGGACATAAGTATGGAATGAATTGACCTTCAATCTTAACCAGCATTCTCTGCATAAAGGTATTGGATTATGAAATTTATCAACCATCCATGGATGTTTGACCAGTTTGCGGAGGATAAAATTATAGTCCTTTAACAAAACTTTTTGTTTCTCAGAATATTGTCCAATCATAGGTCTGGGTTGTTTTTATTAAATAATGTCAGATTAATCCTCAAGGAAAATCTTCTATTTATTAAAGATGAAAGGTCACTGATAAGAATAGCTATCTTTGATAAGTGAGGGAACATTGACCGATTGCTCCTGTACAATAACTATTCCAAATTAAGCACCACCACGCACCACAACAGAGCAGCCATCCTCAGCGACCAAGATGCCAGCAACAGGTTCCCACCATCCCAACATCTGTGTTTACCAGGTAAGAAAATTCTTTTTTTCAGGTGTCTGATATTATATTTCACCATTTTCCTATACAGGTAGTGTCTCACATCGGTGAAGGCTGCCATGACATTGTTTTGAAAAAAATGGGGGTGCTAAGAAACATCAACCAATAACATGATGGGGAATATTGATGCATTACATTTTTAAAGTTCTCAATACAGTAATGCCTCAAGATATGAAATTAATTGGCTCCGGAGTGGCCTTTGGACCTTAATTTTTTTGTATGATATGTCACATTTTACATGTAAATTGCTCAATTCATTCCAAGCCCTATATAAACACCAATTAAATTTTGTAATAAGGCTAAACTGTACTAAAAACAATGAAATACAGTACAACCATTTGGATCCTTCAATACATAACCTAACCATTAATAATCTGTAAACTAAATGTATAATTAGAACAGGCAGTACAGTAATGCAATAATAAAAGAAAATAAAGTAAAAAAAATGTGGAACTTTATCTTTGGAGTGAGGCGATGTCCGAAAGCAAAAATGGCAGGGCAGCAGAGGAGGAGAATAAATGTTAGAAAGCATTAACAAGTGGTAGAAACATGAACACTTAACTTTACGAAACACATTAACAAATGACAGAAAATATTAACAAGCTTGAAATTAAATTATTTTTTTGCCTTTTTCTATTTCTTTTTTTATTTTACATTTTGTATTTTCTAAATTTAATAATTTTCTTCATCACTTCCACTTTACTGTTTTTTATAACTTTGAGCTTCCTCTTGGCCTACTGGTACTGTAGGCCTCTTTAATAAATAACTATCCAAAAAGCTTGATTCTGCCTGCTTCTTAAAACATTCCTGAAATGACTTGGGTAAACGCCATTTAAATACTCAAGAGAACGATCTGTGTGAACCTTTTCTGGGCGTCTCTTTTATACAAAAGCAGCCATTTTATGGTAGCAAGCTAGTCTCTCCTTAATTTCTGCCATTGTCATAGGCCCTCAACTCCTTCAGGTCGTCCGTCTTAAGTTCATCTTGGTCCTCCTCGAGAAGCTCATTAATGTCATCCTCATCGACGTTCAGACTCATGCACATCCAGAGTCTAACGATCTCGGCAACCTCAGGTGGCGCAACAGGTTCAGGATCGTCAACTTTTTCTGCTTCAGGTTCAGCTTACCCTACGTGGAAGCCCTTGGACTCTCATGCGGAGACGGCATCAGGCCACAGCTTCTTTCACGAAGAGTTCAAGGTGTGCTTTAAAACCTTCCGCCAAGTCAGAGGCATATCACATCATTGAAATGCTCCTTCCAAAATTCATGCAGGGTGAGGTTTGGGCTCTGTGATTTTGAAACTTCTCTACAAAGGGATATTTTGTATAGAGCTTCTTAAAGTTGGAAATCACTTGGTGGTCTATGGGCTTGAGGAGAGGGTTGGTGTTAGACAGAAGATTGAGAACCTTGATAAAGAAATAATCTGCTAAGACATCTTCCTCAAGGCCTGGAGGGTGAGTAGGGGCATTATCCAACCCCAGCAGGCATTTCAGAGGGAGGCGCTTCTCTTCCAAAAGGGTGTCCAAAAATAATGTATACACTCTTAGGATTGTCACAACTTGTTCAATTTATTGATATTAATGTGGAAAACAGATTCACAGGAGAGAAACAATGCATATTCAAAGATTCAGAGTTCACAGTGAAAAAGGAAGGATACTTGGGGCAATTTGAGAATGCTCAAAAAGAAAGATCAGCTCACATAAAGTGTTCAAACTGGTTGCCGTTCTGCGCAATACACTTTTCGCATCGTGAAAATATGGAACTACAAACTGTTAGCAGCATTTCTCTCGGTATCTGAGCACAATCTTCTTCAATTGCCTCTCCAAGTTCGTCAATTGTTTTAGGTTTTCTGCTGCGCACGCTTAAAAATGCGATGGACGCTTGATTTTGGGATACCTGTTTCACGTGACAGTTGACGAACAGATTTTCGTGGGGAATTCTGAACACTATCAATAATATCTTGCTCTTTAGTTGGGCTTGTCGATGTTCTTTTTTGTCCTGAATGTCCTTTTCTCATCCACTTGATGGTCCTATGATTCTCAAAGTTATCTATGATCCTCAAAGCTATCTACGATTCGCGAAAGCGAAATGGAGACGTGTTGGGGCATTTCTGTGGAACTCGCTCGTAAATCGTCTTTGCACTTCAGCTTTATTTTCACATTTCCAGAATATTTTCAGAACTAATTTCTTTTGCTCGAACGTAAGCCCAGTATCCGCCATTCTTACTCCAAAATCAAATCTGAAATAGACAAAAAAAAAAAAGTTTATTAGCTATTCAAAGTCAGAGTGTATACATTATTTTGGGACACACTGT
This sequence comes from Palaemon carinicauda, assembly GCF_036898095.1. Taxonomy (NCBI): domain Eukaryota; kingdom Metazoa; phylum Arthropoda; class Malacostraca; order Decapoda; family Palaemonidae; genus Palaemon; species Palaemon carinicauda. The sequence goes on from NC_090739.1 coordinate 73,885,838, forward strand.
ATTTTTACAGTTAAGGGAAGCTTATTCTTAAGCACTTTGTAGGCCTTGAAGACTTGAGGAATCTAAGAGTGATACACCAGCAGGGGCTTCACCTTACAATCCCCATTGGCATTTGTACAGAATGCAAGGGTAAGCCTGTCCTTCATAGGCTTATTCCCGGGGAGCTTCTCCTCTTCCGCCGTGATGTACGTCTGACGAGGCATTTTCTTCCAAAAAAAGCCCAGTTTCATCACAGTTGAGGACTTGCTTGGGACTTTTAACATTCTTGATAGTTAACTCTAACGTCTTAAAAGGTTCGGCCACTTTCGCGTCTGAGCTGACAGCCTCCCCATGCCGCACCACCAAATGAATGCCAGGCCGTCTGTTGAATTTTTCAAACCACCCCCATGAAGCCTTGAACGCTAGTGATGCCTGCGATGTCTTCGGCCTGAGCTGGCACGAGATCACCGAAAATTGCAGTGGCCTTCTGGCAGATTATCGTCTCGGTGATCGTGTCTCCAGCAATTTCTTTATCCTTATTCCAAAAGAGAAGCAGTTTTTCCATCTCATCATGGATGTAGCTCCTCTTGCTGGAGAGAACAGTCATGCCCTTGGAAGGTGTTGCTGCTTTAATGGCTTCCTTCTGTTTGAGGATGGTGCCTATTGTCGATGGATTTCGGTCATATTCCTTAGCGAACACACTTGAACAAATGCCAGCCTCATACTTCTTGATTATCTCAAGCTTCATCTCCATAGAAAGCATCCTCTTCTACTTTCCTTGCACATTAGCAACATTCTTGGGACCCATGGCTAATAATGTACAAATTTAATATTGCAACACGACACGTCCAGTAACTAAAAGCATGAAAGTGAAATCACCAACACAAATTCAATGAGAACGATAGTAAGGGTCAAGGAACGCAAATGTGTAGATGCATGATGGGATAGATACTGACCAATAGGAGAGCAGGATTTTATGTCAGTAACTAACATCAGAGTAAGGAGATAACCAATGAAAGCGCGGAGAATGGTGGCAACTTTACAGTTTGGTGGTGCACAAATTTTAAAATTAGAATCGGCGAATGGGCGGAGTTCGCACCATACCTTGTATCGTACCATGAAATTTTTCTCGCAATACGAGTTGGAAAAATTTTCGCATCTCGTTTCACATCATGAAATTTTTGTATGCAGAAACTTTTGTATCATGAGGTATTGTATTTTGAAATAGTTGGAGAAAGATAACAAAAAGTGAATGATTACATACATTAGCATGAAACTAAATGGTGGTGCTGAACTAGTCCATATAAATGAAGTGGAAGTGCTTTTATGTGTAAATTTAGTGATTTTTAGCGAATTGTGATGCAATATCAGTGTCATGCTAATAACTATTATACAAATGAGTTAGGTTATTAAAATTACTCTAGAATTAATATCCAATAACAAAAAAATTTATCACCTGAGGTATTAAGAGTCATGGCAGTTGGTATTCCCCCACATCACTACTATTATTATTATTGCTAATAAGTATTTAATATTGAGAACAATAATATAATACTGTATATATCAAATTGCTAATATGAAATACACACAACTAATAATCTTAAAATGAATAGGGAATTTGTTTTTGGGGTGGTTCAACTTAACTGATTCCTATGTCTGATGTCATGCAGTACAAGAAAGTCAGCGCACCGACATGATGACATCACCCTTCGCAAAGGGGAGCTCCAATAGACTGCACAGTCCTAGCCTGGGAGACCACGAACGAATGTAGCATGGCGGACCAACGGATTCGCCGACGAGGGTTAGGCTAAACCTGGATGAAGTAAGTCGATGGAAAAATCCCAGAGGCTAGGAGGAACAGCAGTACACAAAGTCAGCGCACCGACAAATTGAGATAACCCTTCGCAAATGGGAACTCCAAAGTACTGCGCAGCCTTAGCATGGGAGATCACGAGCGAATGCAGCACGACGGACGAGAGCCTAAAAAGTCTAAAATACCGGAGGATTGAAGGCAGGCGGGCATAAATACTCGGTAAACTAGTATAACTGAGGTAAAAAAAAACTAAGGGAAATAGGGCCACTGCCAACAAGTTCAGTAAGAAAGACCAGAACGCCATCGACGAACCCGTCTCCAACTATAATTTCACCTCTCTCTCAGCTAGGCTGGCCGAAACTCACATGCACTGAACTAAAACTATAAATACAATAATGCAAGGTAAATGCAATCAAATAAAGAGCCCATGGCATCTTAATGCTAAAATACAGCTAGCTAATGTGAAACTAGTAAATAAATTAAATGAACACGATAAATAAGGGCAGTCTGTTACACAACATGACGACCAAAGCTAGCTGGACTCGGAGCACCCAGCTCCCACATCGTTATAAGCTAAATAACCATTCCCCGTAGGGATCCAAAACACCTACAGCTAAATCAAACTGTAAAGGAAGATGGTACTCAACTTAGACGACGAAGAAGCAGCCATTAAACTAGGAAATGGTCCAAAAAATCTGAAAAAGGGCGCACAACAAAACAACTACGTAAGCAGGAAGACACTGCGAACAAAGGAATGACACATCAGTGACGAACGAGGGGATATGCAGTTTGTTGGTAATCAAGTAGGGAGTGTTCTTGAATCACATTCCATAGCAGATTTGGTATTTAGGGATTTTAACTGGCTTGCCTGCAGGATTTGTTAGCATTCTTGTATAGGAAAAGCACTGTTTTAAATGAATCAAGGCATATCCTCCTTTCAGCTTGTGTTAAATGTTTGCCGGTATTGCATTTTCTCCCCTGCTGAATTTGTTAGTTTTGCACAGGAAAAGCACTTTGATATACATGTATTACCGCAAAAACAGGTTTACTTACTGTATATATTAATCAAGATTGCATTTACTAAGCAGAATATCCACTCATACTTTAGTATAGCACAAGCAACAAGAATCCCATTAATAGTCACTTCATGCTGTGGTTGTGAAAGGGAAACTTGTTCACTCAACTAACAAATATACCTTATTATTAAGGAATTGAGGAACTTACTAGCAATAAGGATACAGTTTAACAGCTAAACCTTTAGCAAGTCATCTTTACCAATGCTTTATTTTAAGGTTTTCCTTTATTTGGTAAGAATTTTCCTCTAAGCTATGGTAGTAGGTTGGCCAGGGCACGAGCCACCCATTGAAATACTACTGCTAGAGAGTTATGGGGTCCTTTGACTGGCCAGACAGTACTACATTGGATCCCTCTCTCTGTATTAAGGAAAAGGAACTTTCTAGCAATAAGGATAGTTTAACAGACAAACCTTTAGCAAGTCATCTTTACCAATGCTTTATTGTCAGGTTTTCCTTTATTGGATAAAAATTTTATTCTAAGCTACAGATAAGTAGTATGTTGGCCAGGGAACGAACCACCCGTTGAAATACTACCGCTAGAGTTATGGGGTCCTTTGACTGGCCAGACAGTACGACATTGGATCCTTCTCTCTGGTTACAGTTCACTTTCCCTTTATACCGAATAGTCTGGTCTATTCTTTACAGATTTTCCTCTGTCCTCATACACCTGACAACACTAAGATTACCAAACAGTTCTTCTTCACCCAAGGGGGTTAACTACTGCACTGTAATTGTTCAGTGACTACTTTCCTCTTGGTACAGGTAGAAGAGACTCTTTAGCTATGGTCAACAGCTCTTCTAGGAAGACACTCCAAAATCAAACCATTATTCTCTTGTCTTGGGTAGTGCTGTAGCCTCTGTACCATGGTCTTCCACTGTCTTGGATTAGTTCTCTTGCTTGAGGGTACACTTGGGCACTCTATTCTATCCTAATTCTCTTATGTCTTGTTAAATTTTTTTATAATTTATATAAGAAATAATTATCTTAATGTTATTGTTCTTAATATATTCAATTTTTCCCTGTTTACTTTCCTCACTGGGCTATTTTCCCTGTTGGGGCCCCTAGGCTTATAGCATCCTACTTTTCCAACTGGGGTTGTAGCTTAGCAAGTTATAATAATAATAATAAATGATAATTTTGGCTAACATCATGAAAGGTGACAATTATTCAACTATAGTAGTTTTCTACTGTTATTGTGTTATTGGGTCCTTTGACTGGCCAGGCAGTACTGCACTGGATCCCTCTCTCTGGTTACGGCTCATTTTGTCTTTGAGTACACATCTACTGAATAGCCTACATATTCTTTCCACAATCTCCTCATATACCTGACAACACCGAGATTACCAAATAATTCTTCTTCGCTCAAGGGGTTAACCACTGCAATGTAATTCTTGGTAAGCAGCTCTTCTAGATGGACACTCTAAAATCAAACCAATGTTTAGTCTTGTTTTTTTTTTTTTTTTTAAGTTTTTATAGTTATATACGAGAGATCTAATTTAATGTTGTTGATGTTCTTAAAATATCTTATTTTTATTTTTCATTACTTCTCTTGTAGTTTATTTATTTCCTAGTTTCCTTTCCTCACTGGGCTATTTTTTGTTGAAGCCCTTTGGCTTATAGCAGCTTGCTTTTCCAACTAGGGTTATAGCTTAGCTAATAATAATAATAATAATAATAATAATAATAAAATAATTATAATAGTATAACATAACATGACACCACACATTAACAACATAGCTTTTCTAACATCCAAAAGTTCATAATAATGTCAAGAACACAATTTAATCATGTTACTGACAAGTCAATTAGCCTTGCTAAAATTAGTTCTATTATGATAAACAGAGATCTGAACCAGGCTTAAAGTAGCAAGGTCTGTTGAAAGCTTGGAAAACATGATAGTCATCTTCAAATTTCTAATGTTGGTTGATAACTGTAAACTTTCCTATCAACTTTTAACTTTTTTCTGCTGAATTCATTGTAAACCTATAATCAGATACAGCACAATTTGCTTGAATCTAAAATTAATATAAATTGGATATATACAATCAAGGCTGTGGCCTTTTGTCATACATGGATATAATGGTTGACATTGTAGTGTAGTCCACGGCATCTAGGTTGAACTCTTGATGGTCAATACATTTGTGCATGGCCATCATAGTCAACAAATAGCCATAACCCAAAATGTGGTAATATCTCTCTGAAATTCAACTTCAATTACCTTAAACCCAGAATGAATATATGATGTAAAAAGGCCAGAGACTGCACAAAAGTCATTGGGTTATAAGCTAAGCAACTGTAACAAAAGATTTATCAAGAACAGATGCTGGTCAAATCAGCTAAGACAGATTTAAAAGATAATGCTTGCTGTCTTTCACAGACTATGCCTGCTGAAACCTTCTCCTTTGCCTTTAAGAGCAATGAAGATACCTATAGAAACTACATGAGCGTCATACATACCAGTACCAGGATAACTTCTGTTTTCGGGAACACTGCATAGTCTTGGAGGAATAAAATAACAGGAAGAAACAATTAGAATATCTCCCATGCTTTCCATGGTAATGTTCTTCGAATCATTGAAAACAAAAGGAAATTAGCCCCTTATGTATATGCATCAAAACAGAAATTTGTTGTACTGATGCACCATTTCAAATCTGTCCTCAACACCACTTGTAACTATCGGCCTTTTCCACTTAAAATAATCTTCAATGTAAGTTTTTTTTCTTTTAGTGCACACTCATCACAATAAAAGTACTGTAGCTTCTTGGCGATGCCACTGGATGCTCAAGCTTCACTAGAAACCAGTATGAAAAACTTACAACCTCCCAATGTCCCACCATGCACAATACAGAAAGGGTCAGCCTTTCTGTACTAACTGCTGTTATAAGCCATCTGGGATCCAAATCTCCCTACCTTACTCTGGCCCGAGATAATCCCCAACCTACTTGACTTACATTACTAGCCAAAAAATTGTTAAACGATGTTATTGTGTCAGTACTGTCTCAACTCATTACATAACCATTATTTGTTATTTCGAACCTCTTTTTCTTCTTTACCTTTTCCAAGTGGATGTATTACTTGGAATTTTAAAATGAAGATCACTAACCATGTGTCAAATAATGAAACCCAAAGTGCTACCCTCTCTCCTTTACTGGCAAGTATCATATAGCTGATTTTCCTTTGAAACGAGACCTTCAGCAATGATGTCACATCACCATTACTAAAATTGCTCAGATTTCTGGCACATTGGATGATTCTCCTACTCTGAGAACTTTTACTTTCAGTTCTGTAGTGTTTGTGTTGAAAATGATTAAGTTCCGTTTTCTTTATAACACTTGTGTTCCTTAGTACCCTTAACATTTGTTGTAAGAGTTGTTGTCAGATGAAAGCGGCTGAAAGGTTAATAAACATGTGCAACGAATATTGAGTTTGTATACAGAAATCCTGGTGTAGCTGCTCAGACAGCACAAGCTCATTCAAGGAAGAGTAGACATCCAATAATACTATATCACCATAAAGAAAACCTATGATTTACAACACTTCTCTTGGGTGGCATGAATGCCCATGAGAAGCTATTGAAAATAGTGCTTTCTCTGCTATATGAATGGGATTTACAAATTAATGTTCTACCAGGGTGGAAAAAACCAGGCTCCTTTATAAATGATGTAGAAATGTTATTTACCTTAAAAAGTAAGGGAACACTACACACTAGGAGCTTTTATAATGGCATAGATGGAAAAAAAAAGTGGCTCTTATTGCCTCCTCTAGCAATATTTTTCAAGAGAAGGGTTATCTAAATAAATGAGTAGAGGAGACAAAATATCAATGGGTATGAAAATCTTTTATCATTTCCAATAAAAGTACTCTGGATATAGTAGGTTTGTTATAAAGATTTCTTACATCTGTGTGAGGCATAGGATCTTGCTAATAACAGACTGTCATACAACTCTGAGTACTGTAGATAAATTAACAATGACATTTTCATTAGAATTAAAATTTGTATAGGAACATTTATGCATTTTCCAGTGATTTTGAATGATGATAAGTTTTGATATACAATGTGCTGTTACTAATATCTTAGAAATCACTGTCATATGTAACACAGCAATACCCTGACATACGAGCGCCCTAACATACGAGCATTTTGAGATACAAGCAAGCCGCCGAGCAAATTTTTGGACTGAGATAAGAGCACAAACTTGAGATACAAGCACGCTTACAGATGCTGATGATAGGTGGCCAAGCTCTTGGGAGTGCTCCAAGCCTGCATAAGTTGGTCATTTCGTGTTATTATCGACTTTTGTACACATTTCCCGTGTTGTTTTTGCATTATTTACATAATTTTAACTGTATATTTGTGAACATTCTTCACATTAAGTGATGGGTCCTAAGAAAGGGAGTGGTAATATTGGTAGCCAGAAGAAAAAAACGCATGATGACAATAAAAGCGAAGCATCAAATTATCGAGAAACATGAGAGTGGTGTCCACGTGAGTTATGCCATTACGAGCCAAGTACCTCGATGATTTATGCAATTCTCAAACAATGAAAAAATACAAATTAAAAAGGTATAAAAAATAAATAAGAATAAGATTTTAAAAAATTAAGATAAGTTCAGTGGAGTTAATTATAAGTTCAAGTGTTATACTATGAGTACGAAACAGTAAATATGGTTCCATCCAATTCTCTATCCTTCCCTTCCACCCTCTCTCCCCACTGCCGTGGGCCGCTACCTTCTGTCTCGAAGGTAAAAGCTCCATAATAAAGCCACATTTTATTGCAGATCACAGTCCAGCAATCATTTATGTTATTTTGTGAGTATGTTAAGTATTATAGCAATTAAGAGCATGTTTTTCTATTGTTATACAATTTATTTGGGTGTTTTTAAGAGGGCAGGAAAGCATTAAATTTTTTTTCAGTTATTTTATATAGGAATATTGACTTGAAATAAGAGTAAATTGACATACGAGCTTGGTCCTGGAATGCATTATGCTCGTAGTTCAGGTATTACTCTAAACCAAAATTTGTGTTATGTTCTCTGGTGCTCTACTGCACAGCAGACGGTTCAAATAGCAATTAACTACTGTACAGATAAAGTATACATAATCAGAAAATAATTTTATAACAGTTTTTCATGGTAATACACTATACAGTACAGTATACTGTATACTGCTTTTCTCTATTTTCTTTTGGCAAAGTATAGTAAGGTTTAGAATTTTTGGGGTTTATTTTATTGTTTGTTTTTTTATTCTTGAACAATCTACTAAATGTTTCCAACTTAAGGGAAATGTTTTGCCAATTCATATAATGCTTATATCTCAATACTTGGGCCTTTTTCTCCTTATGGAAAACTTGTATACAAAAAGCAATGAATTTGCCTCTTGTTTTACAGGGCAATATTTGGCACAAATAAATGAAAAATATCTATCAATGAAAAGGTATTTTATCCTTGTTTTACTATGCTAACTTTATTTTTTCCAATTTTCAGTTCTTCCTTTTGACTTTTTCTTTGACATCTTTAACATCTTTGGACACCGTATATGCACTCTGTTAAAAAATGGCAACAATTCATATAAAAAAACAAAGAGTAACTTCACAGACACCAACAAAAGGAAAATTTTACCAAATGTGTTCAATAATAAATTTCTAGACTGGGACAGATCTGATTTGCAAAGGCCGAGGCACTTAGAGATGCAAGTCTATCACAAAGAAGAGTAATGCTAGAAAATATGAATTCTCAATGTTAGAGTATTGTTAACACTGAATAAAATACTAAAGACTTTACTTTCACTTGACTATCAATGAAAAAGATGCATAAGATATATTCTGGAATGCAAAAATATAGTAACAAACAAGATGTAAACTCAGAAATAAGGTTAACAGAGTGAAAAACACAGAATTTTATCCTTATTACTAGTTAAATCCAGTAATAAGTTCCAGCAACAGCATGATTAAAGTATAAAGATTAGAACAATAATGAAGCTATGACTAGAACAATGATGAAGCTATGCACAGCATAGGAGGAGTTCCTATCCCATCTCACTAGTTTAGCTCACCCTCATACACCATTGGTAAGCATTGGTATTTTAAAGAAATATTGGATGGTATCTTTTATCTACACTCAAAAGTTAAAAGAACTTGTAATACAGTACTGTATTTGGTTTAAAATTAATTTACATATGCATAGCTAACTATTAACGAAGAGAAATGGCACAGTTAACAACCATATTAACATTATGCACACTGAGATAAACAAAAGTATTCTTTAAAAATCAAGCTTATCGCAAGTTGAATGCATAGTTTGCAACAACTTGCATTTAATGATTTATAATAATATACTGTACAATCATTCCTTGAACATTAAAAGAAAAAAACATATAATATTGATAGGGTAGAAAACAAAGTTGGGCCAAACAAGAATGATGTGTACAATGTGCTTCTTATTTACCAAATTAGAAAGAAGTGTGTGAGTAGTGAGTAATGCTCTGTGTCATGTATGAAACATGAGAAAATTTATGATATGAACTAATACAAATCTAAGTGCGTGTGGAAGTTGTAAGGGGAAGATGGATATGCACGAGTATTGGGTTTAATATAAAAGTGAATCTCAGACATGCTGTTTCATGTGTATTTTTTTCAAGGATGAAGTGATATAAAAAAATTTGTGGATAGTGGCTACACGTGCACAACATGGGATAAGACAAGGGGTCATGGATAGTATGGACTGGCTGATGATTATAAATTTAAAGATAAATGGTCATGGTGGGAATAGCCACCGGACTGATGAAAGGGTTTCAAATGTTCAAAATAAGATTAAGTTGAAAGTGAATCAAGTGCTGGATTATAGTTTTGAAAGTTTAACAAAAATAAGAAAGGTGGAGGAAGGAATGTTGGCAAGAATGGAAAAATGAAGCCATTAATTTCTGAAAATGTTTACAAAACAACAAAATGAATGAGAATAAGATAAGCAAATCACATGGAAAAATTACCATAAGGTTGATCTCGGCAAAATCTTTGAGCTAAGTGTGAGCTAGAGCAAACTTTGGAAGCTAAAAAGGAATTTTTGAGTTGTCTCTGCTCTATGAGAAAGTTTGAGAGCTGATTCTCATCTTAATTTGTTAGACAGGAACACGATGTATTAAATTTCTTATTCCTGATCTAGATATCAATCTCTGGCACCATCATTCAATTAATTCATTATGCATGTTGCATAAGATTTTTCATAATTCTGATCATCCTTTACATACAGCTTCCCGGAGAGTTCCATCCAGTTCATAATACTAGGAATGCAGTTAATTCTAATTGTCAGGCCTCCATCATTAGGCTAAATACTACAAAGTATTCTAGAAGTTTTATTCCAGCTGTGACCTAGTTGTG
>NC_090739.1:73901079-73921079 GCF_036898095.1 Palaemon carinicauda
CCCTTACGATTTGGTAGTTCAATCACTGTGTGATATTTAGGGGGTAAATTCTGTGGCCCACCACCTGAAAAGAACAAATGGTATTAAATGGTTAATTGTTGTTCTGTTTGATTTTTTTTTTCATTTTAAAAGAAAATTATTGATGGAGAATAAAATTGTAGAACTGTATTTAGCCCTTTCCAGTAAAGAAAAAAGATTACAGTATTCTAATATACCTGAAATTAATTCTAGTGATGCTAAAGTACAATCTCTTTTACAGTAAATACTTACCAACTTCGATGTATTTTTGGTCAGGTTTTATCGCTGGATTAAGTGCCCTTGTTCGAGCCTCTTCAATTGATAAAAGTTTTGTAGGGGTTGATATTGCAAGAGACTTGGGTCGGGACTTCTTAGGAGTTCCTTCTACTCCATTGGTGGAATGATAAAATGTAGGAATTTTGTCGTTGAATATCAGATCAACATAACGCACAAGATACTCCGTTACTACAGCCTGAGTACCAACATCCTATTAATAAAAAGGACTCCTGTAAGATTTCTTTTAATCCAGTAATTGATTGTGAGATAACCACATGAATATGAGTTAAGAAAACTATGATGATCTGCAGTGAATAATGTGTTCAGTAGAAAATATAACACACAACATAAAAGACAAACCACAATAGACATGCTTTACAATATCAAATAAAAGCAATTAACCTCTTGAAAATATGTATATCTTAATTTACTGTTGATAATTTGCTGTTACTCATGTGACTTTAGTACAATAAGATAAAAATGCATAATGTACAGTGATTAAATAAATTCCTTCAAAGATCTGTAGGTATCTGTACAGAAAATATAAACAATAATTACATGCATGACTCACTAATTAGTGTACAGTAGAAATTTGATAAATCGAGAGAGTATGCTTAGTTCTTTCATTACTGTATTGTAATAAAAATCCAGAAAATTTATTACCATACAGAATACAACAAATATTTTTGTTACATATATAGAGATCCCGACATTACTTTGCAAATTTCATAATTTGACAGTGAATATGACATTAATAAAATATCAGTATTTGTTTTATAGCATCCTTTTTCACAAGAAGAGAGCAAGATCTTAACTTTAATTGCCATAAAATGTCAAAATAAAGATTGATTTTCTTTCACGAGCCACTTCAACACTTTTTTTTTTTTAAATGACTTTAGACTTTATCACACATGCTTAAGTCACCAAGATGCAATAGAGTATTCCTTATGCTTCACACTGGAGGAAGTGACAAAAGCTCTCAGTAGCTTTTCTTTGGCCAGTGTTACTTTACTTCCTGTTTCTAATTTTCAAACAATTTTTTCTGGTTTTCAGCAACCTAACCACCCAGTCTCTTAATACTTTGTTTTGCTCCTGTTTTCAAATTGCATAAAAACTAACCCATACAATCGTAAATTCATTATTGTACCTTACTGACCTTGCTAAATGTACTGTACTTTATGATAATAATATTTTTTTAGGGGGAGGAGCTGAAGTTAACCTTTTTACTGTACTTATACCCACTAATAACTACAAATACAACAAATATTTGCAAATGACTTGAATCACAACAGACTTAATTTGGATGACACTAATGAAACTTCTGACAGGTGATAGACAAAATTGAATTTTGGGTTGTGTAAACTTCTGTACTGTTGATATAGTGCTCTAACCAAGTTAAACAGTACTGCAAAGAGTTTAAGATAGAACTCTGCATACAGCATCTGCATATATCTTGACACACTGTTTCTTACTGGGACAAAAAGAAAATACTGTGTAACATGCAAAATATAACACATGAGACAGCTGCCTGACGCTTTCACAACTAAGGACTTCATACACAGGAAAATTATTCTCAAATGGATTTTATCACTATTAAGTTCATGAATAGTTTTTAGATATTCTGTTAGCTTCCATATATAAATGTACTAGTACATAACATCAAGATACATTCATTAAGAGTTTAATCTAATCATAAAATGGAACTCATTGCTTTTTGTCTTTATCTAAAAAAAATAAAAATGTATCAATTTTAATACTAATGAATTCATATCATATCACTTTAGCATATTATATTACTCCTGAGAATTCTAAAAAACACTTTAATAAAAAAAAAGTTTTTTAAGAATATTAGAATGCTTAATGAGAATTTGATCTCCCTTTTCAAATTACTACCAATTTGAATCTTGGAGAGTTTTGTTTTAATTTACTTAGTAAGATACCTACAGCTGGATGCATCGTCTTTATTATTGTAGAAATTATAATTTGCAAAACCACAAACATGAAACTAACATTCACAAATAACAGCAAATTAATGTTAACAAAATGTTGACTCCATTACACTGCACTAACATGCATAACAAAGGATCAATGTGAAATTGAAAAATTAGCCTGCCTATAGCAAAGTTAATGAAAAATTAAATAGTTAGGCAATCCAAATTCTCTGGTGCTTAAAAGATTAGTGAAATAAAAATATATTGTGCATTACCGCTCTAAAGTAGCCATGGCATTCTGAGGAACTATTGTAACATAAGGAAAGCTAAATTTCATGAAACAAAATACTTAAAATACCAAACTGACCTTTTTGGCTGCCTAATAAATGATTTGCATGTTGATTCAATTAGAGATCACAATCAGTGCATTCCCTTACACTAACATAACTGCATAGTGACTAAAAGCTCTTATACTGTACTGTCATTAGGCTTCAAAGATAACATAAAATTCTGATAGTCCAAGTAGTTGAAGACATTTAGAATAAGAGAGTTCAGTAACTAAAATCTTCAGATTTGATATAGTCACGGGCAAATAAAATAATACCAAGAAGATTTTACAGATATAAAAAATACCAAAATCATTAAGCTACGTTAACAGTATAATCATAATGATTTTTCCCACATCACACAACACTACTATAAAGTTTCTGGAAAGGAATACAATAAATATCAGTGAAAGTTTGAAGGTGAACTCACAAAGGAATGTTTTCTATAGGGTAACCACAATCTTAAAATGGACTTGTAAACACAGTGTAAAACACACGAATTATCTAGTTAGAAGTTCTGAAACAAATGGCTAAAAGATTCGCTATTACAACGTCCTAGAAAAAAGATGAAAAAATGGGTACAGATTAAATAACTATAGTGTGTTCAGTCATAAAATGAATTTCCACCCCACAAATAGTAAAAGAACATCATTACAATGATATGCCAGATAACTAAGCCCAAAACTAATCATTTAAACTAAGTTTTCATAACTATATCAATAATTTGTTTTGAACCAGTAACAATTACTTATAGGGAAAATATCTAAGAGCAAAGCTGTTGAATGTTATGAATTATGACAAGACCCCAAAAGGAATTCCAGATCTGCATTTCAACATATAAAACAAGACATTCTTTTAAATTTCCAAATGTTGAAAATACATTTATAAAAGGTTACCCTCATTGCCCTAAAATTTACTACACCTTTAGCTGCTCACTAGTAAATACTAGAAGCAAGTTTATGCTTTTATTGCATTCCTCTATCAAGTTTCCAAGCATTCCCTCTTTCTACTCAACTAACAGAAGCTTTCCTATATTTTACATCTTTAGCTTTTCCCCATTCAAGAACAAATCTATAAATGTATATGCATACTCCGGCTAAATTACTAAAATATTATAGTAATGATAACTGCAATATAGTGTGTTAAAGTTTTTATAATTGTTCTGTTTGTACAAACCACAGCTTTACACCTTTTAATAATCTTATACCCTGTACTCTGGTTCTGAAATGACCATCCATCAACACGAAGAAATGTAACAAAACATGATGATTATGATACTGCTACTTTAAACAGTAAGAGCCTACCACTTCATGTACCTTTCATGGCATTAGAAAATTTAAAAAATCTTGCAGTAACCCTTTGAAGAAAAAACTCTGTTCTTTTCAGCAATCATTTGGCCCAGGATGCATTACTTCAGCCAGTTTTTTCCCCATCCCCTACCTTTAATCTCTCTTAATTTATCTAAAAGTATATTACCTTAGTCTCATGTGCAGAACATTGCCACTGGGAAAATTGCAACTGGGAACATTGCCCATGTGGAAGTATTGCCACTGGGAAAATTTCTCTTGCGGGACATTGCTATTTTTTCAGATAATTAGCTAGTTTACTAGTTGACTGTTATTTACAGCCAGTTTTGTTGATGTTTCCATAATTAGAAATATGTGATCTTTCAAACTGCCATTATGTTTGATTGTTATAGAATGTAAACTAAACATCTACTGTATATAACTTTTCTATGTCTTTTGTTGATGTTTCTATTAGTCTTAGCATTGCTTACAGGTTTAACAGAAATCAGTTCTTCCTAAGACCCATAAAGGCACATATGATACATAGTGAATGTGGAAGTGATATGCTCATACATGAGCTCCAATACATGTATATCACAAGCATAGCACAAATAAGACTGGGATAATTACTTATTGGGAATGTACGTAAAGAGAGAAAAACATAGTAACTGCAAAGCAAGATTGCATTCGGAAGATGGTGATATTATAAAGTATGTTGGTGAGCACAACCACTCTATAATTAAGGATGTTGTCAAGGCTAAAATTTCTCAAACTACTAATTCTACAACATCTCATCAATCAAGTCGCGTATTAGTATCGCAGGCAGACACGGCTTTAGATGAAGCTACCCTTTCGCAGCTGTCTTCTGTGAGTACGATAAGTAAAATGTTCGAAAATGGAGACAAAAACATACCAATTTCCCAGCTGTTCCAATGTCACATACAGGATACGCTATACCAGAAGAATTTACTGTTCTTGATAACTATAAAAATGACCATGATCAATGAGTATATTTGAAGTCTATTGCATATAACATACACATTTTAATTAGATGTAAGGTCACTTTTTTAAATGTGCAATTCTTCAAAAAAAAATTTATTCAAATTTATCCAATGGTAGTGTAAAAGTTCACTAGTTTCTAATTATGGAAACAAACAAAACAGGCTGTAAATAACAGTTAACTAGTAAACTAGCTATTTATCTTAAAAAAAAAAAAGGCAATGTTTCCATGGCAATGCTCCCACATGGGCAATATTCCCAGTGGCAATGCTCCCATATGGGTAAATGTTCCCAGTGGCAATGGTCCTATTTTCAGTTATAAGTCAATAACAGTGTCTTTTGGACAGACCCATCAGTGTCTTAAAATGAGACTCATGAGCTTATTAAACTAATTTGATAAACGAATTAATGCTATTCCAGGCAATAAAAGATCCCTTTAGTAGAGGGACAAAACCCCTCAGTAGGGGACAAAATTCCTCACACCAACAACAATCATCATTGATGTCTGACTTAGAAAAAAAAGCATCGAAATTCAATCAAAGCAAAACATATGCACCAAAACATCTCAAGGGTTGTTCATCATAACACCTAAAGAAAAGCAACCATTCCCTTACAAACAAAGTAGACATCAGTTCTACAATCAAGACATCATCACCAAACAAGAAAGTACCAATCATATATCATTAGTGTTGCCAACACATTTAATGATTCCAGTTAAGGCTGCTGAAGTCCTTTTAGCTTATTATGTTTGATCATGAAGCTGATAGATTAGCCAAAAAAAAAATGGGAGACTAACCAACAAATAGAAAAAGACATTGAGGACCTCATACCCACTAAGAAAGTAAGAACCAAGTATGGGGTAGTGGCCCATAACAGACAATAACAATGACAAGTGAAAACAGGATGGAAATTCATGTGGATGCAGGTGTTAGAAATGAAGTATCACAGCTATCCTACAAGGGGTCATAACAGGGTCAAGAGAGCAGTGGTAGTAATGCAAAAATAAAAGACTGAAATCTCCCCTTGATGCTTGTTCAACTTTGTTAAATTATAAACATTTCTTGAAAAATGCAGAAGCAATTCAAGCATGAAAAAGAACAGAGTTATTGACTAAATTTTTAAGCTATGTTACACTAGGTAAGGAGAATTAAGTTGGATGATACATTTGGTAGAAGCAAAGGATAGAAATTAATTTCAATAGCCACACCCCAAACATATGTATGCTCAAAGGATATTCTAAAGGGCTTCACAAGATCGATCATGATTACAGTATAGTAATACCTTGTTTAGAAGAAATGCTTGCAATCAAATGTCTAATCCAAGCTACTAAAAAGAGATCTTACTCAGCAAAATTGATTAAACAGTTTGTAATAAAGAAAGATAAGCTCTGTAGGCTGCACAACAGACACACCATGCATCCCTCTCTAGTAGGATCAATTAGAGGCTGGAAACTAGATTCGAGGTTGTGTTATACAGTACTTATCTATTACAATAAGTACTACTTTCCAGAAATTAGGGAAAAAAATAATAGCTCTCTTATTAATTGGGACAAATTTTGGGTTTAAGGTTCCTTGGAAACTTTTCTTTCAGAAAGTAGACTGGGAACAAACAAAGTATAAAGGTGAAAGATTTTAGGTTTTGGTGAAATACAGTATGTTGAAATGAGGTGGGTGAATATGAAATTGGGTTCGTATGAGGAACTTTCCGAGAGACCTGTTAAGAGACTAAGGTTGTGTACTAACCACTAATGTTGAGTCACTTTGGAGAAATCAGTATCACTATATTTGAAGGTTTTTGATTTGTCTATCACAGATCTTAAAACACTAGAACAGCCCCAAAATAGCAACAAATCATAAAGTGAAAACATAATAGGGTTTAACTTCATGTCCTGATGTGGGAATGTACTAAGATATGCAATGAAAACTGGAATACAGTAATCGAGTTGCAGAGATATCAATACCCTATTTTTTTCTAATTTCTTAGGCTGCCAGACTGTCAGACTTAAACAGGCTGGTTTAATTTCCTTATTATGAGTATTTTTCAAAAGCCTTTGGTCATTATGCCTATGTCTGAGAGGTGGGGTACGCAAGCCCATTAAAGAAGCATTAATGAAAAAGATAAAAATTGTGTAAAGGCTAGAGAGAAGTAAACTGGATGAGATTGCTGCCCTTTAGTCATCAATGTCAATTCATGCACTTGGAAACCTGACCTCTCCATGTCTTGAAGAATGGTTAAAATTCATTGCAGGAAAAGTTGCTCTAAACAACCATCATTCAACATCTACCTTTGAGACTACTTTGTCTAGCTGATAGAGAATATCCAGCAGAGCTTACCACTACAAGTACTGTATTTAATTGCTAAATATTTTTTCCTACAAGTTAGTTGGCAATAGACCCAAAATTGTTTATTCTCTTTTGGGAAGGGCAAACTAACATGGAAACAGGGCTGATATGCATTTTATGGTCTGCTAGTGGGGAACAAATACAATTTCATCAACAATGACAGGGAGGAGTACAGTATAAATTTGAAGAAACACCATGAAACACATGAGAGAGAGAGAGCTGGTCACAAACATTGGTGAAGCTTAGGGAAAATTATGATGAGAGATAAGTGAGCACGCAAGCATTTGTTTACAGAACTTGGCAGGAGATTTATACAGTATTGGCATGAATAGCATCGAGTTATAAGGATTTTATATAAACAAAATAGGGATTTTTTTCCAACATCCAAAGTACCCTGATCATCATGTTTTTGACAAAATGTGTTTATGGTTGTCCACTTCCAATGAGAGTATGGCTATTTCAGACAATGGTTTGTTTGGTAACTCGACTATTGAAAAAAGTTTAAAAAGAATATCAGCTTATTTGCAAATGATTAAAAGATGAACTTCATCAAGATGTTGGAATATGCAACTGATTAAAAAAAAAGAAATATTGTCTAGTTTCTTTATGCCGAGGGTTACTCCTTAATCTTTAATCCATTCTATCTTCACTGCTTTCAAAATCTTAGTAACCAATATTCTTATGAGCAGATGTAAGAAACTATCACATTGTGCTTTCCTATTAAAAAAAAAATAAAATCATCCTAACATTTCTTGCGGTGACCCCAACTGCCTGAAAAAAATAAATTCCCTTTACATTTTACCTCTACCATACCATGAGAACACACTAGCCTACTATACTTACTGCTCCTAAATTAATAGTTCAATCAAAGTTCATCAAATTCTAATTAGTATTCAAGTAAATTAATACTAAAATGTGTTTCCTTAACTCACCTGAAGGGCAGCAACTCCACCATTATCTAAATCTTTTGAACGTAACAAATTTGGTGCCCAAACAATGGCAATATTTTTTGGAGTCATGCCAGTGTCACAGCTATGAGAAGCTATCCTTGCAAGATGTTGCACTAAATATTCAAGTGTTCTGCAATAAAAACAACTTTGGTCAGTACTGTATGCAGTTTCTTCCGAGTACCTATACCAAAATAATTAAAACACTTGTTTTTCAAAGCTTAACATATAATGTTTACCAATAATTAACCTTTCAATGAGGAATTATTTGCCTTCAAGTGACTATATGCAATATTTTGCATATTGTGTCAAAATATGCTATGTAGTCCAACTAATATAATGACAAGTATTACCAGAAATTTTTGAGATTTAAATGAACAAATTAACTAAAATTTAATGCTAAAAGCATCAAGGTACATATTATAGTGAAAATATCTCTAACAAATTACAACAAAAATCCTCTCTAGTAGACATTGTAAAAATTGGTAATTTATAAATGTTTATCAATTATTTTGGTATACTGTCTCCCTATATCATGATCTTGATAAAACAATTTGTAGTTTTTGGGTAATGAGATTATCCTCACTGATTGTATTCATTATAACAAGAAATATGTTGCTAAAAATAAACACAGTGACTATTATTAAAACACTACAAGGTCATCCTTTTTTTCTTAATTTTTTTTTTTAAATAAAAGCAGAATGTTTTTTAATTTCTAAAGCTTTGAGGCAAAGAAATCAAATAGTACAGTACTTTGATCTAGTGAAGATTTCCCCATTGGTATTTCTCTTAAAATTCTTTATTACTTTTCCCAGTCTGATTAGATTGTACAAGTTAATTCAGACTTGTGAATTGATTGGAGTTTTCATTAGAATCCTCAACAATATAAATTTCACAGATTCTTAAGCCTGATATAAGTTTGTAATGACTGTACTTAACTTTAAAGTGGAACATTCTTAGTTTATACTTTTCAAAACAGTACAATGCAACTCAAGTTAGCCCTTGAAAATTATAAAATCCTTTGCTAGACTTTCATCTTATCAACAGTATATAACATTGAAACACAATATGTTAGCCTACAAACTCCACATTCTATATACCATAAACAATATTTATTATGCACATTCTAAATTGCAAATACACTAGGAAAACTTCAGCAGACAAGTCTTCAACTTTATTAACTAAACATTATTATACACTGACCTGTAATGAGGGGGTGGTAACTGTTGAACAACATCCCTTAAATACAGCAATCTGACATCTTCATCTTGCATTACAGCTGCAACAAATTTCTCATACAGCTGATAAGTCAGCAAGGGATTCGGCAGTTCTCGGAAATACATTTTTAATACAGAAGAGACACAATGGATATCCTGCAGTATATTCTCATCGCCATATAAATCGGGTATCCTGTCTTCGTCAAATGCATTTCTGTAAAATTTACTTCCATAATTTCGGACATCGTATAACAAAATTTTTCAAATTAATCTGTAATCTTTGCTGTGAATTATTTTGCAAGCAAACTATAAGCAGAAATCATAGGTGGTATAAAAAAAGAGTTATAAGTAATTTGTTATATAATATACAGTACAGCTCAAAATTTACCACTACTCAAAATAAAACAAAGAATCCTAAGTTATACCTTATTCTAAAAAATAAAAAACTTATTTACCGAAGTTTTTGTATATTGGAAGTGATGCCTGAAAGTCTGTATATTCCATCTACAACACCATGACCTTCCAAAAATTCTGAGCAACATCTTAGCACCATTGGGATTTCATGTCCAGAATTCAGTAGATGCTCTCCCAAGTCACAGCCAAATACTCTCTCTCGAAGAATCCCAGATTGTTTCAATTTTCGTCGGGATGGCCGAGATAGAATAAAGCTCCTGTAAATGGTGATAAGATGTTTAGATGAAAAATTCAGCAGCATTCAGTAAAGGAAAAATATGTTTACAAATTTTAGATTTATAGCTAAATACTCAATCACTCTAATCATAGCTTGGGCTATGATTAGAGAATCTGCAGAACGGTGAAGGTGAGAAAGTGGTTGGAAAATAATACCATACAAGTAAAATATTGTATGCAAATGTATGATATAGTGTAATTGTTCATACAATTGAATAGCTTTCCATCACGAATAATACTTTTCAACAGTAAGATTCTATGTCAACAAAATATAGTGGGTCCCTTAAGATACCAAAAAGTTCCTATTTCCTCCAAGTTTGATTAAAATTAGGGCTTCCTTTTAAAAACAGAAAGCAATTAAACCACAAAACTTTGTTGGTAAAACTGTGAATGTTAATTTGAGAGATTTGTAAATACATATTACTGTACGTCTTATATTCCATGGAAAAAGAAAATGATAATGTACACACTGAAATATGAATTAAATCTCTCTCTCAAACTGCCAGACACAACAAAAAGAACTGGAAACTATGGTAAACAGGAACAGGTACAGAAGCCAGCTACAGGAGTAAGCTGACACAAAGAAGTTCTGACAGCTGAGTTGGGAAGGTAATTGTGTTAAAACTCTTTAGCACCATGATGAAAAAAAAATTTAAACAATGCTGTAGAGATAAAAAACTACATTAACAATACACAAGTTATGTCTATCAAAGCATGTAATGAACAGATACTGAAGGGAAGAAATGGTAACAAACTCTGAAAGCAAGAAGTGACACCAAGGTGTAACCTTTCAAGTTTAATCATGGACAGCCTTAAGATTTTTCTACAAAGTACTTGATAATAGAAAAAATTTGTTTTTGGATGAATGTTCACATACTGCAAGGATTAAGATTTACTTAACATGATATTCAGTAATGTTTATGCATGCAATAGAATATGAGTGCTCTGACTGAGTGATCTACTCTAACAATTATCGTTGCATGGTACTGCAGTTGGCTTGTTAAATAAATGTGTTTAATCTTACAGAAGAATAAAAAAAAAGTTTAAGCAGATTCAGATGTTGAACAGAAGGGGACAAGAGATATATTTCTACATAATGTAACATAGGGAAACTATCAGGGGACTCCATTAATTCCCGAATCAGAATTCCAAATACAGTATAAGATTGATTGATTTAAAGTTTATTGTCCAAATATAAGAAACTGGAAATAACTTCAAGATATCCCCTAAATAGCACAGTTGTGAATAGAGCGCTACCAATGCAGCAAACAAGTACTCTGTACTAAAGTCATCTGAAATATACAAGTTGCCAGTTCATGTGACAGGCACTTTCTCCTGTTGAGGAATTTGCACAATTTGTTCTAAGCACAGTATGCTATCAGTTGTATGTTACAAAGGCTTTGTATCTTGGTGAAAGCATGAAGGTGTTAACCCCCATCAAAGTTTAACATTGGGAATTACAAACAAATTAAAAGAAGATTATTTCACCTGAAAAAGGCAATAAGTTTGCCATGTTTTCTGAGAACTGGCTTCATTGGGGCTTGAGCACCAGAGTGAAGGGTGTGATGTTGATGTCCTGCAGCTATTGCAGGCTGGGTCCTCGCTGGCGGAAGAGTTAAAGTTTGGGGCTGGATTGTCTGTGGGACCTGAAAGACAAAGATCCTCATATGAATTAATGGCCGGGAAAACACTACCAGTAAATATAATCATCCGTTTCCATAACAAAAGTTATGGCATTTTATGAATAAAAAAAAAAAAAAAAAAAAATTCTTCACTATACAGGCTTCCTTCCCAACAGTTTTTTTTTTTTTTTTTTAAACATTTGACTAATACTTGAATGGGAGATCAAAAGACAATATGGAAAATTAAAATTCTGAAGATGAACTCTCTCCTCTCTTTGATAAATAGACAAGGCATCATTATGAACCTGAACCCCTTAATTATGCAAAATACAAGATTCTAATCTGACAGAGAGAGAGAGAGAGAGAGAGAGGAGAGAGAGAGAGAGAGAGAGAGAGAGAGAGAGAGAGAGAGAGAGAGAGAGATATCTTACCTTATCGCCAATGACCTGGACACACTCGCATGGGAAGAAGCCCACCTGGAAACCTCTTTTACCCCTCCACCATATTGACTCCTCAGGAGGTGGCATGTCGATCACACTTATCATGTCGCCCACCTTTAAGAGAAAAAAAAATAAAATTTTATGTTTATGCCCTTCTGATTAACCATACCAATAATTTTGACTTCCGATAACATGTTACAATATGATCCTATTATAAATTATTCATAAATATTGTAATGTGAAAAAATATATTTACTGGATACGTTGGGTGCCAGCATAGTAGGGGCAGTTACGAATATGTGATGTGCATAGATCTAAGATGCACTGTCAAGCTTAGATCCCACAGAAATCAGATATGATTAAGTGAACTTAAATCTACAGACCACACATGAGGCAGAACCTTACGGTACACTTTCAAGTAAATATGTTTGTCTTTAATTAATTTAATTGCTTTCCAAGACTTTTATTCCTTTAAGATTCACCCTCATTAATAATAAACTCCTGAGCATCATCCAGAAATGCTATGAACTTTTTATAGAAGCCTCTAAAGCCGCATTTTCCTAGATAAACTAAATATAAGGCTGTGGAAGGCTATGGTACAGAAGCTACGGTACAAGTCAGTGTTGGAAGCAACAAATGTTTGCATCAGATATAAACAAGAAACCACGAAACAAAGTTCCAACTACAGTACTTAAATTAAGCAAAACATAATTCTAAGGAGTAACAGCTACGAGACAACTACGGTCCCACATCCAAGTGTAAATTACCTTGGGGTATAGTTGTCACATAGAGAGGTGTTGATACGAAAAAGGAACTTTGAAGCTACTTCAGTAATTAAGCTTAGACAAAAACGATAATTACAGGATATGAAATGCCCTAAAGATACGAATATAAGCGGAAATGAAGGAGGGGGGAGGTAGACTAGGAACAAATGGTAGTAACAATCTTATTGGGAGGCAAGAAGCTTATTTCCCCGTTATATTTATCATCACAGACATTTCAAACACGTGGATAATTGGAACAGTCAAAGATATAGAAACATTTCCAGTCATTTAACGCCTTATTCATCTATAGTTTGTAAGTCAACACAAAATAATTTAGATAAAAAGTAGCTTTGGTAATTCAAATTATATCATTACCGCCACAAAGGTTGAAAAGAAGCCAATTTGCTACTCGATTTAAATTAGTTCCTTAGAAATATCCGCCGAACTTGAGCATTAGCATCTATCTTAAATGGCCATAACCGAACCATTTCAAAATGTATCAAAGCTCGTCCTTAGCATTTTTAGCCGTTGATCAAACATATTCAGTTTAATAATATAGAAGGGAAAACCAGGAAAATATGAAAGAATTGCTCGTAGCTTATCGCAGCAAAACGCTTTGGAAAATTTACATAAAAAAGGTACAGATTCTTTAGATAATTCCAAATTAGTAACAATGCGAGCTACAACATTTTCTGAAATATTACAACACAGCTGGATGAAAATGCAAAAATGCATTGGTGAAGAAATAATCGAGCCGATTTCAATTTCTTGGCGGTTGTCATTTACCTCAGAATCCAGAAAGCCAGTCACGGATTTAACACGGCTTTTTCGTGACTGTTGTCTTTCATGTTCTTTTCTTCGGTAAAGTAGGTTTTACTCTTGAAGGTTAAAATATTTCAAACGATAAACCCCCCCCCCCCCCGCCCAAAAAAAAAAAAATAGGTCTGATAGACAATATACAATAATTGATTTCTCTTTAACTAAGAATTAAAGTTGTATTCTCCAAGCAAATACAAATTCTTAAACCAAAAGATGTTTGAAAATCTGGAAGGATGACAAAAGCTATCGCAAGAATTCCCATTTATCATTTTTGTTTTCAGTGAGGAGGATGACAAAAGCTATCGCAAGAATTCCCATTTATCATTTTTGTTTTCAGTGAGGAGGATGACAAAAGCTATCGCAAGAATTCCCATTTAACATTTTTGTTTTCAGTGAGGAGGATGACAAAAGCTATCGCAAGAATTCCCATTTATCATTTTTGTTTTCAGTGAGGAGGATGACAAAAGCTATCGCAAGAATTCCCATTTATCATTTTTGTTTTCAGTGAGGAGGATGACAAAAGCTATCGCAAGAATTCCCATTTAACATTTTTGTTTTCAGTGAGGAGGATGACAAAAGCTATCGCAAGAATTCCCATTTATCATTTTTGTTTTCAGTGAGGAGGATGACAAAAGCTATCGCAAGAATTCCCATTTATCATTTTTGTTTTCAGTGAGGAGGATGACAAAAGCTATCGCAAGAATTCCCATTTAACATTTTTGTTTTCAGTGAGGAGCCTTATTGGGTGGATACCCATACATTGTCTCATAACTATGACAATCTTGCAAAACAAATGAGAGGAAATTTTGAGCAGCCCCAAACGACACTACTTTGCTATAAACTCATTACATTACACCGGTTTTCTATCTCGACCAAGTTATTTTAGTAAGCAATGTTCTGGTTAAACAGCCATCGCAAGTGTAGTGTGACAAATAAAAGACTACGTTAACAATTCTAGTATCTTAAAACTCTACAGTAAAGCTTCTGATGAGGCAATCTTGAAACTTTCATACACTTATCAGTAACTAGAATTTACACAATTGCATTCTACGTCACGTTACGTACATCCTAATTTAAACATGGCTGCAATTTCAGACTGATTGACATATATTTTAGCACTGCACTTTCCTCCACTGACTACAGGAAGTCTTCTAGTGATTTTCGCTGCCTAATTGTGATGTATTGCTGATTGTAACAGGCCCAATGTTTTATTATTTTAAATGATCACAAGAATCTCTAGACTTTAGGTGTTGTACCTTATATAGTGTATCTTGATTTTTTTCAGTTATTTCTATTTCAATTATTTAAAATTAATCTAGATGAGAGAGAGAGAGAGAGAGAGAGAGAGAGAGAGAGAGAGAGAGACTTAACAGTTATTCGGAATACTTTGCAAAATTTGATCTTTTTTTTTGTAGCACTTAAAAATAAGCTACTTGATGCTATACTGCTTGCAATACTTCGTAAACCTACTGGTATAATGATGAGGTCATGAGGATATTAGTGATTAAGTTTTATATTTTTGGTTCTACCATTGTAAAACTATTACGGTTCTCTTTGTAAGTAACCAACATCATTAAAGGAACTTTAAATACTACACAAAGTTTCAAGTCCTTCTGGTGTTCCACTTTCTCTACAATCTTAATTATGATTAAGACCGTAGCTGGTAAGCCTTTCGCTTAGGCATTTTTTATACAAAATTCCAACAAATAAATTTTACTCTCATCTTCGATACTTGTCACTTTGAGTTAGCTGGTCTCTTTAAACCCATGTGCCTTAGTTTTTTTTTTTTTTTAAACGTCAGTCTTCTCGAGTCTTATCTATGTTGATGACTGTCATGGACCTTTAAAATACGATGTAATACTACCCCAAAGAGCTAAGATAATCCGGAGTCAAATTCAATCATTCAATTCACTGCCATTATATTTCCTATTCCAGTGATGACATCTGGAATAGTCAGTCAAATACCTTTATCAAGCTGCGGATATGATTGATGTATTTGACATAAATAGCCCGACGCGAGAGCCTGTGAGTATTCAGCACTAGTGCAACTGGGGGAAACCCCAGTTGTTACACTATGAAGTAGAAGTTAGATGATGTTGGACAGCAAAAGGGAAGAAAGGAAGCGGGGACGAAAGTCATGTAAAAGGATACAAAGCAATTACAGATAGTACCGAATGAACGCCGTATAAACCCTTTTCTCCCCAAGGTTGTGGCTTGGTTGCTAATAATAATAATAACAACAATAACAATAACAACAATAATAACAAATAACAATAACAATAACAATAATAATAATAATAATAATAATAGCCAAAAAGCAATGGCGGCACTACTCCCTTTAGGATGATCAAACTATGGTCTAATTAAAAGAATAAAAAAGATAAAGGAGAAAAGTGGAGAGAAACCCCGAAGGCAGTAACAGGACAATTCGAGAAATATGGCAGTCCAAAAACGAAAATACAATTAGAAGATTAATTGATTTTCACAGAAAATGTGTGAAGCGTTGAATGACAGGAAGATGGTCTCCTTTCAACTCTACAGTGGCAGTGACCGATATATTAACCTACAGAAAATACACAGCGAGGTCGTTAAGAATGTCGTTATGGATCTGACTTACGATGGGTGATTTAATACCTCATTCGAAGACAATGAAAACAAACCTCAAATAATCAAATATAAGAGGAACATTAAAATCAAGAAAGCGAAGAGGGACATGTGCGCTGGATTTAAGAAATGGAACAATAAAATGAACACCTATACTTTTGTAGTAGCACATTTAGCAAGTTGAATTATGCCACCTTTTCAGGAAATGTTTAAAGTTGCCCGAATAGAAGGTTTACCCAATATAAATTTCTTTTTCCATATTCATGAGCAGCTTACATGTTATTTAAATAATTCTAATAACCGTTGTTTGATGAAACCCAAACAGGAGGCTGGGTTGAACTACAGAGAAAGTTATATACTTTCAAATGGTGCATATTTACATAATAAACATATGATGCACAACAAACAAACAGCCTCTATATGCAAACAAAATCTCTGCACAGCTCATCTACCCGAGATTTATAATTCATTCATACATTAAAAAAAAAAAAAAAAAACACCACCATTGTACAAGCTGAGACAATGAAAATTAATCATATTAGTATTCCAGATTTTTAAAAAATAGTAACTTTGAAAAACGCATGAATAGTAGACGCATGGTGAATTGATTGATAGATCGTCAAGATACAATGGCTACAAAAGATACGCAAAACTAGAATTCCTTTCGCCATGAAGATTCGCTTTCGATAGAAATGTCAAAGTAATTCGAAAATCAATCTTTGAAAGAAAACGAACAGTTCTTAGAGAGAGAGAGAGAGAGAGAGAGAGAGAGAGAGAGAGAGAGAGAGAGAGAGAGAGAGAGAAACGTTATTAGGTTCATCATGCTGTTAATGACCATTTGTATGATAGGTGTGTTAGAATTCCAATTAAATTAACAAATATTCTGAATCAAATCATATATTGTATTAAAGATTTATAGACCTTCTTCAGTGTCAGGTTGAAGATAGTACGAATCATTTACCAATAAATCGGTGAAGTTTAATTTGTCTTATCTTCATGAATAAACAAACGAATAACTTACGAAAAAAAATAAAATGTTCAATAATTCGTTTACAACTGAAATATGAGGTCAATTAGCTGAAAACAATTATTGATACCGTACATAGTAAGTTAAATGTAAACAATATAAAACGTAGGCAATTTTAAGAAAAATAGCTTTTTAGATTTAAGTAAAAAAAAAAAATCACAAAATTTCCTTTTCGGTTAAGCATGACTCGATTTCATCCTATATCTACAGTATATAGAATTAAGGAGAAATTTCAAATCTACTTTCCCTTTTCATAGGAATTCTCACTGATTCTATTATTCATAAAGGACAAAAAGGCGTAACAACTTCATAAATGGCTAATTTATGTATTTATAAAACAAGTCACTACACTCCAATAGTAACACACCTACATGGCATGGGGTAAAACAATACCAAATCATTTTGCAACAAAATCCAAACCTTTCTAATGTGTAATAAGCATTATCCCATGGTGTTATCTAACCCAATAGCAGTGTACCCTAAGTTTTACACCAATAGGAATGGGATTTGCGGCTGGTTATCAAGGCAGGCTGAAGGCCTAATAGGTCCAGGTTAGTCCACATATAAGGAAGTAAATAATGGTCCACTCGTATCTGGAGTCCCCCTCCTTCCATCTCTCTCGCACAACCCAACAGCTGACTCATTCGGGCTGCTTTGTACCCTGCCCTCCCTCTCTCCCTCAACCCGACAACACACACCTTTCTCTGACTCTCTTCTACCTAACCTTGTGATCCCTGTACTTAATCCTGAAAAATTTCTCTTACTTTGCACACGCGAACAAATACACAATATATATATATATATATATATATATATATATATATATATATATATATATATATTCTACATGTGTATAGGTATGTATATACATATGTACATATATTATTACTAGCTAAACTAATACCCCGATTGGCAAAGCAGAATGCTAAGAGCCCAAGGGCTCCAACAGGGAAAGCAGCCCAGTAACGAAAGAAAATAAAGAAACAGCACATCAACTATAAGAAATGAGTAAAAAATGTACTGTATAAAACTTTATGATCAAGTAACAACGTTAAAACAGATCAGTCATAGATAAATTATAGAACAAGAATTATGTCAACTTGTTCAACAAAATCGAATTTACAAAAAATTTGAACTGCTGAAGTTCCACAGATTACACCGCCAGAAGAAAAATCATTCTACAACCTGGTCAAAGCTAAAACAAATCTAAAATACGGTGTAATTTTGTGCAATATGATGAAGAAGGCATAATTTAGAATTAACCGCATACCTACCACTGTGCCTGAAAACTTTAAATCAATCAATCAATCTGAATTAGGAAAAATCTTATGCAACATGCATGAACTAAATAAACGACAGTGCCAAAGATTAATATCAAGATCAGGAATACAGAATTCAATATAATGCAGGATTCTACCTAACAAATTAATATGAGTCAGCCGCTGAAGGACCAGACAGGAGTACGATACTTTAAACAAGGTAGAATGAAAGAATTAAAAAAATTCTTCAGGATAGATTCATCTGTGCAAATCTTGAAAGAATATCTCAATGAGTCAAGTTTAGTGCAATTGAAAAAACCGAATGAGCTTCCCAAAAGTAAATTTGCAATCAAGAATAACATCTACAATTTTAAATTAATTTCATATAGACAATGTCAATACAATTATCTGGATGTAGAGGAGCTATTATCCATGACATACTTACTATCATACTTTCAAGTTTTGTTAGGGTCCAACTCCATTCCCCATAATTTGCAACAGGCACTCATTTTAGCTAAATCTCCAGGAAGGGATTCAACAACCAAAAGTCTACATTCACTAGTTGGAATTGATGCAAAAATAATATGCATTTCTCCGAGCTAGTTTTCTCAACCAAACCACATGTCTTGCGTATGTAGTATGAAAACTAATGGGCCCATAACATTAACCTGAGGGACACCAGTCATAACATTCCTATTGTCACTATGGCACCCATCAACTCCTCTCTAAAATTTATTACTTAAAAATTCAATAATGACATTACGAAAACACCCAACTGGTTCCATCTATTCAAGTTTCAAATCAAGGACCTCATGATTAACACTGTCAAAGGCAGCACTAAAATCAAGGACAATAAGGACGATCATTCGATCTGCCGAACCAAAATCGAGGGATTTCTGTACAGCGTCGAAAATTCTATGAAGGGCATCACATGCTCCAAGTCTTCTTCACACCTATTAAAACGTTTTACCAAAATACGTTCAAACTCTATTATCATCTTTAAATAATAATAGAGCAAACACAAAAGTTATTCTAGTCACGTGATTCCCATATGGCACACATGCAGTGAGCACGCTATGTTCATATAGTTTCTACCACATTTTTGGCACATTTTGAAGAAAAGGTAACTGCATTCTTCTCTAGATAGGTTCCTTGTCAAAAATGAAAGTAATAGTGTGTAAGAAAAGATGATCAAGTGTCCACAAAGTGTAAATGAAGTGATTCAGTTAGTGATTGTGAATATCGTTTGAGAGAACAATCGAAATGTTCCACTCCTCCTCCTCCTCCTTCATCTACCTCACGACAGCCATGACTCCACTCAAAGGTAAAGCAGAAGTTAGTTTCTCAATATTTCTCTTTTTATAGTAAATTATTAATCTAGGGGTTATAGTTTGTTCACTAAATTCCATTACATACATTTAAAAGTGAGTGTG
>NC_090739.1:73926079-73956079 GCF_036898095.1 Palaemon carinicauda
ACAAGGAGGATCAAAACAAGCACACTAGGGGTTTAGGTCTAATCCTGCTCCCTCGGACTTGCGTCCCAATTATATTCTCCTTTATATATTTCAACCCCTCTCTTTCCCTATGGATAAAATAACCATTCCTAAAGACACTTCAATTTGCCCCAAACCTAAAATGCAATACTTTGGGTTACGCCCTTTCAACACTTCTTTTTTTTATATATAAAACGCATCTTGCATTAAACAACCCTTTCTGGTTTCGACATTTTGTGTCCTGAGAGAAATTAAACTCTTTAAATCATGTCTTAATTAACATAGAATTTGCCTTCAAATGTTAATAAATCATTCCCTGTTATCTAGTGAAAAATTGTCAAGGTGTTTGCATTTTACCGTTTTTCAAAATTTTATGTGCTGGTGCAAAGAAAAATAAAGTTCCAAATATGGTTAAATTACATAAAAATTATTTGTCACCCTGAAAGACACTGGCTACGGTAAATACTGTGTATTCAATAACATTCTAGGGGTATATCTCAGATTCCTACACACCTCTTTGTTCCTTTTACTCTCATACCCCTTCCTTCATAACTAAGTCTCCCCCAACCATTCATTGTATTTTTCTAAATTTTTAGATTTACATAGCAATGTTACGGCCCCTTAATTCTTGCAATCTTCAGTCTATCCTCATACAAATGAAGCACTATTTCTACAGCTGTCTTTAAATATTTTCGTTTACTTAATGGATTTTACGTCCTCGACAATCCTTCCCAAAAAACCATTATCAGATGCGCGTTGACTATCACAGACACAATCTTCCAAGAAGTTGAAAAAAAAAACACCTGTTGCATTCTCTTAAAACAGTATTTCACCATTGGCATTTCTTATTCAGTATATTTGATCATTAATCTTCTATTGTTCTAGTTCCCCCCCACCCGCACACAGGCAACCTCTACGCTACCATAAAGCGTCCCATTCTCAAAAAAGTCAGCTTTCCCCAATATGCAACTTTTTTCAATATTAGTTTTTCTTATTCAATTGTCTTAGTGACCTCAACAACCTTCCAAATAAGCTATATAAATAAAAATACTATCTTCTCTTTTTATCACAACCATACACAATCAAACATATGTCTGTAATTATGAATATAATACATAAACACACAAACACACACACACATATATATATATACACATACACACACACGAGTGTGTACGCGCCCACGCGCGTGTGAACTGTTAAGTTTTAAGCACGAACGAACGTAGCTAATCGAAGTTTGCCAACCTTTACCTCAAACCCATTTAGCTCCCTTACAGTAGTACGCAGACGTAACAAGCATTCAACCAGCTAATATTAGAGTCTAAAAGAACAACGCCCTTTTACTACACAATCAAGTGGGCAGTGAAGTTAATAGTGTTCAAGAACAATGATTATTATCAAAACGATGAAACCCGGGTTATGCTTATGAAAATTTGTAGATGCTAGCGAGAACAATTATACAGAAGAACCAGTTACAACTATTTCTAAATAAAAGTTTAACCTATTCTTAAAGAAATAAAAACCTTCTCACCTGAGCAAAACACGCACATCAATATCAAGTCTCAAGCGAGATATAATCCATTTTTTTTACGAATTAACAGCCGTATAGCGGAAGCTTTTTCTTCTTTTAAATTTAACCGTAATATTTCAGTATTTTTTTTTCTTATACCTCATAATAATAATAATCATAATTTTTATTATCATCATAAAACAATAATGTCTATCACCACCATCATTATCGATGTAACCAATCCAAAATTACTTTTTTATGGCACGATACATAATGTCATATACAGTATTTCCAAGGTCTTCAACAGCACTGCTGTGAATTTACTATACTGATTGGGAAGGGGAGCGGATTAATTTTCGGCGGCTCAGCAGCAGCTGAATCGGCAGTGCCTCTTTAAAATCTTTCATAAAACTCTAAGGCGAACGAGTTTTCCAGTTCTTG
Source organism: Palaemon carinicauda (assembly GCF_036898095.1). Lineage (NCBI taxonomy): Eukaryota > Metazoa > Arthropoda > Malacostraca > Decapoda > Palaemonidae > Palaemon > Palaemon carinicauda. The sequence continues at coordinate 73,928,049 of NC_090739.1, forward strand.
GAAAAGATGGCTGGGGCTCCAGATTTGGCAGGGGTAGTAGCACTGTCCACAATCTATGGATTTGAGGCTGTTGAGTTTGCAATCTTGAGTTACCGACACTGAAATTGCGTTGAATGGCAGAAGCAGCAGTCGCAGAAGGAAATCAAGAATTAGCAAGCACTAACCCCTAGGGAATGACTACCCTCTTAAAAACATTCGAATAACTATACATTGTTAGTTGCGTAGCTCTCAGTTTTATGTAACACCGATATCGAAACTTGTAGCCCTTACCAGTTTGGGGCCATTCCACAGCACTGAAATGGTCTTATCGTTTGAGGTTACAATAACGGAATGAAATGAGAAGTCTCTAGCTTTCCTGTCGGGGATGTTCCATTCAATTTACAAAGCAACGAAATTCTGACGACTATGAACAAGTATTCCTAAATTTCTTAAGACTAAAAAGATATGCCGCTTCAGACCACCGCCAAATTATATTTAATAAAATCAAAGGCAGACGAGAATGAACAGAAATGGGTCTTAAATAGGTCAGTGAAGCAAACGGCTACTCAATGCTGCCAAGGACGTCGATATTTCCAGAGGCATCTATGAAAAGCAGAGACGAAACAATACAGCCTCAGATAACAGACGCCAAGAGAAACTAGACTACAATATGACTTGCAATTACAATATTCTCGCTTTCCTTCTTACCTTCGGCTAGTTTCCTCCGCCACTCCCACAATATCTCAAGTGAATTGGTATGTCGGCTGTCACGAAGTATTATAGAGTTTGGTATTCAATTGACAACACACGAGAGAGAGAGAGAGAGAGAGAGAGAGAGAGAGAGAGAGAGAGAGAGAGAGAGAGAGAAGGCTCGAAATAAGTTAAGTAAAATGAACCTTTCCTTTTTTTTTATTCAGTAATTCCACAGACAGAATTAATAAAATTAAAAGACTATAAATAAAAACAAAGGATTTCATTAAGCTGTTCGATACCCTACATAACGATAAAATTTAGTCTAATCTGTATACCATTCAAGGACTAGGAAAAGTTTCCTTAAGCCTGGTGAAAAGTTCCATTGTTAAGAAGGTTAAAGTTGCCCTCCTCGGAAAACAAAAAGACCCTTCTCTCATTCGGGAAGAGAGAGAGAGAGAGAGAGAGAGAGAGAGAGAGAGAGAGAGAGAGAGAGAGAGAGAGAGAGAGAGAGAGAGAGAGAGGCTGTTACCAGTTGAAATCTGGAAAGAAAATCCAAGATGAACGGACACATCAGATGACGTCCGTTCGTGAGTGACTTAGCACATGAGCGCTGTCATGTAAGCAAGCTCTGAGCAGTATCATCGTCACAAGCGTCACCTCTCTCAGGACTGTCTGTTCTGTGGGTCAAGGTGTGTGTGTGTGTTTCTAATAGCTGACGTAGGATGAAGAAGGAAAGTCCCAAGGACTAAACTGGGAAAGGGGGTGCTTCTCCATGATCCAGGTAAAGTAATGCTGGTGTGGAAGGCTTTCTTGATGCGCAAAGATATTTATTTATGCGATTATATAGCCAAAATAAGAGCGAAATTCTTAACAAGGATTCTTACAAAATAAACGAAGTACAAATTTTACTAGAGATACGTAGAAACTAAGAAAACAATCACATTGGATGAATACAGAATGAAAAAAGTATAACAACATGAAAAGATATTCCACAATTATATTCCCTACACCAGTATTTGATGAGCGACATTTAAAAAAATCTATCATTGCTGGTGACTTTCCACTTGGTTCTAGCATTGAGTAAATAACTCCTGCGGTTGTTAATTTAAACACTGAATCACAGACGTTTTATTATGTGAGATCTAGCATTGTGATGGCCTACAAGCAACAAAGGATTCTAAGCCCAATCTGATTTTCCTTCAAATTGTTAGAGCACAATTTAGTATTTACCTCTATTAATGCCAGTAACATTAAAGTCATTATTAACTACATAATGCTTACTCCGGTGCCTTAGATGATCGCGGAGGTAGCAGCAGTAGGGGATTCAGCATTATGAAGCTTCATCTGTGGTGGATAACGGGGGAGGGTGGGCTGTGGCACCCTAGCAATACCAGCTGAACTCGGTTGAGTCCCTTGTCAGGCTGGGAGGAACGTAGAGAATAGAGGTCCCCTTTTTGTTTTGTTTTATTTGTTGATATCGGCTACCCCCAAAAATTGGGGGAAGTGCCTTGGTATATGTATGTATATCTTTTCATCTACATAGATTACTAGTCCAATCTAATCTCCTATGACTGCTCTGATCGGAGGAGAACAAGGAGAAATGGAGAAAAAAACGCGTTTCTGCTCTTGGAGAATTATCACATTCTATCCGTCTCTATAGATCCCGGAGCAGAAGGCTCCCCCAAGACTTCTCTTTTCAGAGAACATTCCATCATTTCCGAAAATTGAAAGGGAAGCAGACTATCTTTCATATTTCAAAGGTTCAGATCTTATGGGAGGAAGGGGTGTTACGAAAATGTTCAGAGTGCAAATGTGACACGAGATTGAAGGGAGACATTACTTTTTAGATTTAGAGGAATCATATTGAGAGAGGAGTTCTGATGTAGATAAGAATAATAAGAACAATAAAAGATGGGTGATATTTCGTCAAAATGACAGCACAATGTTAATGAAATTTTCTGGCGCCTATAAACTGTCGATAGGCCTTCATCATAACCACGGTTGAGACCGTGATCATAACCATCCTAAACCCAAAGTTTGTCCCACCCCTTGGTGCGTGGTCGAATCTGGGAGGAGTTTTTGCATAAAAAAACCTCCTTAAAATTGGAGGACAAAGGAAAGTAAAGCCTTAGGAAGTATAATGAGAGGAAGAAAAGCAAAAGGAGTCTCCTAGTATTCTCTTCAAACTGAATAAAATCTAAGAGATGACTTTTTCTAAATTCACTAATAATTTTCAGAAGCAGCAACTGAAGTCGTTATAAACAGAAGCTAGACCTTAATCAGTCTCTTACTTCATTGTGTGCTTATGAACTTTTAAAGAAATCTAATCCGACTTCAACGTGGGGGATGGAATAAACACCGGGGGAGATGGCTAAACTATGTACTCGAAGCATTATTAGTCCCTCAGAGAACACACTCGGTTCATAGTAATGAAAACTAGACAAAGAAATATAACCGTGGTATAGACTCACCATTGTTGCTGTCGACGGTATCCACAGTATGACATCGCTGGAGTTCCAGTCACAGGCTGCATCAAACTCATCCCTCGATCGACATGACTTTACAACTCTTATCACATTATCCCACAATCTTAAAGTCCATCTTATGTAAAAGGATTACGGGCGACACAAGGATCGGCCAGGATACCTATTGCGTGTGTGCGCGCACACCTGTTCTACTTTTTGTGAGATGTGTGGGCGCGAGTGGGCGTGCCTTTCCAACCTTGCTAAGGGGCCAGGCGTGCCCACTATTCTCAGCCCACGTACTCCGAGCGGCTACGCTTGTCTGATTACAAAAGCCACCAAATCCTTATCATTTCCCTTTGGATGGGACAGGTGGGCACAAAATATCGCATGAAACTTCTTTTTCCTTTTCAATGACACTTTCCAAAAATGGTTCCTTTCATTATCCTTCAAAGACCATCTGTCTTTATTACAACATAATTGTGTCCAAGATTTACACTTAGACTAAAGTTATTTCACAGATACAGACTTAACATCCTTCATAAAATAAAATAAAGATTAAGATTTCATCTCAGACAAAAACATCTTCAAGAACTATGGACGAGAGAGAGATAAATGACAATGGTAGTGACGGGAACTGTGACGGTTAACGGGCGTGCAAGTGGGTCCCGCCTTTCGGAAGTCGAGTGTCCACCAAAATACACGGTCGGCCGCCACCCACCATTTTTCAGTCTCTTCCCTTCGTCTCACATCGACTCACATCCCGTCACGAATTCCAAGACTATTTCGCCGTCTTTCTATTAAGCTTTATATATCTTGACTGGATCAGCAGCCAATCGCAAGGATACGAAAATGGCGTACCTCCTTCTGCACGCAACCATCATTCGGAGGAATTAGGAGATCTCTCATCGTAACTCTTACATTAATCTAAACTTAAGATATATAACATCAGCTTTGCTTTAACCGGAATGGATAAAGACAGATAAAAACAATAACAATAATTGCTATAATTGTTTTCCCTGATGAATCGTGGCTAAAACCCCCCAGCAGAAAACTTCATTACCAGCTAGATACATCTACACAACAGACTCACCCGCAGCACAACGAATCCCTCTAAACACGGTTTCTATTTCTAACTTTTTTCCTTCCCCAACTTGCATTCTTTCTGTAATATCAAAACACCCCAAAATCAAGCCACCTAGGCTCATACTCGAAGAAAATTTAGTGACACGAAACATTACAATCAACTGGAGGCCCCAGCGTCTACTCTTTTTCCATAAAGTGCATTTAACACAATTTTCACTTCCACAAAGCCCAGTTCTTTGAAATGTCATATGTACATCCATCATTTTCTTATATAAACATCTCTCTCTTTTCTCTTTCATGCCTTCTACAGACCTGAAGTTATCTTCTTTACTTCAAAGATTCTAAGATCTACTTTTCTCAGTTTGATGTTTTAACTACATTTGCTCCAAATAGTTATAAGCAAACCATTCCTAATTTTTGAAAGTCATGTTGACATTACATGTTTAATTTCTATGACTTCAATTCACCATTATGGCCTAACATCCGATAACAATTACTTACAAATTGAAGCATTTAGAAAATTTTAATTAATTCCCCAGTATCTATAGTTCTTCTTTTTAATCAACGATCACCGTATCACAACAAATATTAACCAATTCACACCAAATTCACGAACCCTTATCAGATCCTCTGAAAATTCCTTTGATTTCTTTCGAGAGAACTACAAATCAATGTTGCCAAATTACCTGTTACACCATACCTCCCAACACCGTCATCATTGAATCTATAACAATTCTATCATAAGTCTTTCCCTGGTCCACAGAAGTCATACTTTATTCCATAGAACTTCCAAATTAAAAAACAAAAAACTATTTCATTAAAAATGCACGAGCCACACATCATTCTTGTTTAAGCCGATATACCCAATTAATTCCTTAAATAATCTTTTCTTTCGATTGAATATATATATATATATATATATATATATATATATATATATATATATATATATATATATATATATATATATATATATATATATATATATATAATATATATATATATATATATATATATGAGTGAGAGAGAGAGAGAGAGAGAGAGAGAGAGAGAGAGAGAGAGAGAGAGAGAGAGAGAGAGAGAGAGCCGAAATTTTGTTAATGACTCCTGTGAGAGCGTAGATATCAACACCGGTGGTGGTGAGAATGGCGAGCCTCTTTTGGCAAGGGTGAAAACTGGTTCCGGAAGAACGAGAAGACATGAGAACTTGAATAGGTGTGTGAATGTTAAGAGGGAAGCAGTGAGAGGAGAGAGACGATCCTGAACGTTACACAGCAGTCATTGACGTTTGTTTATATACATACACATACATTCATACATTAGTAAACCAGGTGCATTGTTGAAATTTAACAGTATACATTTATCAAACCGAATAAAAACCTTCACAATCCATTTACGATTGTAGAGGCAGTGATAATTCATTAAAATGCATCGTTGAAAACGAACCGATGTATAAACGACTATAATCTTCATTGCGAAACAGAAACAATTCGAAAATAAAAGAAAACAGAAGACCTGCAGTACGCTGAACCTCCCAAATAGGAAACGCCCCATGTGCATTTTTGTCGAAGCATCCCTGCAAAACACCTGGCAGATAGCAACACAGACAAAGTCCTTCTTTCCGGTTACTTAGAGCGGAAACTTGAAAATGAGACTATTGCACCTTTTCGACTAGATATAAAACGAAGTTCATTAATTGCCCTTCAACATCAAAACTTGGATGGTACGCAATGGTACACAAAAACCTCAAATTCCAGCTGTAAAACGAGAAATTTGCGAGATATTTCTACAGCATATAGGATCTCCTTACATCGGGTAAGCCCCTGCAGGCACGACCTCCCCCTTTTCCCTCTTACAGTAACACCCCCCCCCCCCTTGATATTCGGTGGTTGGGATAATGCCCTCGACAACACCCTGCAGCCGTTTTTTTTTTTCTTTTATACGGAGGCACATATCTCAATCGATAAACCCACGCGTGAATTGTAAGACATTTGAGGGAAAGGAAAAGTCTGCAGAGGAAGCAAATAAATAAGCTGTTTTGAGCTTTAACACACACACAAACACACACACACACGTGTGTGTGTGTTCTAAACACTGTTACTTCAAGAGAACAACAAACAAAACTCACAATCTAAAATTTCCGTATTGGGAAAACCATTCAGAAATGAAGAGCCATTACAGCCCAAACGTCCCTGTCATTTTTAATTAATCTTTTCCATCGGAATAGGTTCCCGGGATTTTCCTCCCCCTAAAAACAATTTTCCGTTAGATGTGCATTCAGTCCTGAACAATTAAGCCATTAATCAAACATATATCGTTGAAATGATGCAAGTGGTCTAAAATTCCCTTTATAACCTATTTAACAAGTCAACTATACCGTGGAAAGCAAGTTCAGTGCAGTCGAATAGGTCATGATTCATGTTTTCTTTCTTGATCAGGATGGAAAACAAGATTTACATTTACAGTAATGGCAAGATTACTTTTTGGATAGCCTGAAATAGAACCCGCGTTTCCGCAAATCATGAAAAACATTGGGTAATTTATTATCTTATGCGAGCTGTGTCATAACAATAGAAGTCGCATACATTTCAAATACACGATTTGCTGAAAGGGCAGTTTTTTTTTTTCCACAAATTTAATTTCAAAATTATTTCTCCCCATAAAGTCAATTTGTAGTAAATATGTTTTTCTTTCATTCATCAATGAAGACTCATTGGCCCACACCTACCTATATATCCAAGTCTTTTTAGTATAATCTGAATATATATATATATATATATATATATATATATATATATATATATATATATATATATATATATATATATATATATATATATATATAGCGCACAAATGCGAATGTAAAATACCAACCGATAAAAATACTAAACCAATGTTCCATTAATTATTGTGATTTGAACATGGAATTTCACGTCCCCTCTACATGCACTTAATAAAGGACATCCACTGCATATATGCAGGTCCCGCAGTGGTGTCTAAAGTTGGACCAAGGCAGATGAAGGTCCCTGTCTGTATCCATTCAAGTGAAAGTATCGTTTTCGAGAGAGAGAGAGAGAGAGAGAGAGAGAGAGAGAGAGAGAGAGAGAGAGAGAGAGAGAGAGAGACAGAGGGGGGGGGGGGGCTTCTCCCTACGCCCCTGAAGAGGCAAGATAAGGGGGTGTTAGTCGATCGTGCATTTCAGACTTATATTGGGAAGTGCTTTCTCTTTCTTTTCTCCGCCTCCTCCCCACTTTTACTTCTCCTTTCTCGACAAAGGTGAACATAGTGACCGATTATGGAGTTTCATTTCTATGTTAACCTTTCGAATATTCTCACCTTTTAAAAGATGAATATTGACAAGTTGTACATTATGAAGAAAATGCTTCTCTTATCAGTTTTTCACTTGATGAGCATTTTGGAATATGAAGGATAAAAGGTCACTCATAAGTGGTACAGACAAGAGACAGTTCACTGCACTTGCCCCCTAATGTCCTAGAGACCGACCATATTTGCATTTGATTAGAGCTCAGGGGCCCTTTCTCACCTCCTAAGCTAGAACCAGGCAATGGCTGCTGAAGACTCAGCACGTAGATCACAAAGCTCGCCCTAACCACCCATTCCTATCACACAAGAACGGTAAAGTTGTGGCCACTGGTTAAAACTATAGGGTTTTGAGCTGGGTTCGAACTCTTGGACCCACGAAATGCTAATCAGGAGCATTCCCAAGTTAGAACACCACCTACCGGATGTAAAACTAATGCTCGATTATTGGAAACAAACAATAAAATGCTGAAAGAAGAATTTAGCATTGTGTGTGATAGGCGTCACGATAAGTTTAAATGTTCGATGTTAGCCTTGGAATGTGGTAGAACCCAAGGTGTCTTTGGTATTATGCACGTGCACTGCATATTCGGGTCTAGATAGATTACCGCAAATTTATCTTTCCATTTTTAATTACATCCGCTATTGCACTGAAGACTGCTAAAAAGAAGAAATTATGGCCATGTTATTACCACTGCTTTCGTTATTAATGCCAAGTGCGCGTAAGGGTTGGAGAAGTAATGCTTGAGAAAGTTACGCTGTCAAAGGGATCACATTTTTATGATAATATAACTGATCAGATAGTTAACTACTGTGTTAAGAACTAGCAATATACAATATATACCAAAGAAAATGCATCAAGAATTGCATCGAGTAAGGCGCTTGAGGAAAACTATCAGGACTATTAATCGCTAAAATACATCTTTAACACAAAAGAATTACAAGACTACAGGAGATCGGGGTTAATGCAAGAATCAGGAGTTCTTTCAAGATGTGTTCTGTCAGTGGAATGTTCAGCCTGAAAACGAACTCGTCAGATATATGCAACCCTTACGGAAACCCCCCCCCCCAAAAAAAAAAGGATTTTGCTGGTTGGAAGGTAATTCTATGGATTAGACTTTTAGTTTGCGTTGTAATATAATTTGAAACATTAACGTTGTTGAAAAGGAGTGTGCAATAAGACCCAGGGTTTCAATTGGGAAAGCAGCCCAGTAGAAAAAAAAGATACCGTAAAGACTGAACCATTAAAGATAAATACGAATTTGACAATAAGATAACTAGTTAGATCAAACAAAGATGCCAAATAATATATAAACTATGAAATAGCCATACACATACTTAATCTAACATTTATCTTTCACTATTTCAATAATAAAAAAAAAGTCTTAACATAACCTTTGAAAAGATTTATAAAATAGAGTTCATGAATATTTTTCATTAAAACTATATTAAAAACGCCATTTAGGAATGCAGCAATTATACACACTATTTGGGAGTTATGATATTCCAAATGATCAATTTTCCTATTAATAAGCAAGATAGATATATGTTATGGCCCAATAAAATGCTAATTTGCCAACTGCGTATCTGGTTCCGACACAAAAACAGCAACGACATTCCTAAAAATCATCATAGATATCAAGACTTGTTTGCATGTGTAAATGTTACGGTCTTTCGTTGAAGGACTTTTAATGAAACTGGTACCAGCGAAATTAAATGCCACTCAATTTGTGTTTCCTTATGACAACACCCTACAAATAGAAACGGCATTTCAACTTTTTTCGCTTGTGAGATTCAAAACAATTACCACGAGGAAATGATAGGGCGTCACACACACAAAATCGTTAGACTGATTTTTAACGAATAATTTTTGAAGCCCTGTTGCTTTTCAAGATATTTCACAATAATTTTTTTACGTTCCTTACCAAAGAAAAAAAAATTTCCCAAAATAGAAAATACGATTCGTTTCTCATAAACCGGCTAAGTAGAATTTCACGCCAGATTAATAAGGGAAGGTGAGGAGATCCGTTACACTAAATTACCTGGAAATGCAATTATTAAAAATGAAGCAATGATACCAAAAATGTGAAATAAAACAGAGCCACAAGAGAGGAGAGACTACGACGAAGTAGGAGAAGGAAGTCAGCACAGGTGTGGCTAGCGGCAGGTGAGGGCAGTGTGATATGACTGACTGACACACACACCATTCCTTTTTTTTTCTTGTGAATCCACATATCCAGCAGGTTTAATGCCAACAGCAATAAAATGGTGAAAATCAATACAAGATAAATATTGTCGCCAAGCAGGTACAAAATGAATTATGTAATGAGTTTATGGCAAGACACTATCCTATTAGCCTACAACTTTTCATGGCATAATTATCATGTAGATGGATCGATAAAAGCCCCTACAACTTCACATACAACACCTTTTTTTCTCTTTTTTCGACGCACTAAGGCGACTGTCACGCATTTGTACATAATTTAGCGAGATACCCCATACATAAATGAAACATTGATGTTAGCGTAACAACAAGTATATTTTTCCCCGAATCTCACCCACAAGCTCCAACCTGACATTTGTTTCCAAATCATGTCAACCTATAAAAAAATGCTGCTTTAACGGAAACAACTTTTAAAACTATCTCTTAGAAATAAAAGTTGCACCGGTGGGTAAAAAAAAACTCACGTCAGCACTTTTCACAAGTAAAGTGACCAAGCAATAAAAGCGTTTAACACTCCTCTTCCCGAAGAGAGAATGGAAAGCAACGCATAAAAACCGGAGGGAGACACAGGCCAGCGCCATCCATCAGTTTAAGTCGACTTGTTACTACGAGGGGCCAACCATGATGAATTACACCCGCGTCGTCATCAGTGCGGTGCCGGTGTTTGACCAACACTTAACGAAAGCAGCAGGGAAGGAGCATTTTCGTGTGCCTTCCAACTTTAAGAGCTTTCATAATGAACTTAGGTGATTATTAGTTTTTCTGGCAATAAAATTTCAACTGTTTATTCCCCATAATTTGACGGAGAGAGAGAGAGAGAGAGAGAGAGAGAGAGAGAGAGATTTGGATTTCCGTGGAAGTATCAGGGAACGACTGTAAAAATGACACCCTGTCTGGTCTTTACATCCGGTAAATCCAGTAAAGGTATTGGAAAATTGGAGTGACGTGGCGGCGTTGATCAAAGGTGGTGATCAAGGCAAGGTACCATCTGTTTTCTGTCACACTAAAAGCAAAGCAATCACATATAAATCCATGAACTTTCCCAGAAAGAATTCATTCAAAGTTACATGATAAAGGAGAGAGCGAGAGAGGAAAAAGAGTTTTATAGAATATCCAAACATTGTTAGCATTTTTGTTGATATCCTAAAAAAACAACTATCCTCAAAAATAATGAAAGAAATAAAACCAACAAACAAACGTCTTATCCACACACCAAAGTCGAGGTATTGTAGGAGCCTTCGTTTATAATTTCAAGACATCTTGAAATATACATCAAATAACACGCTCGTACACCCACCCCAAAATTAGAATGAAAAGCTAAACTCGAAGATCTTCCTTAGTGATTTGCCTTCGGGACCAAAGAATAGAAACCCAAGATCAAGAAGTTCTCCCTCCATTTTCTCCTTTCATATTCTCGTAGCGTCTTCGAAACTATTATGTTTACCCAGGGCAGCGCTACATATAAGGCGAGAGATAAATAGACCTTCTCTTAAGTATCTTTCCTTTCTTTTGTTCCCAGGTATCTATTATGGCCCTTTACTTATCTTTGCCGAAGCCCCAAGCATCTTTCTAGTTTGGGCCTGGATCTTTATCCGATGAAAATCTAGAGATGCAATGGAGAATAGTTTTGACGTTAAGAGGAACTTTTCAGGCTGAGGTTTGCATATTCTCAAGTTATATAAAACAAATAAAATAATCACACGATGGTTAGACTGCAACCTGCAATGCAAGACGGCTGCAAGTGGTAAATTAAATACACATTTTCACCTTCAAGAGCAGGAAGCAAAGGGAATAAATACAGTAGTTGGCTCACAAGATATTTGGATTAGTATCAGGGGAGTGGATAGAGCACTCCGACTCGAACACCCAACCCCTAAAAAATAAAAAAAATAAAAAACAGCGAGGGGGGTTGCCCCAGCCCCTCCTTCCTCAAAGACACGTGACTGGGTGTTGTTCCGAAACTCGCGCTCAGCATAATCAAGTGAAATCAACGGAAGTGGTTGAGTTACTTGGCACGCTCAGGACGACGCTTCCTCAAGTCTTGAAAGACGGAATAAAAAAGACAAAGTCCAAGTCAAATGGCTTCGCCGTAACATACACGAACGGACACTGATTAAATGAATTATGTTCATTGTTGGACGGGTGGATTTTGAAGTTGACAAAAAACGTTGGTAGAATCTCATCACGATAGTTAAGAGAATTTATAATCCATCACTTTACAAGGTACTTAATATAACACTGTTTTATTCACAAGGAGGGAGTAATTTCAGCAAATAGAAGAGCTCTTTAAACGTTGCACTAACTAAAATATGAGCCACACTTCCGCCCATTTAGTTTTTTCCATCGTGTCACGGATGTCATTACAGCAAAAAACCATGTACAGGGGCTATTGCTTCCATTTCATCACTCAAAATTTTCCTCATTATAACTACTTTCTCTTGAATCCTCTTGTGTTCTCTCTCTCTCTCTCTCTCTCTCTCTCTCTCTCTCTCTCTCTCTCTCTCTCTCTCTCTCTCTCTCCAGTCCTATGTTGAATCAATTATATGACAACCACTGTATTAGTACTGTTAACTTTTCGAAGATTAAGTCTCTCAATTAGTCAATAATAATCATGAAAAAATTGTTTTCACAACCGAAAAAAGTAGAAGATTAAATTTGGAGTAGTATTATTAGCATATCAAAACACTAATCCAAATACCTTCCAGACTAAACAATCTGAATAAACACAACCCCGACCCTTCCCTCCCATCTTCCCCAAGACACGAGGCATCTGGTACCTAGCCTGGAATGCCCTTCTTCCTCGTAAGCGACCGTCCTCATGAATATGTTATGACACAAACCACTGCCTCCTCTAGGACTCGCCAACTTCTACATTGATATCTCTAAATGATTCAAGAAACTAAGTGGTAAGCATCAGTTTTAATCGTGAAAGATTTTTTTTTAATCTTACCGTGCCTTTTACTCTATTTTTCTTATGAATTAATACTTATTCAAGTAAGTGAGTTCAAAATTTTATCATTATATACTGTATATCTCCTCTAAACACGGCTAATAATCAAAAAATATTAATCATATTTACGTGCATTCACTAAACTTCATATAAAATTGTCGATCACAAGAAAGATTCCGCAGTATAATTAAAGATCTGAATTTCCAAGTAAACGGGTTAAATATGAACGCCGCAGGAAAAAAAAAAAAAATATTCTCATAGACTTCAATTCCTGTCAAACCTAAAAACAAATTAGCTATCCTGCTTCCAAATCAATTTGCACTTCTATTTCAACTACAATTCTTAAGAACAGATTATATTTAATCTAAACAACTCTCATTGCAAGAGGGCTCTGGGAATACCGAAAGACAAGAACCGTTGATATTGGATAGCTACTAAATTAAGAAGCTTACATCTATAGCTGTTAACATGACAGCAATAACTGGTTATGCAGGAACGTGCGGTGGATGCTGAAAGGCAACCGCTGACACGAGCACCTGTGGCTGTCGAAAGACAAGCAAGTGGTCATGCATGCAATGACTACATCGCTCACTGACTGCTTGGACGGAATTTCAGATTCAGGTTACAGCGACGCTCAACTGTCTCCTTCTAACACCTACACGAGGAATAATTTGGATCACTCTATTATGAACTACAAAAGCAGAATACTTGTGCCTATTAAACAACTGTGTCTTTAACTATAGAAATTCTTTACTTTATAGGTGTAAGCCATACTAAACCAATTTTCTCTTAAATTGAAATAAGGGTGTAATGGAGCCAATTAAAGCGATTCCACTCACACTGATTATTATTATTATTACTAGCCAAGCTACAAACCTAGTTGGAAAAGCAAGATGCTATAAGCCCAAGGGCTCCAACAGGGAAATATAGCCCAATGAGGAAAGGAAAAAAGGATATTAATAAATAATGAGAATAAATTAACAAAAAATCATTCTACAAACAGTAACAACGTCAAAACAGATATGTCATATATAAACTATAAAAAGACTTATGTCAGCCTGTTCAACATAAAAACATTTGCTGCAATTTTGAACTTTTGAAGTTCTACTGATTCAACCGAGATGATATCAAAGGTGAATCGTAACAAGTATTAATCAACTTTGTTATTTCTCTTCACGTGTTATTTTCGTAATTAAGACATTTTTTCTTTTGCATCATAAACAATGAATGACTGCAGCAATTCATTAGACATAAACCCTCTGCACTCTGCATCTATTTGAATCTATAATGCACAAGTTCGTATCCTTTAACATTAACAGGAACATTTTTGAACATTTTACCTCATGGTAAATAAACTGTTAAATAAATAAAACGGGAAACGAAGAGTGAGCGAGAATACGTAAGTTGTGCTGCACAATGCACAAATGAAGCCAATGAAATTCTTTGATTAATTATTCATACAACGAAATGAAGCCTTACAATTTAACTAAAACATTCAAATGTTGATTCAAGAAAAGAAGTTTGGAATCTAAAAAGAGATGTGATGATGATAATGAATACATAGAATGAAAAAGTACTGAGTAAACAACATTTACATGGCACATAAATTAAGCTATTGAGGACGCATAATCAACGAGACATACATTTTCTGAAGGCCTTAAGATTTTTTCAACTAACGTCTTACCATCATTTATAGCTTTACTGTACAGAATTTGGGACAAAGCCTACTTCAGTAAGAAGAAAAGAACAACCTATTCAGAGTATTCACTTGAAATTTTCAAAATATTTATCTAGTTACACCATACGTTTTCACTCATCATATTTCGTGAATAAAAACATATGTAAAAAATACTAAAACATCGAATTTATTCCATATAATGACCATATTGATAGAAACTTCATTCTCTGCAAAATGTTATATAAATATTATGGGACTTATTGAAAATTATAACAGGTAGACCAACTGGAAGGGTCCTATATAATTGAATAGCTATGTCAACCGGATTTTTTAGACTAAGGGAACATTTGAATTCATTAGTGAAATCAAAATCCTAGAGCAATTGCAATGTCCTATCATTTGAAACTTCAGGTTTCTCTTTGCAAAATACACGCTGAATAATCCCTTCTTTCCGGTAGCAATAACAGACTGATCCTAACATTGAGTATGAGAATGAAATAATGTTTATGTGACACACATGCAATGTGTAACAGAGCATAAGTCATAGCTTATCTTTCAGCCACGAGAGAGAGAGAGAGAGAGAGAGAGAGAGAGAGAGAGAGAGAGAGAGATCGTGTCATGTCAGTGAGATGGTTACTAATGTAAGAGAAAAAAAACTGGCACATCAACATCCGTATAGTGGTGGATTCTCGCAAATCACAAAGAGAACTTCTCATGGACACGGAACTAAAGAGAAATATAGACCCTTTACTTTCAAGTAGGATCATTATTACGCGGCAATACATAAAAATGATGTTACTTAGATCAACATCTCTCTATCTCTCTATGACTACACATCGTGAGCACTTGGCATCAATGCATAATGATATGCAAATAAAAGCACCGTCTCATGGGGTTCCTTGACCTTATATAATCCTGTTTGGAGGAACTAACTGAACAAATTTCCCAGAAAATTTTAATAAGTGTATAATATCAACTACTTAAAAAACTTCATTAAGTAAAAACTGGCATAAGCAAATCAGCACCAGGAAATGACATCAATAAAATTGAGTATTCATCTCCGTCTCTTATCAAGAGCAGACCAGGTATAAGTTTAACTGTCTACCCGTTGCCATACGACAGCCAGGCATCAAGCTACTGATCAATTCCTAGGAAACCGTTCCTACACAAGACTTGACATGGTGTATAAGCAAGACTTGCTTCAAGTCGTAATAAAAACGAAAGGGAGAAAATAGTCAAGAGTTTGTCCAAATATTCAAATGGAAAAGGTCTTCTCTACTGGAGCTCTTCAAACACTCGGGACTCTCACAGTCCCATTGTCATTGCCAGCAAGACGTCGGATCCAAGTTTTCATAGAACTCCGCTTTCGTCGTAAAACATCCTGAAGCCTTCTTATCGCTACTGGCCTGTGTCTTATTCTTCAAGTCGTGTTAAGAGAAGACAAACAAGGAGTGTAGTCCTGCCTTCATTCTTCGCTTACAAGAGAACTGCCATTCACCACCAGGTCAAGTAAATCCTCCTTTCCCCTTCAAATGGCAAATAATTAATCAAACTTACACAGTATATTTCCCTGACGCTTTTTCAATAATAAGACATTTAAAGAGGCACGAATCCTGAGTGGGTCCCCGGTCCTGTTCATCCCTTCATTCAAAAGAAGATCATGTTTTATCTCTCCATCTTTACATTTGAAGAGTTATAACTATTGAAGTATAACATAATTCTGTTTTATGTATAATTCATTAGGAGAATGTCAACCTATAGTTAATGTTATTTATCTATTTCTGAATTTCACAAACATCGATAGCTTATTTGTTAACAACTATTTTTTTTTTTACTCACGTTAGATATTCATGAAAGTTTTAATCAAATGAAAAGCTGACAGAACTAAAAACATACTTCAAATAGAGATTGAAAAAAAATCATAATGCTCTTTCTCTTATTTGGACACAACCCCTAGGAATAGTCTTGCCTTACAGGGCACAAGAGGGCTTTCCCTCTCTAAGTGGCAGAAGAGAAACAGCGAACGAAGAAAGTAAAGATAGCACACGGTAAGAGTATCCGTGTCAGAGAACCTACATGATGGGATTAGGTTGAACCAACGTCATCTGAAACCAAGATGTAGACCTTATTGCTTCCCCATCACTTATCCCAGCCCCGTGCCCACCCCGGCATTCGTCTCTATACAATTTCGTTATCTCCCATAGGTAGGTCAACACAAAAACCCCTTCAAATTCTTTTCATGTTCTATTTTCTGCAGTTGTTTCTTCTATATTGATTTGGTAAAAATCCCGTCATCTTGAACTACGAGGGGAAAGTTAAGAGATACCTTTTAATTAAAGATGATTCTTACGTTTGTAATTATTATTACCCTCAACGATTGCATCTCTCTCCTTTACACCCTAAAACCAACAAACAAATCTGGCGTATTTTGAACATTTAAAAATCATCTTCACAAAGTTATAAAAATTTTCAAAAGATTCTAATAAACCTGTTATGAACTGGAAGACAAACCAAACTCACCGTAAATAGTAAATGGCATCCGAGTGTTTCTTATACAAAATTTGACGACGCATTAAAATGATAAGATTTAGCAGCAACACATGCAATCATAATAGCAAATTAGACCTTAAAATACTAGATTACACAAGTCAATAAACTGGACAAAAATGTGTTCATATGAGAGAGAGAGAGAGAGAGAGAGAGAGAGAGAGAGAGACTCAGCTTTAGTCGGCACCCAAAAGGAGTCTTAATTATTTTTTTTTCTAACTCATCGCCCAAGTTTGAATCTAACGCCCAACTGAATATTTAATTTTAGCTGACGAAAACATTAACGACTGATTCTAACAACAAACACTTCCTAAAAACTAAATACTCTTCATGTTCACATAACTCCAATACTTAATACTGTAGAATGTAAAAAGATTGTCAATATTAAGTGATCGCAGTATATTAATCAACATACGCTCTTTATTTGCGGCCATTCATTCACAGAAAAAAATACACAAACAAGTGATAAAAGTATTCAGCAAAAAGAAATATCACGTTGAGGCATATTATGTTGTTCAGGACTAACTTTTCCTTTTCCAGTTCTCAAAAAGAAAGTAATATCCTTCCCGACATTTCAAAGCTCGCTGTTTACAAAGGGCATCTCAAGCTAAGGAAAGAGATAAAGAAGTCTAAAAATTAACTACATTCTGAGATTCCAGTATAGAAAACTGGGCTTTTACCAAGTTTGGAATAGGGATTAAAACGTACTAATATTATATATATATATATATATATATATATATATATATATATATATATATATATATATATATATATATATATATACATATATATATATATATATATATATATATATATATATATATATATATATATATATATATATATATATATATATATATATATACATCCATACAATTTGCAAAAGAATCACAACTAAAATAAAAATGTCAAGTGCAAACTGACTTGTTTCGTCCATGATTTTTAGTCAGAATAATTCAATATTTTCGCTTTCCCGGTTTTTTTTTTCCTGAACATCACATGTTCATTTGACTTTTACGCGCGTGTATCTCCTCTTGCGGCAAAATAAGGTACTACTGAAAATCTAAGAATTATTCCGCTTACTTAGTAAAAAGCACATTTCAGAGAGAGAGAGAGAGAGAGAGAGAGAGAGAGAGAGAGAGAGAATGCTTCGAGCTGAATCAGAGATACCTAACGGCCGCCGAACTCTGAATAAAAAGGCTAAATTGAATCCTGACCCCGGACGGACCGAGTCATTAAATTCTGAGTCAAATACATAACATGAGTCACGTAGTAAAGAAAAGATGAGTCATCTTTAATTAGGAAAAAAATTCAGCTGCGCGACTCATCCATTAAATACCAGTATATTTACAATTTCGAAAACTTACTCTATTGCTTACATCCATCTCCCCTTTTAATATTACTGAAAACTTCACAAGATATATTTCAACCATCAGCTAATTCCATATATGTTTCCTTTGCCCTTCAACACTGCAACAATCAATTTAACTCTTCGAAAAATTCAAAGATTAACGGTCCTCTTGATGGAAACTATTTCGGCAGCGCATTCCATTACAGAACAGTCGCACCAATCTCTCTCTCTCTCTCTCTCTCTCTCTCTCTCTCTCTCTCTCTCTCTCTCTCTCTCTCTTTCTCATTACAATGTTTTTAATTATTATCCTTGTTCAATACAAATAATCAGCATGCTTAATGGTCATTGAAGAACAATCTTCCATAGAAAATTAAAATAGAAGAGACAAATCCATGGTAAATTAAAGAAAATACTAAAAATAGTAATTTCAACATGGTTACCGGCAATTTCTATGATAAATTATAGTAGCCTTATCAATTGAATGAATTATACATATCGCAGCAAACGTAGAATTATCTGCTGAATGGCTGCATCCATACTATGGAGACGGATTACTTAACTGAGAACACTTGATTTTTTAGATCATTTTTAATAATTACCGAAAGCAATGATTGTCTTTCATGATAAGGAAGAATACACGATTTTTCCTCTTTTTTGTTTGAAATGAAAACGCATTGCCTCAATGTATTCTAATTGATTGCAGTTAGCAAGACAACAGGGTAATACTAGTGAGATTACCCTACAATTGGTCTTGGCATCAAATTCATTATGAGCATGTCACCGACAAATTGTGTACTGTATATAGTGTGTAGATCTTAGATATTGACGCCTCTCTCTGATCATGTTTGACACTTTTTCTGAGATCTTTTTGATTTTGAAAATTATATACGTAGGAGTTGATCATGTAAGCTCGTCAGCAATATCGACTCCAAGGTCTTCAATTACTGTGGCCCCTTATTATAAGAGCTTCTCTATTTCAATAAATACGATAAGCAAAATTCCGTGATTTCTTATCAGTGTGTGTTCCAATACTTTACTCATGACCGAACAGAAAAATAAGCTGTAGATTGCTATTAATAAATATATGAGGACTTAAAAAAAAATGGACTAAGGACTGCGCCTTGCGGAATACCCGATACGATTTCATAGTATATTGAATAGCCAGGATCCTACACCACCCCTACCAAGCGAGATTTTTTTTTTTTTTTTTTTTTTGGCTTATTGTATACTATGGCGTCAAGTTAGATAGTTTTCGATTTCGTGGGTTTGGTCTAGGATTCTGATTACTGACCGACTCAAGGTCTAAAGAATACTATTGTTTCACTGATCAACCTGGATACCGCATATCTCCTCTTGATAAAGCTATGCTATTCAGAAGGAAGATGATCATTGTCTTCGATGGATGTTTTACGAAAAAAATTTCCTTATACTCCCAAAGTCAAATTCACTATTTGATTTTAGTTCCGATTTGGATATTTCTGCAATGCCTTTATTTATTAAGGATTGCAGGCGTGAGAAAATTCTAAACTATCTATTATTGATAAATTTTTTTCAATGTTTTCCCCTTTCTTTCAAATTAAGCTTTAAAAATCTTATAATACATTACTTTCCTGTATCAACTTTTTTCTTGAGGTCCTTTCATCAATCTAAGGTTCCATTGTTTTGCGCTGACGACAGCAACAATCGACAAGATTTAAAACATTTCTACAGAAAAGAAAGGAAAAAAATCTTTGTCATTACGTCGAGACGTACTTTACCTCAAGAGAAATTCCTTTTTGCGGTTGGAAAATGGACAATTACCGAGGAAAATTCTTGTATCAAATGATTTAGATTTACGCCAACATCCAATGCTGACTACACGGATCGTGCTCACGCAAGCTCTAAGTTGCTGGGTCACCGACCATCAAACGAGAGAGAGAGAGAGAGAGAGAGAGAGAGAGAGAGAGAGAGAGAGAATACAACGTACAATAATTACACCTATTGATAACTTGCAGATCAAAATTCTCAATATTCTTTACAACCCGATCACCAGTCGATTTTTTAATTTTATTCATTCAATTACCACGCTGTAAAATTGGAATATATATCCTTTCCAAGAGTTGAATTCTGTAATGTTTTCAGCAGGGAATAGAATCCTTTAGGAGGTGAAGAGATCCTCAACTTAACGTATTGATCCACATTCTAACAAAAGCACCATCGGCCCCGCACATCACGCGGCATCCTCTCAAAGTTAGTTTTTTATGATAAAAGGGCTTTCGATTTATAAATATTAAGTATACACAAGCAATAACCAAACTTATTATAAAACACAAAGACAACAGAACAGAATCAATTTAATCATGTTTGATTTTTATGAATCTTGAAAGAAATGATCGTTGTCAATAATGAGATACCTTTAAATTATATACAGTATGTTCCAGACCATTATTACAGTATATCATACAAGCTCACCATAAAAACAATAAAAAAAATAGATCCTCCCGACCGGAGAAGCCACAACCCTGCCATGGGAATCTCTTCATTTTAAGGGGATTGGCTACGAAGAGGATCGCTAATGAAGGGAAACGTCTCGGTGGGTTTGCCGTAATAATAGCAATAACAAGGGCTACATCGAGGGATGTCTCGGAGATGAACTGACGGGGGAACGCGGGTAGGGAAGACTGAGAGGGATAGGAGCAGGGAACTTGTAAGAGAGGGATGGGAAGCGAAAAGAATAGGCTAGACATGAAACGTCTGGAATTGAGTAAAGAGGAATACCAAGACGAACCCAATCCCATGAAATGTTTTCATGGATGAGAAGTCTGCAATATTTTCCAATTCCAACATATTGCATAATAGTCTCATACTCTTTCCAAATCCGTTTTATCATCCTTCCACACAGGAATTGAGTTGAGAATACTCGAAGAGAACAGAGGATTTATGGAATGGATTGCAGATAGAAAACTAACTGCACTTCGACATTATATTTCATGGTAAGAAAAATCCTTGTCTTTCTCTCTCACATATATATATATATATATATATATATATATATACACATATATATACATACATATATATATATATATATATATATTGTAGTTTTCTACGAAGAAATTATACATGTAAAAATCGGTAATCAGTATATTTTTGGTTTCACGAAAACTTCAATCTCTGCAATGCCAAAATATAAAATGGAGTTGTTTGCACATTTCATTAATTTTTCATGACTCTACAACAGACAGATATCTTCATTATCGCTACTGAGAACAATGTATTTATTTAATTTTTACAATTATATCTTGAGCGAGTTGGAATTAAATTATTTGATTCACTGTTGAAGGCCTAATACTTCGCCATTCCGTAAAACCAAATTGATAATAATTAATTCCTACCAGCATATAGGTCTCTCGTATCAACTACTTCAAGAATGTGCCGAAATAATTATTCATCCAGTAACATTGGCCACGGATTTAGTGATCCCTCACCATGTAAAGTTACCGCATAGCAAGGGGGAAGCCGGTATCATATGCATATATCATTAACTTTGGTACAAAGTAATCAGACAGCTGGAAAGCTTTGCATTCCATAAGTTCCGATTATGCCTTACTCGGCCTACCGAAAGACGTACCGGTATGTCTTCTATTTGTGGCTGATGCATTATTGTAAGTACTACATTCAAGTGGCTTGCCTCACTTAAAGATCACTTAATCTACAACGTCCAAATCTTTGCCTGTGTGCCACAGCCTCTGAAACGTGGCTTTCAAAACACATGAAATAAATTAAAGCTCCCTTAATTGGACAAATTCATTCAGTCATTGTACACAAACACATACATATACAAACGCACACATTATGTATCCTCCTCCTCATCATCTCCTCCTACGCCTATTGACGTAAAGGGTCTCACATATATATATATATATATATATATATATATATTATTTATGCAATATATATAATATGTATATATATAATATATATACATATATATATATATATATATATATATATATATATATATATATATATATATATATATATTACATATATATATCATAAATAAACATGAGGAAAATGGTTAGGAAATAAAATATTTTTAGAATAAATGCATTACCAATAATCTGCCATAACACTTGTCTAAGCCTAATAAATAAAAGAGGAGCCAGGATTGAAACATTTGTCAAAATTAAAATCTGGTGATTTCCTACTTTACATTGGAGAGAGAGAGAGAGAGAGAGAGAGAGAGAGAGAGAGAGAGAGAGAGAGAGAGACTTTCTACGATCAGGTTAAATTTCTTAATATTGCCTTTGCTTTTAATAAATAAGGGGATAATTTTGTTCCGTGATGTTGCTGTAATAAAAAAAAAAGGTTTATTATAACGTTATTCTACATAGAATATCCTAAGGTATTATTGTAAAAGATCAAACGACCTAACTAGATATATGATATATCAGGGCGAACTATACGTAATTTAGATGTTTATAGACAAATGAGAAAAGAATATTACAGTAGCTTCATGGTAAAGGATGGTAGTTATACAGCTAACAAGTCCTCGGAATTGGAAAAGTAACACTTAGACTGCCTGGCAACGTAGTCAATTTGATAAGTCCCTTTTCATAACATAGCATATGTTACAAATATTTCGAAATAACACAATATAACGGCCAGCAAATAGCGTAGTTGTCAGTATACTATATATGCTTATTGATGATATAACTTAATTCAACAGATTAAAAACCAATAGCAACAGCGTGAGACAGTTTGAGATAAAAGGTCGCTCATGAGAGCCATAAGCAAGGAACATGACAATGTCCAAGAGTTCGACTAAATACATAG
Source organism: Palaemon carinicauda (assembly GCF_036898095.1). Classification (NCBI taxonomy): domain Eukaryota; kingdom Metazoa; phylum Arthropoda; class Malacostraca; order Decapoda; family Palaemonidae; genus Palaemon; species Palaemon carinicauda. Next base: position 73,951,161 of record NC_090739.1, read on the forward strand.
ATCAGCGAACAAATACACTCTTGACCACTCTTGGACCAGAGAGGGCTAGACAATGGCTGCTGATGACTCACCAGGTAGACGTATTGACCCTCCCAACACCCAATTCCAATCTCACAGGGATGGTCAGGTTCTATAGACTAGTAAAAATTATCAGGCTTGAGCATATTGCGTGAAAGGAACGCTTCCAATAAGCTTTCACGGCCCTATTTTATCGTTTTTGCCATGTCAATACGTTTTCTTATGTAAAAATTTTAATCTGAACAAAGATTATGAAAGAAGTTCTTGTAATTTAAGGTTCTAATAACATTTTCATTGGCAGTTGCAATTTGCGACGCATCCTACAATTTTTATCATCATTACAAATATCCTTATCTTCATCAGTGATACAAACTATCATCTAGTTCAATTAAAATGTGTCAGGCGCTCACCTTGGGAACTGAACTCATGCAAGGCTTAAACAAAGAGAACAACGATATATCTAAACAAGTTCTGCTTGAAACTGAAGAGCCATAAAAGAATTATCACTCACACATTTGTCACATAGAAGAAACTTAAATCTTTGCCAAAGGCTCCCTCAAGTATTAGAAACAAGAGAATTTACTTCCACTTCCCTGCAGAGAGAGAGAGAGAGAGAGAGAGAGAGAGAGAGAGAGAGAGAGACTGGAATATGAACAAACATAATCATGTTTTGTCCCTTGTTTTAAAATAAATGTTCTAGTGCGGGCCAAACCTCCCTTCCTCCACCCTAACACATTTATTTAAGCTTTTCAAAAAAATAACAAGCAATATCTACTTTAATCCTAAAGATTGGAAAAAAGCGAAGCACATACTCCAGAAATAACGAAAATTAACTACAATGTTCAGAAGAGAACACCTAATGGAAGTACCTTCTATGCTATGAAAAATATTGTGTACTGCATAAATCGAAATTGCTTTCCATTTATTCCAAAGACCGCTACAAAGAGGCAGAGGAGATTACGAGTCTAACAAAGTGAGCCTAGCTCCGGTAAGCCTATATTGGATGCCAGATTAAGTTCCCGGAGAAAAGAAGAATCTAAAAGTGAGAAGGGAAGGGAAGGGAGGACAAGTCCTTGAAGGCACAAGTCTCATGAATAATCGAGCTTCTGTATGTTGGTAGGGGGTATCCCATACAATGTGCCTGAGAGAGAGAGAGAGAGAGAGAGAGAGAGAGAGAGAGAGAGAGAGAGAGAGAGAGAGAGAGAGAGAGAGAGGTTCAGTAAAGAAAAGGAGAATTTCTTATCGCATCTCTCTCTCTCTCCGAACGTTATGAGAGGAGCTGCAGTGCACCATCTGGATCAATGGGAGATGGAGCCACTCCGGCTCATGGTCAACCAGCTATAAAGCAATAGGAGAGAGAGAGAGAGAGAGAGAGAGAGAGAGAGAGAGAGAGAGAGAGAGAGAGAGAGAGAGCGCATTCCATAAGCACTTGGAGAGCTCATGACCCATCGGGGAGAGTATGGCACCCAGATGACCTAATTTGATAACCTTGTTTCTTCTTGGCCTGGTGCCAGACAAAGTTCCCCACTCCAAAAAAGGATTAAAAGGCTTCAAACAAGGTCTTATTCCCCATCAACACCATTCACAGACATTTTATCACTCCTTTTCTCAGAATGACCACCATGTGTGACATCATTCACGCATCCTGCTTAAACTGCATATGGTCACCCGTACTATAAAACGACTTAGTTTCATACATTTTTATATATGGACGTGAAATCTATCACTTTCGCCTGTGTCAATAAACCCATTTTTTTTTGTGTTTTTCTCGTAGAATTCTAATAAATGTTCTTGTTCATTCATCTTGCCTGTAATTACTTACTTGTCATGCTTTTGCAATTTTTCATATTCTTTTAATGTTATTTCATACCAGGTATATTTCTGTAAATTACTTCGAATTAAAATTAATAATAATTTGAAGAATGCTAAAATCTAACGAAATACGCAATTAACGCAAAATTACACAGATACCCAGAGGTAAAATTAAATAGAAAATTTCGAAAAAGATTTCACATAAAAAAAAAATGAACATTCTGGAAAATGAATCACATTTCCGAACTTCAGGCGCCGCCTTAATAGAATCAAACGAACCTATCAATACCAATGAAGCGGTTCAATCTTGCTTAACGGCTGCTTTTATCTACGACCAATCATAAACACAGCAGGATAAATAGACCTCAAGGGAAGAACACGAGATCAAACCCCGTGATAACTCAAAGACCAACTTGACCTTTCGGGAGTTGTGTTTACGCGAGTCAACCCACAAGACAAAGTACTCTGTTATCAGTGGCACAAGGGTAGAGAGAGAAGGGCAGTGTCAATGCTCACACGAACAGTGCCCCATTTCTCTTTCCAGCATAGCCCGCATACGATTCACGTCCCTAAACTGCAACAATTGGGAATATCTCGCCTTTGAGGAAATCTACAGAATCACAAGTATCTTCCTTGTTGTTCGAGTTGAAAGTTTACGTATAACTTTCTTACTTTTAAATATAATTTTCAATAACAACCAAAGGCAGCAACAATATACATTTTGTGTATGTATATATATATATATATATATATATATATATATATGAAATATCTCTGTAGTTAGTTCGAGTAATTTCCCTCTATAACTACAGCAAAACATAAAAGTGCCGAGTCTTTAAACCACAGACTTTACTTTTCATTAGATGACATAATCAGTTAATCACTGAAAATGGTCGATTTCTCAATGTCTTTGGTGAAAGCACTGATAACAAGGGATTCGCACGGTAATTTGACTGCTGCGAAATTGCAACACACAAAAGCCATTTTCATTTAACAGCAAATAATCGACATTACGAAACTTGACGCCGGTGACGAACCTCAAAATGGCAGTAAACATTTACGTTTATCCACAATAACAAAGCAATTTTCTGCTATTATTTGCTTGCCATGCTTCCAACGTAACGATTTCAGGAAAAGGAAGAGCTAAGTTCGCATCACTTTCATTTCCGTAATGTCTTTTTTAAACCGAATTTCTCATGGACATGCACGCACGGTTACTACGGTTACATGCGCATACCCACCATTCTAATCCATTTATGTCAAAATATGCATAAACATTCTCATATTCGAACAGAGGTTCCAAGCAATTCGATATTATTTCCACCTAAAGCCGATTACTCAACCCCTTCGAGCAGTTTCCCCCATGAGTCATGTGTCACACACAGAGAGAGAGAGAGAGAGAGAGAGAGAGAGAGAGAGAGAGAGAGAGGGTGTTCCGTAATCACTGCTTGAAGTGAATACACGACAATAGCGAGCAATTTTACCAGAACACTTGTGCCTCTTATGATTCTCAATAAAAATGAATCGGGAAAAAGGAGGGCGATGGCAAGATCCCATCCCATCTCAACATCCGCCCACTCAACCATCTGACAAGTGACTCAACCACATGAATTATCTAAATCCGACGACCGCATTAACCCTTTACGACAAGGTCATAATTTCTATCTCTGAGCAAGAATAGAAAACAAATAAAGGCAGGAGGTTGTGAAAGTTCCACGTGATCATCAACTGCATATACACGAGTAATTATAAACCCTAAACAAGGCTTATGCACTTGGTTGTGTACACACAATAGAGGGGTAAAGTGGTCCTGGAACACTAGAACTTGGTTAAAAAGTTTCATATTTATTGTTTTTACATCTGTTCTATTTGTTTCAACTTCAGGATTTATTATATATAATAGCATCACTTGGTGCATAACAAAGGCTTTTTATCTGTGCCCCCTCCCCGATAAAAAGCCTTTGTTGTGCGCCAAGCGATGCCATTATTTATAACACATCCTGAATTTGAAACAAATAGGACAGTTGTAAAAACAATAAATATGAAACTTTTTAACCAAGTGGACGTATTTGACAGTTAAGATATGCCATTTAACCTATATATGAAATATACAGATCACAGTCATCCAAACTTTACATAAATTTATAAACAAATTTAACAATTTGTGTTATTAGCAGATTAAATAAAAAAAACAATTTGATGAACAACAATAAAACCCATCAATCAACATATACAAAGGGAAAAGATAAACAATATCTAAAAACACAGCATCTTCACCTTGTAATAATTTTACTCTTTCCTTGAGAAGTGAGATGAACGATAAAGCTTAATTGTATGACGATATTAAAAAGCCTATCTGACCATCAATTGTTTACGAATTAAAAACGTCATCCTACGACGATATGTTTACGTTTAGGATTTACATTCGTAAGTTAAAGCTAAAAGAGTTTGATATTACGATAAAATAAAAATAATCCAAGTTTATTAGATTATGAATTAATTTTCATAAAGTTATATTGCGACATCCCTTCCTCCAATTGTGTTTGAGTCATTGATTGGCTTATAAATGTTGGTTATCTTATAACCAATTTTTCTATACCAATGGTTGTGTCCGCACACGAAAATTGTTTACTTGATGACAATATCAGAACTAACAAATACCCCTTATGACCTAAAAGTCCCTACATGTCGTATTCCCCCAGAGTATTGGTAGATAAAATCAAGAAAGGAACCATCCACAAATAAAAGCAAAACTCGACAAACACATTCTTGAGAAATACTATGAAGTAACATTCTTTGTAGCAGAGCTTCCAAAATTCGGTGTCAACTGTCCCATGCTCAGTATCATGAAAATGAGTTAGATAACCCATCTTATTTATGCTCTAAAACGTTTTTCAGAAACGCAAGTACAATAATATAATGTAACAACACAAAGTCAATAAAGAAAAAAAAAAGATAAGCTGGATTTACTGAATCCTTCTCCTATTCAATGAATCATGCAAATCCTTGAATCCTGTTCAGGCAAAGGCTTAATACCCGAAGCACTCCTATATAGTGGAGCTGTATTATTAGCTACGTTTTCCTCTTAC
>NC_090739.1:73958579-73966079 GCF_036898095.1 Palaemon carinicauda
TGACCCGGAGGAGGGCCGCCAGCCACCCGCCACAATAACAAACCCGCACACATGTGCCGCCAGACTGCGCAACAGTTGACAATTATTACGATTTCTGTTCCAATTAATAAACATCGGTAATCCTTCTGCGTAGAGCTAAGTACACGAAGAGTAGGGCTTCCGGCATCTCCACTCAAATGTTAGGCATCATACTGAAACAGCACAAGAAGGAGGAGAACGGCAAGGGAAAAACGTCCATGACAGTTGGACGTCGGTGAGTGCCAATGATGGGCGGGGAGGAAGAGGAGGAGGTCTACACACAAACCTACACACACAAACCAGACTTGTGTTTGGGTAGATTTATTCAATGGCTCGAAAGCTGAGCTCCAAATAGCAATATAAACACCGCCTCCCATGAAGGAATTCTATGAAGCAGAAAACCAGGGCCATAAAATTTCTCCCTCTCTTGGAAAAAGAGAAAACATTTTGGCCGACGAGAAGGCTCCCTTAAGGTCAATAGCGGCAGTGGAATTAAAGGCTTTTGTGGGATAACAAACTATATAGCATCATCCGTATTAAAAGGGTTACAATTGCCGCCTTTGTAAATGATCTTTCTTGGCTTGAGAACAAAATCAGTCAAGACAAATCCGAAAGTGGAAGCACTGGCAGTCCAACAGGATTTACTTAGGGGGGAAAATACATCTGGTAGGACATTCCACAAGTTGAATGGGCGTGTACTAGTCGAGCAGCTCAAATTACCCTAAAATTTACCTTCTGAACCAGGGTTAATCCCACTTACATCAAGGCATCTTACACCAACCACTTCAGGAATTTGCAATAATGCATGGTATGTATCGTTAACTAAAAGAATATTCAATTAAAACCAGAAATGTAAATGTTATAAAAGTTAAATAGCATTCAGAAGACCTACTTCTGAAGAATGATGTATGATATGCTTCATCTGACACAAATAACAACAATAAAGAGGATGATGACTTTAACGCTAACTAGAAAGAAAAAAAAACTGGAAATTCCGTATCTGAATGGGAATACATCAGGAATTCAAGTCGTTATCAAACATTGGACAAGGGAGAGAACCCCCCCCCCTCCCCCTACAATGACAGCTCCGTCCTAAGCCAAGCCTCCTCCTGAGGCAAACTTTCCCCGATGTGACACTCTAGTGTTGCCCTTCGCGCTGCTTCTCTTACCTTTCCCACACTCTGAATAAGGGACCAACAAAGCGTGGTGGTACCATGAAGGAATTCCCATTATAATGTATAGCACGTTAGCAGTAACGTTATGGTATATAGTCTAATCTCTCTCTCTCTCTCTCTCTCTCTCTCTCTCTCTCTCTCTCTCTCTCTCTCTCTCTCTCTCTCTCTCTCTCTCTTTATATATATATATATATATATATATATATATATATATATATATATATATGTATATATATATATATATATACATACACACACATATATACATATATATATATATATATATATATATATATATATATATATATATATATTATGTGTGCGTAATACAATAAATATGACACGTGGAATCTTTAGTTCAAGCTTAAAAGCAAGTACAATCTAGATTTCTTTAATCTGTTCTTCATATTCCTCCTTATCATTAACGTTAAAGTCAACATTACATTGAATTTTTAAATTGCTAGTCACCATTATTCAAAACAACTGGAAACTGGCTTCTCTAAGGCGGATGAAATTACTAAAGATTGATCGGTGACTGTTACCTGGTTCAAAATCTCTATTTTTCAGCTTTGAAGGATTTCATGCCTTATGGCGGCAGTAATTTGGCCAGTTTACTTTTTGCTAGCCTACACCATGCAACTTTCCTATGAATGGCGGTATTAGTTGAAGATACAAGTCAGTAAAGAGAAATGTTAAGGGAGAAAAAGTAGGTGAAGAACATTTATTTAGCTAAATCTACCTGCTCTCTGAAATCATCCTGAACACACATTTCAAGGCACTAACATATTATAGGTTCTGGTTTACTATACGATGAACCTCGAGATAGTTATAATGTCGACAGGCAAAAAAAAAAAAATCTAAACTATAGGGGGGCGATATAAATGAGTGAAAATACAAAAAAGAATAAACTCTGAAAATAAAATATTCTTCTGTAAGAGAAACTATGATACCTATATTATTTAAATTAAGCGAGTTTAATTTCCTCTTCGAGCCAATATTAATCTCCCCTACAATATCAAAGATACACTAATGACCTATCAAAATAACCTTTATCATACTAAACACATACTTATTATGTCATATTCTCTCACAATCTCAAACACAAATGCCCAGTCGTTTGATCTATATAACAAGTGAGGAATTGGATATTTGGTATTTTTCCCTGCAATGTCAGAGGTAAATACAGTATTGAAATATGAGTTATTTAGATAAGTAAATGATGAGTTGAATCTCATAAAGCATCCATTACGAAAAAAAAATAAAGTTTGTTTAAAGCTTCCATCCAGATATCTCTAAACACCTGTGAAAAATCAGAGATGGATCAGAATGAAAAATAGACAAAATATTCTCCCAAAAGGTATTTTGATTTATAAATCGTAAGATGATATTGAAAACACCCTCATCCCCCCTTCCAATAACATATATATATATATATATATATATATATATATATATATATATATATATATATATATATATATATACATATATATACTGTATGTATAAACACACACACACATATATTATATATATATATATATATATATATATATATATGTATATATATACATAGATGTATATATACATATAGGGTAGTGCCATAGTCTTTGTACCATGGTTTTCCACTGTCTTGATTTAGAGTTCTCTTGCTTGAGGGTACACTCGTGCACACTATTCTATCTTATTTCTCTTCCTCTTGTTTTGTTAAAGTTTTTATAGTTTATATAGGAAATATTTATTTTAGTCCTGTTACTGTTCTTAAAATATTTAATTTTTCCTTGTTTCATTTCCTCACTGGGATATTTTCCCTGTTGGAGCCCCTGGGCTTATAGCATCCTTCTTTTCCAACTAGGGTTGTAGCTTAACAAGTAATAATAATAATAATAATAATAATAATAATAATTTATATATAACATAATAAACAAAGACTACAGAAGAGAAAGAGAATAGTTGGATCAGAATCATACAATGGACTTCCTTTCCGTCAACATGAGTCTGGCTGCTCTACTGAAAGCTTCATTCTGAACACAGGAAATTTGATATTGAGAGAGAGAGAGAGAGAGAGAGAGAGAGAGAGAGAGAGAGAGAGAGAGAGAGAGAGAGAGAAATAACGTAAATACAGCTACTGTATAAGATCTAAAGCTATTTCCTTTTAAAAGGGATAAAAAAATTATGCAACTGTAGCACACATTTGAAACTGTTTGGGATAAAAACAAAAGGTAGAAATAAATCATAAACGAGAATCGGATCCCTTTCATGTGATAGAATACGTGTTTTGATATATTATCAAATTTAGACTCTAGAGAACACTCAACTTCCTCACTTAAGATCAATGAAAATTACGATACTATGGTCTATAAGTGGAATCATACGAATAACGACGAGCTCTTAAACAACTAATTTTACCTAGAAACAAACCAGGTATTTACTATATATGATCTAAGGGGTTACACAAGGGTGACAAATATAAGTGCATTTAACAGCTTTTGTCAACAAGGTTGAAATTGGCACAAAAAATAACAATATAATAACAATATAACGATAATAAAGAGTTCATGTTAGCGTGTTACATTCCATGGCTTTTGTCGTTTAATTTGGTTGACGTCAGAGGGCAGTTACTGTGTGCGCTGCATATATCGTAGAGAGGGCATTTTCTTTATTTGTATGTGCGTTTCTTGTTGCGCGTGCGGCGTGCATTACGTGGTAACGTCCTGAAGCAGACATGCATGTGCAAGAAGGCGATCTGCTCTAGAGGGCTGTAATGCTGGTGACCCGCCAGCAATAAAACTCTGCAGGAGATGCACAGGTTTTAGTCAGTCAATGGTGATCAAATCCTCTTTTCCACAAATGTTAACTTGAAAATCTTTCCAAGTACAACGGACGGCAGGAAAAGCCCCGTATATGGGGGAGGGGTGCGTAAGATGTGGCTTGCAAGCGTCAGTGCACATGAAGAAGTGTGTTGCGGTGTGTAGGTCTTTTAGTATGTGCTGCTTTGCTGGGGTTGAAGTTAGACGGCAGGGGGTGAATTTTCCCACAACGTGACGCTGACTGAAAAATCAACGGATCGCCATATACCATTTCAGGCACTGAGACATAGATGATGTCCTTGGGAGTGGTCCTCAGTCCGAGGACGACCCAGTGAAGTAGTGGAAACCAGATTGAGTCAGTGTAGGACATCAAAGCTGCTTTTTTTTTATACGGTGGAAAAACTCCACAAGTATGTTCGCTGCAAGGTTGTAAGCGTTAGTCTGATGTAGGATGATGCCTAGAAAATGCCCAACTGATTGATGTGCGTAATTGAGAGGTGAGAGTGATACTATGTCTGAAGTAATATGCCCTAGGTTGCCGAATCATGCTATCCATCCAAAAACTGAAGCAGCAGTACTTGAGGTAGACGTTGCATCTTGCATGGGAGGGCTTCAGGCCAGCGAATGACTGTGAGAAGGTATTGTGAATGTCGGCAAAACGATGCTGAGGTTGATGAAAGTGCCCAAACACGAATCCATGTGTCGATGGACTTTTGAAGTTTGACAAGAAGTACGAGCAAGGACCCAATCCTTGGCAACTATAGTGATGCCTTGCCATATGAACTTCGACTTCAGTAGCTGGGCAGCAGATTGTCTCGAGGGGTGTAAGAGGTCATGGAACACTTGTAACACCTGTCGGTGCAGGGAGGCATAGGGGAGGTAAGTGTTGCAGTCATCGAGAGCAATGTCTTCCCAATGGAGAGATGAGCAGGACGTCCTACAGGTTTGGGTACTCGGGGTCCTTTCGTTGGGCTTGTGCCAAAGCCTTGTATTCAATCCCTAGGTGAAACGGTGGCCAGCATATTTATATAAAGGTTATTGGCAATGGGATTCAGTTACCAGGGGAGGGATGTGTTGAATTGTACAATTGTATTAAAAAATGGCAAAGAGATATCAGCGTTGACGGGCAGATCAGGCATCGTACTGTTGAGTGAAGGCAGCGCAAGGGACATGTGCGAATCATGAACGACATGACCTAAAAGTAGTGGTGGAAGTGATGGACAGCCAAATGCACTACCAGTAGTTCGTGGTTGAAGGTAGAATAGCTGGATTCTGCCTTGGAATGTTTTCTACCAAAGAGGGCCAACGGGCAAGCATTCTGTTTAAAGGCTGCTCATGTATGGCAGAGGCAATGGACAGTGACAAAGCCTTAGCTAGTAGGACAATAACCCAGACTAACCATATATACTGAACATGTGATCAGGGCCCCCAACCCTCTCCACCCAGGGCGGGCCAAGTAATGGGTGCTTATGACTCGGCAGGTAGACCTATAGGCTTCCCCAAAACCCTCATCCTTGGGTCACAAGGATGGTGAGGTTGCAGTCACCACAAGAAACTATCGAGCATGAGCAGGACTCAGACCCCGTCAGGCAGATCAGCAGGCAAGGACGTTTCCATTAGGCCACCACAACCCTATATGTCGATCATTTGTTCGAGAGTAGAAGGGGTGCAATTGGCATGGGAAAAAGTAATAGTAGTAGTTGATTGGAGTTTCTTTGCGTTGAAGAAGGCCCACAGCACAGCAGCTTATATCATTAAGGTCGACATTGGCATAAAAACTCATAATACATAACGGTAATGAAAATAGAAATTAAACTTGCGTGTTACATTCATCGGCTTTTATCGTTTAATCTGGTTGGAGTCAGGTGGCACAGCGTTACCAGATATGGGGATTTATCCCTAGATTTGGGGATTTTGGGTGTCTGATGGGGATATCCTGTACAAATTTCTATGAAGAAGAAACAAAGAGTCAACATTTATATTGTTGCAATTAGTTTGCTTGTGCTTATATGAAGTATAGTTAGTAATTTCTACAGTATATTTGTAAAGCCTAAAGGATCAGAAAATATATTTGTGGAAATGGGGATTTTTGGGGACTTTTTATCATGAGTTTTGGGGATTTTTAGACTAACCAATCTGACGACACTGGGTGACAGTTACTGCTTAGCTATTTGTTGCGGGTGCATTACAGTTACACTCCGTAAACATAAATGAACCTTGCTTTTTGAAGACCTAATATTTGAGAACAATAGCATAAAACTTCAATAAGAAGGGACTCTTGTATTCTTCTGGTAAATTTTCCATTTTGAGAGCTGTCATTTTTTATAAGTATTATTACCACTATCATAATATACTAGCATCTATTTGTTACTGTTCAAATATTACCACAAATCAGACCTTTCATTAACATGGTTCCCAAAATGAGTAACTTACAAACAATAAGACTACAAATTTTAGAGAACGCCATTAACGATTCAATAATCAGATCAAAGTCTACATAAAAAATCCTGACCCTTGGTTAGTTTCACTTCATGAGTTTATATATAACTGTCATAGCCAACATACCATCGACTTTGGATATAATACATTTCCTGATTACGATTCTACTTTGGACTGGACTATTTAGAATTTCGTTAACATTCTACAAGAAATTATGAAAGTCGTATGCTTAAGATGTCTTATAATTAAAATCATTATTAAAGTGTAAAATTAAGGCAATTTGTTTACTAATTAAGACTGAAAACGGTAATTTATCTTTTAACCATGTTTCACTTTGCTATTATATGTATCCCCATTGCTACATATTTATATTGTGTAATCAGATTTATGGAAACAAAATTCTTAAGCTTGCATAGCTAGTGAGTTGACGTATCAAATTTTACGAACGGTAACTAATATTTTCCAAACTACTGAGGTCCAATGCATACTGCTTTCGGACAAAAACTTTGCTGAAGTGTTTATCTGAAAAGCTATCTACCGAGGAGAGAAAATGGGCTATTCCCCTACAGATGGGAAAACAGGGAATGATCAGAGTTTGGGAAATAAGACAATTTCAATATATTTTCGAAAAGCATTTAAGGGTGCTGTCTAAGAATGCATTTCTGACTGACGGCACAACGTTTGGGTAAACGCAAGAAAATGTTGAAAAGACATGTTTGAAAATACAGCAATAAATAAATTATAGATGGAGTAAAAGCAAATGCAGACGTAACGCATGTAAGGGAAGGATGGAAATTTGAGGTCAATGATGAATGAAGAAAATGTCATGAACGATGGGATGTGCTATCTGAAAGTGATACCAGTGATTCTTGATATGAAAAAAATATGCCGTTGCAGAATAGATGTCTTTTAAGGAAGATGGTAAAATGAATAAGAGAAATATACTGTAAGACAAAAAAATATAAAAATACCAAAGTTTGTCGAACGAATGCAGGACTTTATACAAAAGTCTTTAGGAAATTCCAAAGAGATTTTTAGAACATATTTACCTTGTTTCAACC
>NC_090739.1:73968579-73971079 GCF_036898095.1 Palaemon carinicauda
CTTGAGGAAGGAGTGAGTGGCCTCATGAATGGGTGTCTGGGTGGACCAAGAGAGGAAGCAAGTTTCTACAGATGGAAAATAGCCAGGAAACTACGAGACACTAGTGATATAACACGCACTAATTAGAGGGCGTGGAACACGCAAATCTATTTCTAAAGCTAGGGGGAAAGTAGCTCTTATTTAAATTGAAGATATAGCGCTTCGAAGGCAAAAAAAAAAAAAAAAAAAAAAAAAAAAAAAAAAAAAAAAAAAAGTGTGAACGTAAAACCTAACAGATAAATATTGATGAAGGTCTTATGACAGTAGCATGCGTTTGGTTTCGGTAAATTCCTTATCAACATGTCTGGTATTCGGTTATTCGTCCACATGTAAAAAACTACAAAAGGATCTAATACTTCACAAGTACCGCACTTCTCGAAGGCGAAAGTTGAACAAAGGCCAATGCCATGGCCCCGACATCAAGAGCTTGTCCTTGTCCTATAAGAAGAACATCATAGAGGTCGCCGGTGAAGCCCACTCAAAGCGAACGGGGAAAGTCTGGTATATTTGCAAGTTTTTATCACAAATAATTATACTTAGGGGAGTGAGAGGATAATATGCATAAAACCAAATAACATTGGAGTGATCACCCAACAGTGAACTAAGTAACATAAATGAGCACTAAATAATCTACACAGTTTCAGCATAATGCCACGCGTCCTGAAATGTCATTGCACACGGAAAACAGGCAGCTTTGCTGAGAGGTTCACAGGCACAAAAGGTCTACATAATAGTGGTTTCGATTCCATAATGAATCCCAAGAGACCATCATGCGTTTATCTCTCTCTCTCTCTCTCTCTCTCTCTCTCTCTCTCTCTCTCTCTCTCTCTCTCTCTCTCTCTCTCTCTCTCTCTCTCTCTCTCCAATTATTTCCCTTAAACTCGTTTGGAGCGGATGCAAATTAAGGGCAAGACACTGAGAAAGAAAAAAATTCAAACCTGTCCTCTGGCCGCTAACAAGGCAATGGCATCGTTCCTTACTCCCTGGCCACATCTTTAACAACACTCTTGCTCTCACGTACGGTCGAATGTCAACTTCTTCACTCATGGTGAACTAAACTAATTTATCTTCAACACAGGAGAATTTACGTAATATCTAATCTTTTGGGGATATTTATAGTATCTTCATTGGCTTCCAATGTGATTTTGGGACTAAACATTTATTGAAATATACAAATCATCATTGTGCACATACACTGCATAACAATCATAGACGTAAATGAAGTAGCATTGGAATATTAATCAATCACTTATCAAAATGTTATGTTTTCCTTAATTTGATAACAATTCATTGTGTTTAAGATTTAATTATTAAAGGTACCTTCTTAAAATAAAGAAACCTTTCGATAATATACATAATAAACAGAAATCAATTAGAAATTTTTGAAAAATTCTTTTATATTACTGTTACATATTTCGTTACAAGAGTAATATTTCCAATATCTAAAAGACATTAAACGGTCACCATCCACTTGAATGAATGAAACAATGAACTTACAAAAGTATGAAAATATTAATAGAGAATCATGCTGTAATCAACTTTTAATGCTATATTATGCATTACTCTTGCCCAAACTTTCACAAGGTAAAAAAATAGAAGAAACTCAATTATCCGACTGGGTATAAAGTAAATATATTCACAGTGGACGTATGGTAAAGGGCAATGAAGATGAGATGCTGAGTACCTGTACTAAGACATGTAAGTAACTATGACACTCCCCATAAGGGTCAAGACCCCGGAACCATTCAAGGTTAGGCAGGCATGGATACAGCATCTATGGGCCATTAATCTCCCTCCTTCAAATAGCCACACCTCTTTTCAAGTAATGGACGTTTGCCTGATTAACAAACAACAATGAGTCACTTTTGGAAATTACATATTGTTCTTCGGAATCCAACATTTGGTGTGTAAAGTGTGTAATACAAGAGTTTCAGGATTTCAAACCATTAACACAGCCTCTCGAGTATCATTTATAACATGACATTTTATTCTTTAAACTTTTAAATCAAAATGTTTTCCGATGTATTTTAAATGAGAAAATGTCTAACTCAATGGATTTAATCTATCATTGTAACTTTGCCAAATGAGTATAAATTGTCTTACACTATAAATTGCCAACAGACCCGCAGACAAGACCTAGAGACTAACAACTAACCACCATAGATAAACATGGAATACATTAAGATCAATGCAGAGAGAGAGAGAGAGAGAGAGAGAGAGAGAGAGAGAGAGAGAGAGAGAGAGAGAGAGAGAGAGATTCTTGTCTGGATTAGTATTTACTTGTCCAGTTCTTGAAAATTGCCTTTACTGTAATTTTGCTGTGGAATTCATTCCAAGACCCGTCATCAAGATTTGATGAATTGAGTTAAAGGCCAAACAAATTCCAATAAGCAATTTTAGGGAAGCAAATGTCCACAGTGCCAACATAACATACAAACCAAGGCATTTCTACTTTTAGTTG
>NC_090739.1:73978579-73981079 GCF_036898095.1 Palaemon carinicauda
ATATATATGTACATATATGTATAAATGTGTGTATATGTATATATATTATATATATAGTACATAATAAACATATGCAGTACATACATATATACAAATACACAATAAATAAATAAACACTATATCTGTGTATATATATATATATATATATATATATATTCATTAATATGCATATATTAATTATTATAACTATTATCATAATTACTATTATTATCAATATTATTATTATTATTATTATTATCAATAGCCACGCTACAACCTAGCAATAAAGGCAAGATGCTTTGCTATAAGCCCAAGGGCTCAAACAGGAGAAAAAATTAGTCCATTGAGGAAAGTAAATAAAGAAACAAATAAAATGATGTATATATGAAAAGCAATGAATAAAATATATAAAATAAGTTAAGATCAGTAAAAACGTTAAAATAGATCTGTTATATAAACTAGGTGTACAGAATTATGTCAACTTGTTCAACATATTAATATCCAATGTCAGGAATACAAAAGAATAATAGACCAAGTTTTTGTAAAAAGAAGAAGAAAAAAAAGAAGATTACAGATAGGCCCTGAAGACCAGACAGGAGAACAGTACTCAAAACAAGGTAGAATGAAATAATTATAATTTTTTTTTCAGGAGAGATTGATCACCGAAAATTTAAAAGAATTTCTCAATATGCCATTTTTTTGTACAACTGAAGAAGAAATAGATCGAATATGTTTCTCAAAAGTATATTTGCAGAGAGGAGTCACACCTAAATTTTAAACGCGTTATAATATACTATATATAGTATGAAAAAATTATCAAAGGAAAGATTTGGATTTGAAGGAGCCACTGTCCTCGACTTATTTGCACTCATACTTTGAGTTTTGTTCGGGCTCAGTTTCTTTCCCCATTATTTGCATCATTTTAGCTAGATCTCTATTAAGGGATTCGGAGATGGAACTGATGCAAAGAGAGTATCACTATCTGCATATGTAACGAACTTGTATCTTAGGCCAAATCACATATGTTTATGTAATATTTAAAGTCATGGACCAAACGCACTACCATGAGAGACGCCATATATTACATTCCTATACTCACTATCGTGCCCATCAACTACTGCTCTTTATAATATATTAGTTAAAAATTCAATAATGCTGCCAAAAAAAGACCCACCTACTCCAAAATGTTTGAGTTTGTAAACAAGGGCCTCATGATTAACACGGTCAAAGGCAGGATCAAAATCTAGGCCAATCACACCCCTTTCCTGACTATAATCAAGAGATTTGTGTAAAGCATTAGAAATTGTAAAAAGGGCATCACAACCTTCATGGCCTTTGCGAAAGCAAAATTACTAACTTGAAACAGACTATTACCTTCAGCACACCTATTTAAATGTATTGCCGAAAGACGTTAAAATATTTCGGTAATATTGTAGTTATGGAAATTGGGCAGTAATCAGCTGGACTCGAGCTACCACGAACATAATTACCTCATGGAGTAGCATTAACAATTCTCTAACAAGTGCAATAAGAACCCTTTCTTGTTAATTTACGAAAACTTAGCGGGTTATATAAAAACGGGAAAAATACCATTTGGGTTTACACCTCCTTAAGTATCAAAGTCCATCATGAGCGTTAATTTCACAAGTCCGAAAAGCTACAGTAATTGGTTTAGCCACAGGAACAGAGAAATGAAAACGATAGGGTTTCTCATTACTTTGCTTACGGTCAAACATACTGGCCAAAAGGGTTTCCTATTCCTACAGTCTTAGAAACATCTAGTTAGATAAAGGGGTTGGAGAAACTATTAAGTCTACACCAAACAGTGTTGTTTTAAGGGTAGCCCGACATTCATACATTGTTTTTATATATATATATATATATATATATATATATATATATATATATATATATATATATTTATATATATACACACATACAGTGTATGTGTATATATATATATTTATATATATTAAATATAGACATATATATATACATATATATATACATATATATATATATGTAGATTGTATAAACATTATATATATATATATATATATATATATATATATATATATATATATATATATATATATATATATATATATATATATATATATATAATTGTATTCTATATGAATAACCACCCCTAGAAATCTCGAATACTTTTAATGGTTTCACCCCTGTATGATAAAGATTACCTTGTCGATTGCCCTCCCGATTTTTATGGCATACAAGTGTTATGACAAAAATCCAATCACGCCAGTTTTTCTTCTCTTTACCAGTCTTTTCTCTCCAACAAAGCTACGACACACAACGGTCAGCTAAGAAATATTTTTCTTCTTAGGTTAACAGACGCAATCTCAACGTCTATTAACGTGCGCATCTGTTCCCCTTCTCCGGTCGGAGACTCGAACGCGGGTGGCATTGATGACATAGCCTTGCTAGCTACATGCAGTACAGAGAGAGAGAGAGAGAGAGAGAGAGAGAGAGGGAGGGAGAGGTCCTATTTATAAATAAT
>NC_090739.1:73986079-73996079 GCF_036898095.1 Palaemon carinicauda
CGCAATTTGGCGAAGAGTGTGTATTCATCTCTGTCTGTTTATTTTTGTTTGTGAGTAACTTACACAAAAACTACTGTACAGATTTTGACTAAACTTGGTAGGCATGTTGGGTATGACCCAAGGAAAAATCTAACATTTCCGATAAAGTACATAAAAGTACAAGTAGGCAGCAGTACTTCGAATAAAATCGCAATACTAAGTAAATGGCCAATATTTGTCATAGTTATATTTTTTTTCTGAACAACATTACGCAAAAACTACAGAACCAATTTCAACGGAACTAGTGCTCCTCTAGTTTCAAAACGCCAAAGTAGAATTGCAGAAACTCGAGAGAATTAATTTTCATATTAAGGATTATTTTTTCCCCCTCTTCTTAAGCCTCCTGGCCGCCTAGCTGCAGTGGTAGACAGCGCTCAGGTGAACTGGAACAGAGTAGCCAGCCGGACGAAGAAAGGACAATATATTACGGTTTCCTAAAAATATATTGTACCTTTGCTAACCAAGGTGGTCAATCTGAAACGTGGTTATCGGTCGCCTATGAGTCGCAGCAACAAACGGGAGGTCAATAACCCTCACACAACTTGCGTGAAAGCAGTCCTCAATATGAAATAGAGAGAGAGAGAGAGAAGAGAGAGAGAGAGAGAGAGAGAGAGAGAGAGAGAGAGAGAGAGAAGAAATTACTCAATTCCAATTCCAATAAAGTCAAGCAACTCGGATACACCACACCAACAGAAAGAACATCTCCAGACCACCACAACCACCAACACAACCAAAGTAATTGAAATGCAAAAATCGAGCAACTTCGGTAAACAACTTTAGAATTTCAAAAAATTCTAAGAGGCTAAATTGAAGATATATATCCAAAAAAGCATAAATAAATATTACATTTCATTACATTGAGCCCTATTAAATCATTATATTTTCCCATCTTTTAGAACAATTAAGCCATCCAATCACGCACAATGTGTTTGCTTTAATACTTGTGTATTGTTATTTGCATAAATCTATATTTTTTTTTCACAAACAAGATATGAAGACTTAAATGGCAACACATTGCCCACAAGCATTGACTTTTGTCAGATGTAACACTGACCGTTAACGGTATGAGTCACTCGCCATGGGAGACTTTTCATCAACGGCCTTATTAGCTGCCTTCATTATCCCAGCTCGGAGGCAGCAGCAGCTATAGAGAATGGGAGGGGAGATGCTCCTCTGATTCCCTTAATGGGTCTCATAAGAGCTTAATCAGAGTCAAGAAAAAGTTATAAGGGAAAGGATGAGGAAAAGGACGGAAGGACTAGCACCCCCCCCCCCCCCCCCACGCCTCGCCTCTGAGCAACAGTGAATGCAGCTTGACGTTTCAAACATTATCCAACTCTTCCTCCATCGCCTATGACGTCATGACAATTACTCCTTCGCAAGCTTGAGATGCCGTTGGTTATGCTCTCTCTCTCTCTCTCTCTCTCTCTCTCTCTCTCTCTCTCTCTCTCTCTCTCTCTCTCTCTCTCCTCTCTCTCTCTCTCTGATTGTGACAGCTGGCACAGACATTTTGCAGAGGAAAATCTTCACTGCAATGCAAGATGTCTATTGAAGCCAGGATTCTATACTCGGAAAAAAGTTGCACATGACCGACATTTCCTTTGTTCTACTGTTTTTAAATATAATTCTATAAAAGATAACTTTGTAGTAAGAGCCATCAGAGCCAACGCAGCGTTCGTCATGCCGTAACTCTTAAAGAACAAAGGCAATCATAGCTCGTTTGATTGCAAGTTTTATGTTTATTTTTTCCTAAATACAGCAATAGATACCCTTCTGATGACAAGAGTTCAAAGTCAGCAGTGGCTGAAACTTTAAGATATAACGTTTTATGCCTTTTACCAGTTAAGGTCACACACCACCGTAAACACTAACATATTAGTCATATATGCTTTTACAGCCATAAGCTACGACATTAAGTTCCATGTGGGTGTCACACATTGCAGAGTAGGAGCACATTTTTAAGTAAACAAAGCTATATAGACAGCTGGTTCTATGCTTAAAACGTGACTCCTTACAGCATGAGATAATAATCCACCCTCATGATCTGTAAATGTAAACAGTTTTTTGTTCCAAGTGGCAATGGCAAGGGGAACTCCAGGCAGTTAACTTGTAAACAATTAAACACTAGATAACGAAATGAAGCAATGTAAA
Organism: Palaemon carinicauda; assembly: GCF_036898095.1. NCBI lineage: Eukaryota > Metazoa > Arthropoda > Malacostraca > Decapoda > Palaemonidae > Palaemon > Palaemon carinicauda. The sequence goes on from NC_090739.1 coordinate 73,988,270, forward strand.
GTTGTATAAGATTTTGGAAAAATTTTCTGGTAGTGGGTCTGTCGTTGTACATACAGTATTTCTTCTTCTAAGCCTCGCATTCTCTCCCGTATCATGTTGCCCATGCGGACAAATACTCCTCCTTATTTGCGTTAGCAACTATTATATCATATTTCATCCAAGCTCTTTGGTATTCAATAAACCCTAACACGAGAGAAGCTACTGGAGTTTCCTTTAAATTTTATATCAACTACCTATGTATATAAATTTATCTCCAAATGACAATAAAACTTCAAAACTAAAAACATCTAATTATATATCATATATATAGTAAACTAAACAAGTAAAATTAATAAAACTTCAACCTATCAAGGTGTAATAACAATATATGAAACCAATTTCAGTTAAACAATGAAAGTATAGGTCTAATAAAGAAGCTATAAAATTATAAAGGCCCAAAAGAAGATGCTATGAGGCTATCAAGGTTTAATAAAGAACCTTAAAACTACTAAGGTTCAGTAAATAAAAAATAACTTTCGGAGATTTTAAGGTTTAATAAAGCAACTTAAGGAAACATTAGATCCAATAAAACTATTTATGAAACTACTAAGGCCTAATAAAACAACAAATTAAACGAAAATCTATCAAGGTAATTAAATAACTTACAAATTTATAAAGATCTAGTGAAATATATAAGGTAGCAATAATGCACACAAAAACATTATTTGAAACTATCAAGGTCCAATACAAGTATATGAAATATTACCTAGATGTCAACTCTTATCATCGAATTAATTTTCCTTGAAGTTTTTTTTTACAAACCTTTCCCATCGAAACCAATGTGGTTCACATTTTTTTTCAACTTGGTCACCATCCCACCAAAAAAAAATGTAAAAATAAAACCTATCTTACAAACATTAATGCCATCCAACAAGGTGACAATCAAATTAGAAAAGCAGTTTCAGTCAGCAGTACGCGCACAAAAGAGAGAGAGAGAGAGAGAGAGAGAGAGAGAGAGAGAGAGAGAGAGAGAGAGAGAGAGAGAGAGAGAGAGAGAGAGAGAGAGAGAATGCTTCGAGCTGAATCAGAGATACCTAACGGCCGGCGAACTCTGAAAAAAAGGCTAAATTGAATCCTGACCCCGGACGGACCGAGTCATTAAATTCTGAGTCAAATACATAACATGAGTCACGTAGTAAAGAAAAAATGAGTCATCTTAAATAAAGAAAAATATTCAGCTGCGGGACTCATCCATTAAATACCAGTATATTTACAATTTCGAAAACTTTCTCTATTGGTTATATCCATCTCTCCTTTTAATATTACTGTAAACTTCACGAAGTTCACAAGATATATTTCAACCATTAGCTAATTCCAAAAATGTTTCCTTTGCCCTTCAACACTGCAACAATCAATTTAACTCTTCGAAAAATTCAAAGATTAACGGTCCTCTTGATGGAAACTATTTCGGCAGCGAATTCCATTACGGAACAGTCATTTCTAAACCCCCCCCCCCCCTCTGGGAAAATCAAAGGGACCAAAATGCACATTCCTGTGAATATACGATGACTCACATAACATCTATAGATAGGAAAAAAAAAACAGGTTCTCTTCGCCAGTATAAATAACTTTAAGAGGCTTAAAGATCAAAGTAGAAGTCACGATTTCCCTACGTGATGGCTGTTGCATGTGATTTGGCAGAGGCGCGTGCATTCCTCACGTGCCAAACTTTAATGAGATGGCAAATGAGACACACATTAATACTTCTATAAATCATTACTACTTTCTTCGTACTCTCATAAAAGCAGGATTATACCCATTTTGGAGGAAATTGAATCTTGGTAGATGTAGCCATCAACTGAAACTCCTCATTTCTCAGTACACATTTCTATTCGGTTTTTCACAGGGAGTTAAAAAAGGTTGAAACTAAAAAAATAATATAAATGCAACAACATGTAGATGATAGCTTTGAAAGGGAACATTATAAAATCTTCATCCCAGTTAGGCGGAGACTAAGAATTTCCGAAGCTAGACTTAGGCGTGCTATCTTTGGTCTTGAGAGATATACAGAATCGGAGATTACCTCAGATGGCGTATACATGGAGATTCTACACACAGCTTAGCATCAGTAGGTTTTGGACGTACAGATGGAGCCTCCCCACTGTCAGTATAAGTACTCTGAATATAATTTACTCTAATCTAATTCCCCGTCATGATTAAACAGCTGTAACTTTGGGCGTGCTGGGGGCTCTAAATTCTCACTTGAAAGTAACTACATATGACAGCAAGTCATCACTTAAGGCTTAAATTTCGTGGGTAAAACGAAATGGGTTTGTCAAATACCACTAATCTTGAGAATAATTTTTATGAACCTTTTTAGGAGGGGGCTTGAAAAATCTTTCTTGTACAGTTAAGTCTATGATTATAGAATATAACTATGGACAAGTGTACTTCATGGTTACAATCCCGAATGAACTCCTTGTCAAAATAGAGGAAACACTAAGTTTTCAGGTGAAAAGGAATAACCGGCTTCCTAACAATCTCAACTAGCAGAACAAAGAATAAATGAGATTAATAAACTGGTATGATACAACTTCATATGTACCTCTTCATGTTTCGATAGTCGGTCTAGATACCATTAGTGAAAATTATAAAATATCATGTAATGATATTATACATCCCTGCTTGTAAGTTTTATGTAGGCTAGCATTACACTAAAAAATTTAGGCTCACGAAGAAAGATGAAAAAAACTCTTGACCCACTAAATTCTATAAAAAAAAAAAAAAAAACGCAAGATCAAGTATGCCTATAAGCAGAGAAACAACAAGGAGTAAACAGTATTAAAAATTACATATTGAAGGCCCAAGTGCACATTACATAACACGTGATGATACGCCAGGGATGAATTTTTAATAGACAACAAACCAGCTCATTTACTCAATTTAACATTAAGACAAATGGAAAGGAGGAAAAAATAAATATGAAGAGAAAACAGGTGTGAAGCAAGACTAAGTTTCAATGCAAATGTAAACAGTAATCTTAGCACACAAACAAACGCCACAACCATCTTGGTGTAATTAAAACTTATTCATATCTAATTTCCTTAATGGAATAATCAAGTCTTAAGAGGAGAACATCTTACAGTGCGAACAAAGAGACGTCTCTAAAAGCAATGAACAGGGCAAACGTTATTATCTTTAGTTTGAGCGTGATAGATTGGTCATATATATATACATTTATATATATATATATATATATATATATATATATATATATATATATATATATATATATATATATACACATACAGTATATATATATAAATATATATATATATATATATATATTATATATATATATCCTAAACACATACATACATATGTATGTATGTATGTATGTTATTATTATTATTATTATTATTATTATTATTATTAGATAAGCTACAACCCTAAGTGGAGAAGCAAGAGGCTACAGGCCCTAGGTCTCCAACAAGAAAAATATCCCCGAACTAGACTATATATCAAATGTAATGTATAAAAATATATCTTAAGATCAGTAACAACGTTAAAATAGATCTTTCATATAAACTATGGGTGGAGACAGTTCAACATAAAAACATTCGCTGCAAGTTTGAACTTCTGAAGTGCCACCAATTCAACTGCAAAGTTAAAAAAGATCGTTTTCCACACTGGTCACAGCTGGAATTAAACTTCTGGAATACAGTGTAGTGCTGACCCTTATGATGAAGACAGGACTTGGATTTAACTGCATACCTGATACTACATACATGATGGTCGTTTGGAAAGATCTGAATGCAAAGGATGGACAGATTTATGAAAAATCTTACGCAATATGTATAACTAACTGAATGGCACATAACTAACTAACTGGACGACAGTGCCAGAGATTATCATGAAGATCAGGAATATGAAATTTAACAGATCCCAATTTTAGTAAAACAAATTGAAATGAGATTCAGCAGCTTAAGATCAGATCAGATAGGAAAACAATACTCAAAACAAGGTAGAATGAAAGAATTAAAATATATCTTCAGGATAGATTGATCATCAAAAATCTTAAAAGACTGTCTTAATAAGACAATTTTTTGTGTAAATGAATCCGAGGTAGACTGAACGAGTTTCTCAGAAGTAAATTTGCTATCAAGAATATCAAAAATTTTAAAATTCATACAGAGTGAAAGAAACATCAATGCGGAGATCCGGATGTAGAGGAGCTACTGTCCTCGACCTACTTACAATCATAATTTGAGATTTGAGTTTTGTTAGGATTCAACTTCTTGTCCCATAATTTGCACTAAGCACTGAATTTTAGACCTGTATCAAGGGATTCAACAACACAACACAAATCTACTGGATATTCAGGAGATGGAATTGACGCCAAAAGATTACTTGCATATGCAATCAGCTAGTTTTCTAGGCCAAAGTATATATGTGTAGGTAATAAGAAAAGTAATGGCCAAGAGCACTATCCTGAGGAACACTAGAAATAACATACATTTACCTACTGTAGTATCCATCAACAACTACTTTTTACAATATAATACTTCAAAATTCTATCATGATGCCAAGTAAGGACATACCCACTCAAAAAACTTTTGAGTTTGAAAACAAGGGGCTCATGATTAACATGGTCAGAGGTGGCATTAAAATCAAGGCAATACGAACTTTCTGACCACAATCAAGGGATTTCTGTATACCAATGGTGAGTGTAAGAAGGGCATCACATGCTCCAACGCTTCTGCGAAAGCCATATTGCAATTTAGGGAACTGATTACTACCTTTAGCGTACCTATTTAAGCGTTTTGCCAAAATACATTAAAAATTTAGAATATAACAGCTATGGCAATTGTGTGGTAATCAGCTGGGCTAGGGCTACAACAAACTCATTTACTTTATGGAGTAACATTACCAATTCTCCAACAAGCGGAAAAAGAACCTCTTACTAACTTGCGAAAAAAACGACAACTTTAGGAGCTAAGAAATCAGAGATCTTTATATATATATATATATATATATATATATATATATATATATATATATATATATATACACACACACATATATATATATATATATATATATATATATATATATATATATATATATATATATAAATATACCAATTGGGTCTACACCTCCATAAGTATTAAGGTCCATCAAGAGCTTTAATTTCTATGGTTAGTTTAGCCTCGGGAAAACAGTTATGGCTGCAACATTTAAATCTTATCTCTTGGTGTAGAGATATATTCCCATGCTGTTAGTTGCTTCATACACTTACACAATACATCAGCTGAACGTCCCACTACCGACACAATGTGATTCGTGGATATTAAGGACACTTCCTTCTAATATGTCTTTACGACCATAACCGGTTTATTCCATTCGAAAAATCTTCAAAAATGTCTAAATACACAAAAACTGCCAAGATTTTGTTTCATATTTTTCTTTGTGTGGTATTTTGCATTTAAACAAGATCTCGTTTGTTCAACGTGTCTGTGTGTGGGGTGTGTGTATATATATATATATATATATATATATATATATATATATATATATATATATATATATATATATATATATATATATATATATAATATATATATAATATATATATATATAATATATATATAATATATATATATATAAACTAATTACATAAATTATCAAGGATTTTAATATCTCTTATCTGATTTTACTAAGCTAAGAACAAATGTTGTGAACGGAGACTTTAAGGGTCAAAGTATACACATATCCTGTTGAATATAAATCAGTGCGAGGACTAGCGTTTGTTAATTCACTGCAGCTAAAGATGCCCAACTGAATGGTATAATTGCCATTTGTTTTCTTTACGATATTGAGACGTCCTTCAAACCCATGCTCTTTTGCATAGTTATGTTAGAGAGAGAGAGAGAGAGAGAGAGAGAGAGAGAGAGAGAGAGAGAGAGAGAGAGAGAGAGAGAGGGGCTTTTATTGTGTTACATTAAACTCTGGTAAAATTTAGTTTCAATTTTGATATTCTTGAAGATAGTGCAAGAACTGTATATTGCCAAAAAGGATTGTTATAGAAATAACGTATCGAGCTATGTTTTTGTTTTCCTTTCAAAATGTGAAAACAAAAGAAAGATATAAAGAGCAGCTGAGTGGCAGCTGACTCGAAATATCAGGAGCACTACGTAAAAAACACCTTTTCATTTGTTGACATTAACAAGACGCTCCCAGAAGTGAAGTGTTGAATGCAGATGGACGAAGCGAAGCGGATAGCATGTCGACACACACACATCGCATAGTCTTGTTCACGTCTGCTGCTTAATGAGTAAGTGTTTCCATTATTCGTAAACCAATCAAGATGGTAAAATTTGATCGATAAAGAGATGATACTTCATTAATCTATTCTATTTCTAAATATCTAAAAAATAACATTTTAATCATTGATGTCATCACTCGAGCACATTATTCTATCTTTATCTATCTTCCTCTTACATTTAGAAGTTTTATGGTTTATATATGAAAGATGTGTCTTAATGTTGTTACTGTTCTTAAAATAGTTTACTTTAATTGTTCAATGCTTCTCGTTTAGTTTATTTGTTTCCATATTTCCTTTCCCGTAGGGCGATTTTCCCTGTTGGAGCCTTTGGACGTATAGCATCTTGCTTTTCGAGCTAAGGTTATAGCTTAGCTAGTAACAATAACAACAATAACAGCAATAATAATAATATTCAGCATCGATGGTAAAATGATGATTTATGTAACGATGGATCAGTTACGGCCAACAGCACGAGAATAGAAATCAACATTCGTAACGAATCTGTTGCTTCTCGCTACCTTGAAACTGCCGTGTTCGTCATTGGCAGAAATACTTTGAGGCTTGAAGAGATGTACGATCACAACGCATCCTTTTGTCTCGTCGCTTTAAGCAGCGTCATTTATCCAGGTGGAGAGACCAAGAGACATGAAGCACAAACGCAAAGCTCTTCATCTTGAATCACAACACGTAATAAATTCCCTTCGCACATTAGTAAGCAATCTCCATTAATCATCAAAATTCTGCAGCATTACGATGTTGGATTTTATATAGCACAGATAAAGGAAATGAAAAATTTTGGGAATTCAAAATAAAAATCTTTAATTAAACGTAATAATCCTCCATTTTCTAAATATGCAAAGTCACAGTCAAACTATCCACGAAATGAATAAACAAATTCAACGACAATTTTCAAATAGAACTTCAATAAATAATATGTTTTATCTAATAACCTATTGAATATGGTTGTTAAGAAATTTGAGGGGAAATAGCATAGAAAGATTTTCCTCAAAACGATACTATATAATGTTACAAGTATCTAATGTGAAACATTCAATCAATAAATATCATATCTCTATAAAAATACACCAAGGTTTCTTGATAAAAGATATACAAGACGTCATCAACAATGAATCTATGAATACTAATTCGTTAAATACGTCAGAACACTTCCCTTTCACCAGATGGTGCATCATCAAACAAATCACGACGTTTAAAAAATCCATAAAATTATGCTTAACAAGATACATATCCGTGTACGTATTTAGGTATCAAAATTTAAGTAACTTAATAGTAGTCTTATTTTGAAACACACATTCTTTGCACTAGTAACAATATTACTGAAATGATGATGATGATTATTATTATGCTCGGGTATACATTAGCTCTCTCTATCCAAAGTAGCAATAGACACAGGAGTAGTAATAGTAGTAGTAACATTGTTAGAATACTTTTATTCATCGGTAGCTTGGGGAAAATACACATATACCTGGGTGTTTTGCCAAGTGG